>NW_006159457.1:687668-703510 GCF_000334495.1 Tupaia belangeri chinensis | reverse complement strand
ATTAATTCCTCTTATCCTATAAACTCATCATAGGTATTGAAAACTAATTTCACATTTCTGTCCCTATTCCTGAACTATAATTTTTCAATTCCTAACATGGGGCCCTATATAGTAATAAATAAACTTATTTTGACCTTTTACAACACCTAGATTTTAAGTGGTGCCACCCTTGGAATAATCCAACCCTAATTTGCTTAACCAAACATACTTCAGATAAGTGTATGTTTCTTATTCAGTTTTAATAAATCTCCTTAAGTAGTTTTGAAGGGGCTCAGTTAGTATATTTGGAACAGTTAGTGAAGTTGTAATCATGAGAGTGATCTTACTTTCTTACTATTAAAAATAAAAGGGATAGTGCCACTTCATTAAATCAAAAAACTCAGGACATATTATAAATCTAAATCATTGGATTAATGTCAAATTCAAATCACAAATCACCAGGTTAATGTCTTTCTGTAATCCGTATTTTCAACAGCCATTTGGAGTCTCATAGCTTATCAAATCTACCACTCTTTTTATTATTTTTTTTTTGAGAGGTTTTTGTTGTAGGGAGAGTGCACTCATAACTGCTGGTCCCAAGTCTGCCACTCTTTTGAGTGTAGTATATATAATTTTCTTTGGTTATCTAATTTTATATACATGTGTGTGATTCATGCAAGAAGTCACAGACCATTTGTACTCATATGTATTTATAGTTCCTCACATACCACTAGAAACACAGGATGTGTTCAGTAGATATATAGTAAATACACAACCATACTTTTAACAACCAAAGTAAAGAAACCAGAGAAGTAAAATATATTCTTACTTATATATTACTGAGTTTCAATATTTTAATTTAAACAATGAAACTGGTTCTTAAACAATTTAAATTATTTTAACTGGTGAACAAAATATGTCCAACATTTCAAATGTTAAGGTTAATCCTCCAAATGAATGCAATCACTAACAATAACTTTATAAATCCATCAATATTTTAAATAACAGAATACACAGAAGATGTGACACAATTAATTACACTCTCTTATACAAGTGACAGAATTTATGGTCTAGCACTTGCTATAAATGTTCTGCACTTTGTCTTCTGTATAACTCCTTTGCACTTTGGGGGAAGATGTGTGTTATTAAATTATGGATGAGATTAAAGCTTTCTTCTTGAATATGAGATATTTATTTTTTAATTTAATCTGGAAATATGTTTGAATAGCTATTGTTTTAGAAAACATGATGAAGTCTGATAATAAGTGATTTAAAAAGTTAAACTACTGAGACAATTGGAACAAATTGGTACAGCAAGTATTGTAGTGGTGAAGTCTGCTGGGATCCCAGACAGCCAACCATGTAGTTAGAGTCCTGGATCCAGCAGCTTGAGAAACATGGCAGACACCTGTGCATGCATGCTCAAATTCCAGACAGAGGGGGAGAGGAGAAGGGATTGTCTTGTGACAATGCCCCATTGGGGATGCTTTCTTCTCTCCCTCTTTCTGTTTTTCTGTCACTATTGGTGAGTGAATGCATCTTCTTGCAAAAAAGAAAAAAAACTTTTAATTTAATTTAGGGCATATAAATTTATATAAGCAAGTAATTCACACTAAAATAATATGCATCCTTATTCACGATTCTGTAAGGATACAGTATAAAACATGATTAATTTTATTAGATCACTCATGTAAGTTTAGACAGATGCTGTAAGTTTTAAATAATAAACAGTAGTTTTCCAGAAATAGAATGATTTTATAATGGACTTTCAAGCAGAGAAATGAGCACATGCAGAAGCATGGAATTATAAAAGGCCATGACATTTCAGGGGAACGGCGAGATCCATCGGGTGTCACTGAACATTTCACAGGTAAGAAATGCAGCTGGGGTAATAGGTCAGAGTCCAGTTGTGAAGAAACTTGCATGTTGAAGCAATGAGTATACCCATCATTCTCTTATCCAAAGAGAACCAACTATGGCTTAGAGATTATGGTACTGTTTAGTTTTATCTGTATTGTGTGTTGAGTGTGTGTGTGTGTGTGTGTGTGTGTGTTTGAATTTGCCTATATAAAACAGACTTTTACTGAATGTTTGAGCAATGTAATTTTAGCAGAGTAAAGGCAATAAAAATTGTTCATTTTTTTTTTTTTCTCATTACAATGTCATGGGAAGACAGGAATAGTCTTCTAATTGTCCAGTCCATACTGCCTTATCCTAGTGTTTGCACCTGGATAATTGGTTCAGGTAACTCTCTATTTCAAAATTGTCAGTAGAATGTCTTTGACCAAACTGATGGATTTGCAAATTGCCCCATGAATCAACTCATGAAAATAGGCCTGAGATAAGTCTAGCTGTGGTAAATGGGGGCATGGTTACACTTCAATCCTTTTTTCTCCATTTGTCTATCCTGTGGGAACTTAGGGCATGCATGAACATGTGTCTGGTGTTTTTAAAGACACAGGGGCTAGGATTTGAACAACAGTCAGTCATGTGGGACTTGTCCACTTAACCACTAGACTATGGAACTAGTCAATAAGAGGATTTTACTGTTCATAATTGTATTGTACAATGTCACTAGTAAATGTAATTACTAGAGCACTTAGCCCCCATGTAAAATCACAAAAATTATATAATTTATATTTTATATAAATGTTATTCTTTCCAGTACTGAAAGCTCTGTGCAAAATGACTTGTTTTTTATTTTGCTTTTTATTGTACACACTTCCTACCAATTCTCTCTACTTTCAACTTGTTGATAAGGAAAAATTAAAGGAAAAAGAAATACAGCTTTCTTTACTTCCTTTTCCTTTTATTCTATAATCCCCTGCACAAATAATTGGCTAATACAGAAATGTACCACAAATTCAAAGGAAGATACAATAGGATTCCTCGATAATATGTGTCACATAAATGTCTTTACTTTCTTTTTACATACAGTTCTACTTGAATGGAAAGCAAGGGTCTTTGGCACTGTGAGCACCCTTTTGCTGAGTTGTGGGTGTACCATGCTCATCCTGTGTGTGCTTTGAAAGTCACTAAACCTCCACGCATTGTGGGCTGATGTAATTCCATCCTGAGGAACATCACAGATGTCACTGCATTTCTGTTCCTCCCCCTCATTATTTTGTTTCTGAGTACTTTTGTCAGCATTTATGGAATGAGATCTTTAATTCTGGGTGTTACATAAAATTCTACCATATTAACATATTACCATATATAGATCTATTACTTTATTTGAAATCAACAGGTCATATTTCTTTACTTTGCTGTGATAAGTGTCTTTAAGTATGTTTCCCTGTAGAACTTCACAAGTCTTCATGATGCCTAGACAGAATCATGGAGTCTGACTGCAGATATACATTCAATCTAAGTGTGTATTGATAAATATCTCTTAAAATTGTAACAATTTACACTGTGTCAGGCAGGCATGAGAGTTTCTATTTCCATATTCTTACAGAATGTATGTATCAAATTTTTAATGTTTTTGGTCGGTCTGATGGTAATCAATGGCAATATAGTTTAATGCACAATTCTCTATTAATTATTTAGGATGGACATTTCTTAATATATTTATTAGCCATCTATTGATATTCTTTTTAATGCTTTTAAGTTAATTATCCCATTTCATTTTGAGTTGTATTTTATGAGTGATTTTCAAGAATTCTACATATTGTTTACTAATCCTCTATTGATTATGTACATTGTACATATCTTTTATTTGGACTTATCTTTAATATTTATTTATAAACTATCCTACAAAGAGTTTGGCTGGTGTACATGCAGTCAACATTTCACTCTCTTCTACATGCTTTATAAAGTTGAAGCTTTCAAAATAAATTCATCTCTACTTTGATGTCATCTTGGTAGTCTCCTACATTTTTCTCCTAAAGATTGAAAGACTGGGTCAGCAAAATGTCTGTAAAGGATTAGACAGCTAACAATTTTTGGCTTCTTTTTTATGAATATGCCTGTTAACATTTATGTTCACCTGGTTCTGTTTCAAATATGCCCACTAAGAAAATCAAGGAGAAAAATAGAGAGGCAAGATATTTAAGGAACACAGAAATGGAGAATTGTCTGTTGATCATACTATGTATGATCATATATCTAGCTGGACTGGTGTGTATTCATGCTGGGAAAATTCATTTTACAAGCTGTGGTGATGTACAGTGATTGAGGTATAAAATAAATATTTAAAATATTATGTTAATTGATCAAAAAACATGCCCACTAAATGGTTGCATGTATTTCTTATCCAATGTAAAGAATCTACAGATTTTGGAACCAGCAGATGGCATAATAGTTATGTCAGTGGACTCCCACATAGTTTACCGCAATTTGAGTCTGGGACCCGTAGCTTAACTGCACACTGGGCATGTGTGCATGCATGCCCAAGATCCCGAGAGGAGAGTAGATGATTGGGATTGTGGCATGGCCATCCTCCCTGGGGGGGGGGGGTGATTTCTAGCTTTCTGTCCTTTGTCTCTGTCCTTACCATAAGCACATGTGACCTATAGCAAAAACCTCTCAAAAAATTAATAAAAAAAAGAATAAGTATTTTTATAGGCAAATATAATCAGTCATTTTTCATATCTGATATATTAGAAAACATTTCCACCATTTTATCTTCATTTGTGTGTTAAACTTTAAACACATTTATGTGTGTCTTTATTTCACCTTATATGACTTTTCTTAGTTTGAATTAATTTTCTAATTTATTTTCTCCTTCAGTGCATTTCTATATTCTTATAAATCATAATATTGTAACAGGTATACCTGATGGAAGATCTGAATCTAATGAGATCCTTTGTGCTGATATAGAATACATGAGACTTAGAATTTTAAAATATCAACCCCTCCAATATTTCCACATCTGTTCTCTACTATTTTTATTTCATAGTGTTTAAATCAACCACACTTTAGTCATTAACTTTTTTGTACTTAAGTTGTTCTTAGACTTATTGATGTATTAACTCATTTCTTATTTCAGCATTACCTCCTACATCCCTTGTGTTTCTATATTCATTAAGCTACTTACTGAAAGTCAGACACTAATAATTTTTCAACTTGAAACTTGATTACTAGAATTCTTAATATTTATTTTTAATTACAATTTCTCTAATTAATTCCTACATTGAAGATATTTCTTATTAACATTTATTTTGTTCATTGTGCATCCACTAACCATATAATTTTAAACCTATCTAAATAATCTTTTGACTTCTGGTTAATTAGATTTTCTCTTTGGTATTTGATGCCATATAATTTTCTTTCTTTCTTCTTTAATTAACTTAGTTTTTTTGGGGGGAGAGGTTTTTGCCATAGGGTGCATGCGCTCGCCAGACAGACAGAGAGAGACAGCGAGACAGAAAGCGAGAAATCAGCCCCTAGGGAGGATGGTCATGCCGCAATCCCTTCTCCTCCATTCTCCTTTCGGGATCTTGCACACGCACATATGCACAGTGTGAGTTTAAGCTACCGGGTCCAGGACTCGAACCGCAGTCCACTACATGGGAGTTCAGTGATAAAGCCATTATGCTAACTGCTGGTCCCTTTCTTTCCTTCTTTCTTTTTTAAGTGAGAAAGAGACAGAGAGATAAAGACACTGTCATAGGATTTTTTTCTTTTTTTGGTTGTTGTTGTTTTCGTTTTGTTTTAGTGAAAGGAAAAGGTAGTTTAAAAGCAAAAGTACACACCTGAGAGGTAGAAGCATGCCTGAGCAGACAAAGAGTGGCTCAAAAGGTCCTCACAATTATATCCTGTGAAGTTTATCATTTTTAATCTAGTTTATGTTGCTTGACCATTGACGGGGTACACTGATTCTTTTCCTCTCATTGACTCCATTAAATGTGCCTGGGTTCACTGATTTATCTCATTGGCTATATCAAATGTTTCTTAATCAGCTAGACACCCCCACTAATCTCCTGTTACATTACCTTGGGCAGGGAATTTTCTGCTTTGATTGGGTTTTTCTATCTAACCATATGGAGAGATGCCCCAGCATCCTTATCCGGTTCCATTTGCCAACTTTCTCCTGCTTCATTTATCTACTGAGAGATATGATCCTCATAACTCTTTTTGGGGAGTTGAAGGTGGATGGTCTGTCTTCTGTAACTGTTTCATGCTAGAAAGGGGTGTTGACCCTACCTATTGGGAAGAACTACCTATCCACAGAACTAAGCAGGATCAGGGATAGGTCACTGAGATAGTCCTGAGGTGTGTTGTTGAGAAGACTGTCATTGGTGTTGGGTAATTTGCAGCAGGACTCAGTGGAGGTCCCAAGGGTTTGATAGTCCTGTTATATGGGCATTTGCAATTCTAAGCTTCTAAGCAAGAAGAGATAATCTTGGTTAGATTTAGAAGACAGGGCTCAAAAACAGGGATGAGAATCTGCAGTGACAAGTGTCCCAAGAGGGGCAACAGCCAAAGAAACCAGTTCCAGATTTTTTACCAGATTTCCCAAGAATCCAACAAAAGCTGTCAGATTTGTGAAACAGTATGATCACAGAGAGACTGGTCTAAGGAACATAGTGGTCATCTTTGGGTTGTATCATGAGCTCTAATACAGATGTGTGCCTGGAATTTTAAGGGAGTAATCACCATTACTGGCCTCAAACTGGGGCTCTCAGTGAGGCCTTGATAGCTGAGCTCTCTTTGAATAATCTGAGAAGGTTAACTGCCCTCCCTACCAGTGTATCTTAGTCCATTCAATATTTTAAAATCCTAAAAGTTCTGTATATTTATTAATCAAAAAGGTTGACTTTTCCTATATTTAAGATGATAAGTCATTGTGCTAGTGGCCCACAGCCAAACAGGAGTAGGGACACTTATGAGTGGCAATGAGGATGAGGATAAACAAAGTCAGCAGTCTTTAGTCAAATTTGGGTTGGAAACCTTAGGTCTTGAACAATCCTGTATTGCCCAGTTGGCTTAAGCACTGACAATATAGGAGTATTGCAGGGGGACTGCCCAGACTTTAGTAGCCTAAATTTTAAAAATTCCTTTACAGTGGGTTCAAGTCCTTTTCTAGCTTCTAGCCTTACAGGATACTATGATAAGAAAGTTCAGAGGGGTCCTAAAGCTGTATTTTCTCAAGGGATGATGTTATAGACATTCTTGGTTGTTCAGAGCACTGGGCCATGGGGTTAACTTTATCAAATATGTGGCTTGGTACCCCAACAGAATCTTGAATGACCATAATATTTGGAGATTTAAACTTAAATTGAAGGATGGTTCCCAGTGTAGCCAATATTTGTCTTTCCGGAAGGAGGGTTGGGCAGCCAGGAACTATTAGAAATTCTTGTGAGTATGCATGGTTCTCAAATTTGTATACCAAGGGACGGGTGAAAAAGCTTAAGAGTATTTTTCCCTCCATTCCTATAACGGTTCACAAGGAGGGCCTTCTCAAAAAGGGAAGGGATAACAGAGTAAGTAGTCATTGTATCTAAAAGACATAAAATTAGATCACCCATGACCTCAAAATTACCCAGGGGTCCTCAGTGGTTATGATGACTTCCTCAGACAGGAACATAGAGGATCTCCCCCAGGCTTGCTGAGTTGTAAACTTCTTCCTCTTGGCTCATGAGGACCTTGCCTGGCCATTCCCCTCTTCTCTTCAAGAGATCAGCTAACTCTTCAATGCCAGGGACATTTCCCATATCACAGCATTGATGGCAGGGCCAAGGAGATGGTATATATTACAGACAGTCTCTTTGTGTGCAATCTCCCTACCCAGATATGTTTTGGTTGACCAAGGAATAGATCCAGGACTTCCATGTGGCTTCCATCCTCCAATGCAAGTGTACTGCCTCATTATTGCAATTGGGCCCACCTATTTTTATGTGGCTGAATACATTTTTCCCTTCTTATCTTGTGATGAAATAATGAGATTCTCCAAGAAAAGAACATGTTTCCTTTTCTGTTTTAAAAGTGGCAATTTTATTTTTGAACATTAACTCTTCTTCCCCTTTTTTGTGTATTTTGTTCATTTCTGGGATTTCTATTAGGTGTATTATAAGTCCTTTCAATCTGGATTTGATATATTCTAACTTCTCTTTTACGTTTTATGCCATTATATAGCTCTATGTAGAATTCTGGTTAATTGCCTGAAATTTATACTCTTTCCTCATTTATTTTTAATATACTCTTCCCTCTAATGTCTGATTTAGATGAGACTGAAGATAGACTATTGTATAAAGACCTTGTTTGCAGTACCTGTTTTTTTGTCTCTCTCTCTCACTTATGGGAGAAACAATAGAATGAACTGTAAAAAATATAAGGCAATGAAAATTATTAACTATCTATGAATATTATTTGAGTATAAAATTAACTATAATGTTTCATCCTTTCTCAAAAAATACAAAGACTTTTTTTTTTTTTTTTTTTTTTTTTTGCCATAGAGCACATGTACTTGCCAGAGAGGAGAGAGACAGTGAGAGAATAAGTAAAAAATGACCCTCCAGGGGAATGGCCATGCCATAATCCTTCCTCCTCCTGGGATTTTGCCTGCACACATATATACACCTGGTGTAATCTTCAGGCCACCAGTCTGAGACTCAAACTGCAGTTATAAACATGAAAGTCCACCACAACAAATGCTGGTCCCTACAAAGGATTTTTAATGATAAAATACAAAAATGAAAAAAGGACCCTCACTTTTATTTTCCTGAATTAAAGCTCAGCAGCTCAATCTCAATTACATCTGTTCTCTAGAAATAGGGAGGAGTTTGAATCATTCAAGACCAGTGACAACAGTACAAGTTGCTGATGAGCATCAGGGAGGTAGAAAAGCAGAGATCACCAATCACCCACTCCCTCATGCATCTGAATGTTCAGAATTAACAAAAAGAATTTAGGAAGGAACGTATAAATCACCAGATGACTAGAAACCACCACAGAGGCACAAGAAATATAAGTAATCAACATAATGTCTCTCCCCAATGGGAAACATCAATTCCTCATCATTCACAGACAACACAATGGAATGCAGGAAATGTCAGATAAACAATTCAGAATATTTATAGTGATCAAATTAAATGAGATGCAAAAGAAAAGAAATAATGAGCTCCAGGAGATGAGGAAGTTCTTTTACAATTAGAAAGAAAAAATAAACACCATAAAAAAAGATCAAATGAAATTGTTAGAGATGAAGACTGTAGTACAGGAAATTAAAACCTCTCTTGAAAGTATTAAAAGCAGATTAGATAATGCAAAAGATTGAATATGAATGTAGAAATCAAAACCTCTGACCTAAAAAAAATAAACAAGATTGAATAAAAAATTAAAAAAAAAAACACAAGAAAAATGAGGACAATACATGAGAAATACTAGATATCATCAAGTGCCCAAATATCTGGATAATCAGTGTCTCAGAAAGTGAAGAAAATAATTAGAGCATTGATAATGTATTCCAGGAATCCTGGCAGAAAACTTTCCATAGACAGGCATTAAAATATCCAAACCAAAGAAATACAAAGGACCCCACATAGAATCAACCCAAGAAGATCCTCTCTAAGGGACAGCATAGCCAGATTGATGAAAACCACAAAGAAAAAATACTAAAATTAGCAAGAGAGGATCATCAAGTTACTTACAAAGGTAATCTCATCAGGCTAACATCAGACCTCTCAGAAACAATGCAGGCAAGGAAAGAATGGGAAAATATAATCAAAGTGTTAAATGAGAACCAGTTTCAACCAAGATTACTATACCCAGCAAAATTGTCCTTCATGTGGCAAAATAAATAAATAAATAAACAAACACATTCTCAGATAAACAAAATCTGAAAGAATTCATCAACTCCAGATCAGCTTTTCAAGAAGTTCTGAAGGAAATGTATACCATGAAAACTAAAGTCAGACAGATAGATATAAGAGAACAAAAAACAATCAAGAACATGGCTCACCTAGTGACAGGAACATGTCCATAAATATCAATACTAACATTGAATGTCAAAGTATGAAATGCTCCAATCAAGAGACACAGATTGGCCAAATGAATTTTTAAAATTAATTCATTAATTAATTAATTTAAAAAAATAAAAACCTCTATCTGTTGCCTACAAGGAATGCACCTAATGGAAAAAGACATATAGACTAAAACTGAAGGGCTGGAAAAAGATATTTCACACAAACAGAAATCAAAAAAAGGGCTGGAGTCGTGATACTGATTTAAAAGAAAATGGGCTTTAAGACAATATGAAAAAAGACAAAGAAGGTCATTATATATCAAGAAGACATAAAGCTTGTAAATATCTGTGCACCCAACTCAGAAGCACCTAAATATGTGAAAGAAATTCTGCTAGATCTAAAAGGAAAGATTGATTGCAATACCATAATTTTTGGGTATCTTAACACCTCATTATCTCCTTTAGATAGATCTTCTAGATAAAAAAATAAGCAGGGTGATACAGCACTAAACAATACTATAAAACAAATAAACTGGACATACATCTATGGAAATTTTCACCCTAAGACCACAAAATATACATTTTTCTCAGCCCTGCATGGGGTTGTGGTGAAATAGGAACACTTCACTGTTGGTGGGAATATAAATTGGTCCAGCCACTGTGGATAACAATATGGAGATTCCTCGAAGACCTGCAAATAGACCTACCATATGATCCAGCAAATCCCAGTCCTGTTTATCTGCCCAAAGGACAGGAGAAGGCTCAGTCAGAAAGGCATTTGCACATCGATGTTTATTGCAGTATTAATCATGATCGATAAGACATGGAACCAACCCATACGTCCCTGAATAGATGAATGGACTGAAAAAGTGTGGCAGATATTTTCTATGGGATACTATTCAGCCAAAAAAAAAAAATATAGCAAGACTGGGCATTTATATAAAATGGTTGAATATGGAAGATTTATTGCTGAGTGAAGCAAGCCAGACTATGAAAGAAGGATATTGTATGTCTCCACTTAATATATACTGACTGTCTTCACTCTGTGGTAGAGATTTAAAGATTGGAGGACATAGTAACAGTGAAAATAGTTATGGACACTGGATACAGTGTGGAAGGAGAGTGGGGGAGGGAAAGTGTATAGGGGAGATAATCAGGGAGAAAATATATAGAGGCAAGACATTTGTGGGACACACAAATGGTGTATTACCTGTTAATGATAACACATATAGTATTTCCAACTGGACTGGTCTAAGATGTATTTCATGTTAGGTAAATTCTCTTTACAAGCTAAATATGGAGAAATAATGATACAATTATTGATGAGTAGGGATGCAACAAGGTCATAGCTATAAGGCTGAATGACTGAGAATTGTAGATAATGAAGAAAATATACACGTGTTAAACCCTGACACAGCAAAAGTAATAATATAAAAATTTGAGAGGTAATGTAAGAACTCTAGTTACTATTGTTCCATCTAATGAAAGCAGTCCATTTTTGTTAAATAATTTGTAAGTTTTTTTAAAAAAACTACTTCAGGGACCAATAGGTGGTATAGTGGTCTCTCTCTCTCTCTGCCTTTTCACCAAGCACAAGTGCCCTACACAAAACAAACAAAACAAAAACAAAAACACAAGACGGGGGCCAGCAGTTGGCATAATGGCTATGTTGCTGGACTCCCATGTAGTAGACCACGGTTTAAGTCCCAGACCCGGTAGCATAAACTCACATCAGGCACGTGTGCCTATGTGCCCAAGATCCCGAGAGGAGAATGGAGGAGAAAGGACTGCAGTATGTCCATCCCCTCGGGGGGTGATTTCTCACTTTCTGTCTCTCTGTCTCTTTCTGTCTTTCTGGTTAGCTCATGCACCCTATAGCATAACCCTCTTCCCCAAAAACAAAACAAAACAACAAATGACTTCAAAGCCTTAGTGACTTTTCAGAATATCTTCTCTTAATTTTAAATTCCAATTTTAGGCAATCTCCCTGTCATGATAATAAAATAGTAATCTGAATTTTACTAATACTTCCATTTCTATCTGTTACAAAGCATTAAGTAATAACTAGGTGTTCATATTTATGAAAATTATCAAAAGAAATTCCTACAGACTCTGCCCTCCCTCCAAAAAATATTTCTAGAACTAATAGATGAATTCAGTAGTATTGCTGGATAGAAAAAAATAATCAGGATATGAAAATAAAATAGTGTTCCCATCCACTAGCAATAAATTATCAAAAAGAAAATAAAACACTTAAAATAGCTAGAGAATTAAAAAACTTACAAATATGTTTAACCAAGGAAATAAAGATCAGTACACTGAAAGCTACAAAACATTGATGAAAACAATTGAAGAAGGCACAAGTAAAAGCTATTATGAAAAACAAAATAGATATTCCTCAAACATTTTTTTAAAAAGGAATTATAATATGATCCAGCAAGCCTATTTTTTAACATATATTTAAAGATCGGTGTTCATATTTATGAAAATTATCAAAAGAAATTCCTACAGACTCTGCCCTCCCTCCAAAAAATATTTCTAGAACTAATAGATGAATTCAGTAGTATTGCTGGATAGAAAAAAATAATCAGGATATGAAAATAAAATAGTGTTCCCATCCACTAGCAATAAATTATCAAAAAGAAAATAAAACACTTAAAATAGCTAGAGAATTAAAAAACTTACAAATATGTTTAACCAAGGAAATAAAGATCAGTACACTGAAAGCTACAAAACATTGATGAAAACAATTGAAGAAGGCACAAGTAAAAGATATGCATGATCATGAATAGGAAAAATTATCATTGTTAAACTGTTCATACTATTCCAAGTGCTCTACAGATTCAATGCAACCTGTATCAAAATTCTAAAGATGGGAACTAGCAGTAAGCATAATGGCTATGTCACTGGACTCCCACGTAGTCTACCACGGTTCGCGTGATGGACCTGGTGGCTTAAAACTCACACCGGGCACGTGTGCGTGCGTGCCCAAGATCCCAAGAGGAGAATGGAGGAGAAGGGATTATAGCGTGACCATCCCCCCTGGAGGGTGATTTCTCGCTTTCTGTCTCTATGTCTCTCTCTGTCTGTCGGGCGAGTGCACACGCCCTATAGTGAAAATCTCAAAAAAAAAAAAAAAAGAAGAAAAAAATTCTAATGAGAATTTTTCACAGAAATAGAAAAAGCAATTCTGATGTTTTTGTAGAATTGAAAAATACCCTAAATAGCCAAAGCAATCTTGAGCAAAAAGAACAAAGCATGAGGAATCCCATTTCCTGATTTCAAGATACACTGCAAAAATATAGTATGATAACAGAATAAAAACAGATGCACAGACCAATGAAACAGAATAGAGAGCCTGCAAATGGATCCTTACATTCTTACTCAATTGCTTTTAAATAAAGTTGTGATGCTCACACAATAAGGATGAGATAGTCTTTTCAATAAATGATACTGGAAAAATTAAATATCCTCATGCAGAGGACTGACACGCTATTTTGCACCATATACAAAAATCAACTGCATAGTAGTGAAAAGACTCCCCGAGTGAAGAGACTACATATGAAATGAGAGAAAATATTTGCAAACCTTATATTTGTTAAGGAGATAGTAGTCAACATAAGGAACTCAAATAACTCTACAATAAAAATAAATAAATAACCTGATTGAAAAATGGACAAATTTCTAAACAGACATTTCTCAAAAGAAGACATACAAATGGTCAACAGATATATGAAAAAAATACTAAACATAGATAATCATTATGGAAATTCAAATTAAAACTACAATTACGTATCACCTCTTACCTTTTAGCATGGCTAAATCAATAGCAAAATAACAAAACAAATATAGCGAGTGTTAATGAGGATGTAAAGAAAACAGAAGCTTTATACACTCTTGGTGGGAATGTAAACTAAACTGGTACAGCCATTATGAAAAACAAAATAGATATTCCTCAAACATTTTTTTAAAAAGGAATTATAATATGATCCAGCAAGCCTATTTTTTAACATATATTTAAAGATCATGAAATTGGGACCAGCAGTTAGCATAATGACTATGTCGCTGGACTCCCATATGGTCAACTGCGGTTCGAGTCCCGAAGCCGGTGGCTTAAACTCATGTTGGGCGCATGTGCATGCGTGCCCAAGATCCTGAGAGGAGAATGGAGAGGAGAATGGAGGAGAAGGGACTGCGGTGTGGCCATCCCCCCTGGGGGGTGATTTCTCGCTTTCTGTCTCCCTGTCTCTGTCTGTCTGGCAAGCGCACGCGCCCTATAGCAAAAACCTCTCCAAAAAAAAAAAAGGTCATGAAATCGGTATGTTAAACTGACATCTGTACTCCTATGTTCATTATACCATTATTTAAATAACCAAGATACAGATTCAAAGTAAGCATCGGTCAATGGCTAAATGGATTTTTTTTTTAAAAGTGACATATTTGTCTATACACAATGGAACACTATTCAGCCTTTAAAAAGAAGGAAATCCTGGGAACCAGCAGTTAGCGTAATGGCTATGTCGCTGGACTCCCACGTAGTCGACCATGGTTCGCGTCCCGGACCTGGTGGCTTAAAACTCACGCTGGGCGCGTATGCATGCATGCCCAAGATCCCGAGAGGAGAATGGAGGAGAAGGAATTGCGGCGTGGCCATCCCCCCCTGGGGGGTGATTTCTCGCTTTCTGTCTCTATGTCTCTGTCTGTCTGGCAAGCGCACACGCCCTATAGCGAAAACCTCTCCAAAAAAAAAAAAGAAGGAAATCCTGTCATTTGTGACAACATGCATGGATAGACCTGGAGGCCATTATGTTCAGTGTAATAAACCAAGCACAAAAAGACAAATGTCTTTTATAAATCAAAATTTTAAAAATGTTAAGAAAAATTTGCTTAAGACTTAAAGTCAGGAAAAAGGTTAGGATTTTGTTCAAACACAAGGTAGATACTTAAAAGCTCAAAAAACAGATTGGACAAAGCTAAAATCTAATAATATATGCACTATAATTTTCTACTGAAACATTTTATCTCTCTCTCAATAATAAATAAAGGCATGGAAAGCAACTGTCGATATCAGAGTAAGTGTGGGGGGAGGGTGGGAAATGGCAGAGGATAAAGGGAGAGAATTAAGGGGGGGGGTAAAAAGATAGCAGGTATGGTAATATCCTTGCTTGAGCCAATATATGTGTATTCTGGGTGAAAAAACTCATTCTCCTGTGCTGTAATGAGGTACAGTGAGTGAATATAAAATAAATACATTTAAAATTTAAAAAATAAAGAAAAATAGTACATGATCTCACTTTTTTTGTGGAATCTGAAAAGGTCGAACTCAGAAACTGAATAGCATGGTGGTTACAGAGGCTGAGGGGAGGGTCAGAGAGATGTTGGCCAAAGATCACAAAACTTCAGTTGGGGGAATAAGTTTGAGAAACCAATTGTAAAATGTGTTGACTATACTTAACTGCAAGGTATTGTATACTTGGCAATTGTAGAAAGAAAAGATCTTTAGAGTACTTACCAAAAGAAAAAAAAAAGTTACTGAAGCTCTTGATTTAGCCTTTTAAAAAATGTATACATATTTCAAATATCACATTGTACTTAATAAATATATGGAATTTTTATTTGTCAATAAAAAATAATTATAGGAATAAGCTTATTTATCTACTTAGCTACCTATGCATACTTCTTATGCTCATGAAAGCACTGGATAATGCCTAAACTGATATATAATGAAGTGTTTGCATACACAGCGGTGCTCTAGAGCTTAATTATACCAGTTCATGTGAGCTACTTACTATATTTCCAGGAATTTTGTTTAGCTAGTAATTAAACTATTGTCAACTAGAAACTGGCTATGCCGGGAGTACTGACACCACAGAAATTGGCAAACTACCATTTTTAAAAGCAAAGAGCAGATTTATTAAGACACCACTAGATTGAATGATGTGAAATACAATTATTT
>NW_006159457.1:685681-687276 GCF_000334495.1 Tupaia belangeri chinensis | reverse complement strand
AAAAAAAAGAAACAAAACAAATAATAAAAACAAAAACTAAAACAACCAGCTAGGGGCATGGTGGTTAAGTCAGTTGGACCTCACAGAGCTGACTGTTTCAAGTCCCAGACTGGTGCCTTAGAAAACAGTAGGCTTGTGTACACGCCTGCCCAAAATCCTAAGAGGAGAAAGGATTGTGACATGGCCATTTCCTCTGGGAGGTGGTTTTTCAGTTCTCTCTGTCTCTCTCTGGCAAACACACATATCCTTTCACAAACAACAAACAAACAAAAGGTTCTACAAAAAAATAGATAATGAAGTAGTAACAGTAATACATAGTTTATGCATTGTTCTATCTCATCGAAACTAATTTTCAGTATTTCAGCTTGTCATTAAAATTTTCTAGGAATGATGATCTTTACCCATTTTTCTATTTTTCAATTCTAATTCTTTCCTGACATTCTTTTAAAAAATTTAATTAATTAACTAATTTAGAGAAAGATAAGCACCCTCAATTGCATTTCTTGTCACAGTCCTTCTTTTCTGACTTTCCCATCCAGCCATGATCACAGGTGTGCACCTAGTGTGTACAAGTTGACTAAAGAATCAAGCCCTGGGACCAGCAGTTAGCGTAATGGCTCTGTCGCTGAATTCCCATGTAGTTGACCGTGGTTCAGGTCCTGGATCCAGTAGCTTAAACTCACACCAGGTGCCTGTGCATGCATGCCCAAGATCCCAAGAGGAGAATCAAGCCCTGATCTTGCAGATGATTTGCACAAAATCAACCTGGGAATCAAACCCAATGACAGGACTAGACCATTCTCCCACATCCTTAAATAAATCACTTTGTCATATTTATTAAACTTGAATGTACAAAATTATGTGCATCAAGATGTCTAAAGTCATTTCTTATTTTGTTGTTAACAGTTCTTTATCAATTTCTCTCTTTACAAAATAGAGCTATTTATATTGTTCTAATCAATACTTGTTTTCTTTGAACCCTCTTCAAGGTATTGAATATACCCTTTTTAAATTTAATAACACATTAATTTAATAATACATTAAGCATTGGTGATAAAACACATTTTGTGATTGATTAATAGATCAATTGATACCTTTACTAAATTCACAAAGTATCCTGGAGAGTTTTCCAGAAGAATTTCACATGCTACTAACTTCTGGATTTTTGTCTGAGAAACTTTAATTTTCAAGCAGCATTGAGAAAGTTTGCAGGAAAATCATTAAGAAGGCATCACACTAGTCCTGCACAAAGGACATACTGGGTTGTTAAATCAAGTTCATTTTGGAGTTCAGTTTGTGTACTGCCCCAGACCCAACCGAAACACCCTGTCTCCCTCCCAAAGAAAATATCATGCAGCTTGTAAATGGGCTGTGGTTCTTTCTTTCAACAAAAAGCTATTAGGGCAAGACTAGAATCCCTTCTGAATAAGGACTTAATGGAATTTGTAGGTATTGACAATCTTGATAAAAATTTGTAAATTTCACCTTATAGATGTATCAATATCCTTTGTCCTTCCTCACTGAGAAGGCACTCTTTCTCCCTACCTGTTCCATGAACTGCTCCATAGTTTATTTATTATTTAGTTATTTTAGAA
>NW_006159457.1:678496-685235 GCF_000334495.1 Tupaia belangeri chinensis | reverse complement strand
CCGCAATCCCCTCTCCTCCATTCTCCTCTTGGGATCTTGGGCACGCACACACACGTACCCGGCGTGAGTTTAAGCCACTGGGTCCGAACTTGAACCTCAGTTGACTACATGGGAGTCCAGTGACATAGCCATTATACTAATGGCTGATCCCTTAATTGTAATGTTCTTAACTGAAGGAGTTGAATCACAGGCTGTGTATCACTCTATTGTGTCCTTCCTCCATCTATTCAATTATCTGTCCTGACATCTGAATCCATCCACAGCTGTTGGTACCCAAAACTCCACTTTCTTCTTCTACTTCTTTTGTATCTTTTTTTTAATAAACTTGAGACACATCCACTTAAGTCTCAAGACAACTTCCTACATCTATTGCAGTTCAGTAGGTCAGAATCACGAGGGTATTAGTTCAGCATCCTATTATAATCCTTTCTTTTCTCTACTCTATAATTTTTTTGGTGGAGTGTGGGAATTGATTATTCTCCCAATAACTGGTTTTCACTCTCCTTCACTACAGGTCCACACCCCACGCCCATCCCTGAAGCATTCAGCTGCACTCACCACCCACCACCCACTCCACTTACTCTTGTTAACACAAAGCCAGTTTTATTGTTGGGCACCTCCATGAAGGGTGTCAGGGTGTCTGTAAGCAATTGGGATTATGACTTTCTCAAACTGGGACATAAGATCATAGGCAAATCTGCTCAGGAAATAGGAGACTATAATCTCTGAAAGAAATGAGAACACTGTATTTGGAATTAAAATTCTCAGGAGGAGTATTTCAAGTACTTGCAGGCTGATGTTAGAACAAGAACAGCTTGAGAGTGTGTTTCAGTCCCACGAAATGTTTTCTCTTTTTTAGCAGGAAATGACTGTAGTCTCTCCTCTTGCTTTTAGAAAATAAACAATTTAACATCTTGAAGCACCTAATCCAGTCTTATTACTGACAGAAAGCAAGAATGCAAATCAAAGATATAGTGAGAGCTATTTTTCTGCACTCACAGGAAAAAAAGGCTGTGAAAAGAAGATATTTTCTAAATATGATTTTCCACTTATTTGTTGGGAAAAGTACTAATCTTTGATTGTAAATAGGCTACATTTGGTCTCAAAAGCTTTATAAACAGGAATCAATCATATGTGAGAAACTGAAAATTTTTTTTATATAGTTACCAGGTGAGAGTGATGCTTTTACATAAGTAAATGGATTCCTGTCTTGAGATAATGAGAGTATATTTGCCAAGAGAAACTGTTAAATTTTCCCTATAGATCTTTTTTCCCCCTTGATTTAATGTCACGCAACTATTTTGAGGAAATTTTAAAGGAAGTCATCATTTTTAGTGCCATGAAAACATATGAAAAGGGAGGCTACAGTTCCCAGTGAAGACTGGAAGAGTGATAATTGACACGAGCATGCAAGTAAGTAATGTGAAGAGGATATGGGATGTGTCATAGCAGAGCTAAAAAAATACGGAAAACTTAATACATATTTTGACAAAATCCTAGTAGAACTATTATCAACTGGGTACAAGATAATGTTATGTTTAATGTCGAAGGAGATGAATATGGCAATATCCTTGATTTGATTGTTATACTGTGTATGCTTTAAAAATATAACTCATAAAGATATACAATAAGTATATGTAAACTGGAAATCGTCATTTTAAAATAAGTTTAAAAATATGAATGTGAAAAATATGAAGACCCTCACGTTTCAGTATTACATTAAAAAAAAAAAAAAAACGCACTGTGGCGAGCAGCAGTTAGCATAAAGGCTATGTTGCTGGACTCCCAACTAGTTGACTGCGGTTCGCGACCTGGACCCGGTGGCTTAAAACTCACGCCGGGCACGTGTGCATGCATGCCCAAGATCCCGAGAGGAGAACAGAGGAGAAGAGATTGTGGCGTGGCCATCCCCCCTGGGGGGTGATTTCTTGCTTTCTTTCTCTCTGTCTCTCTCTGTCTGGCAAGCGCACGCGCCCTATAGCAAAACCCTCTCAAAAAAAAAAAAAATACGCACTGAAACTTTTTCTTTCAAATGTCAATTATCTGCAGCTCCTATACGCAATTGATTTTGAGTGCACTCTTCCTAGTGTTGTATTGATGTGCTTTTCTGGTAGTTCTAATATGGAGTATATGGAGTACTATGTTCTTAGACTTCTTTTACCTTCTGTCTTCCTTAACCATAAAACACACTTTCTTTCTTTCCTTTTTTTTTAAGAATTATTTATTTATTCATTTATTTATTTTCATTTGACCAGAGAGAGACAGAGGGAAAGTGAGAAAGCAAGCCACCAGGTCTGAGACTTGAACCGTGGTTGGCCATGTGGGAGTGTCCAGTGCCTTAACCACCATGCCATCCGCTGGTCCCAAAACACACTTTCTTAATTACCTTTCTGATCCTATCTGGGTATCTTTTAATAATTCCTGTGCTTCCTGTGACTTTTTGATGTGGAGTTTTCCAAAGATTTAGTTCTCAACTTTCTGCAGTCTTTAAATCATGATATTATCTATTCTTAAAACAGCAGGATTTCTCTGTTTGGAACCTGAACCTTCACCTTCAATCACTCAAGTTACTTGAATTTCTTTTAAATGTTATCATGGTTGCATTCCTAGTTGAGATGTTCCTTTCCAGAAAAATCATTCTGAGTCTCTCTGTGGTTAAATAAGAACAGTCTGAATGCTACGTTTTATGATAGTCATAATACTAAAATCATTAATTCATAAAGCCTTGACTGTGAAGATGTGCAGATGGGTGGTGATGTGGCCTCTGGGATCTCCTAACTGACCATTCATATTTGTACATAGAAGGACAAATACACCTTTTGGTGTAACCATATTTTAAAGTCAAATGATTAGTATATGTTTAAACATTCTGATGTGGTACAATGTGAGGTCCAACCTTGCATGATGTGATTCAGGCTTACAAAACTGATGAAATATGGAAATTCAAAGGCCAAAAGTTAGTTTACAATAATCAAGATTAAAATCAAAAATAAAATAGGCACCTTTATCTATGAAGACATTGTTTCAGATGTAAATAAGTCCTGTTCTGAGGTTAAATTAAAATTATAAATCGAATCATGTGTGTATAGAATTTCTATGTTAAAAAAATAAAAATAAAAATAAAATAAAGAATTTCTATGTTAAGACATATATGAATGTCTCTCCTCTTCAAAATCCCCAATAATGTTTGGTCTTAGATTTTTAAAAATTATTTATTTGTTTTTGTTTATTATTATTATGTTTTAATTTGACTAGAAAGAAACAAAGAGAGAGAGAGGGAGCATTAGAAAGCAAGTCACCCAGGTCTGGGACATGAACTGTGGTCAGCCATGTGAGGCTCCAGCACCTTAATCACCATGCCACCTGCTGGCCCTGTTTTTATGTTTCTGTCTGAATAGAATTTATTAATACCTTAAATAAGGATAACACCAAATATTATCCTGGGAAGCACCTTAACTTTCAAAAGAGCTTTGAATATGAATAACCTACTCTTTTCAATAGTTACCTTATAAGTTAAAACTCAGAGTACCATCTTATTTTCTTACTTTGAAATGTAACCAGAGGAGGAAGGGAAAGGAGAGAAATGATGAATTCTATACACATTTCCTGTAGCTGTTTTGTCTTATACTGGGGAATTTTTGACCATCTAGTACCATACTTTGATATATACATAGTAGAAAATCAACAATATGAGTGGAAAAAAAATAAAGAAAATGATGAATTGAATGAATTGCTTTTCGTTTCCTCTGTAAAACATGAAACTCTAGGGAATCATAGTTATAAAAATAGCTGAAAAATACTCTACTATTGTATATTATGGTTCCATTTCTGCTACATTATAGGGCCAATAATGCTTACATTATGTACTGAAAATCGAGAATTGTTTTCTTATTAGTTTTATGCTCACATGGGGCAAGAAATGAAACAAAGGATCTTTAACTTGAAGATACATTTTCTTGGAAAGCTTTTTTTTCTTGGGAAATGAGCAATAAAGGATAGAAAAAAAAATTCCAAATATTTTATTTTAAATCCAGAACTTTTAAAAATACATTCATGTCATTTTTAATTAATTTTTAAAACTATTATTCATACAATTGACTTATGCACTGGGAATACCTAAATTTTTGTCTACGTTTGTGTTCCATTCTTAATTTAATAGGGAGTAGAAAGGGAAGAATGAAATAAAAGACTTAATTGTATATTGATCTATCTTTATCCTATTAGTTGACTATAGAAAGTTTCTTTTAACTGTGATCACTGTATTTAATATGTAAATACTCCAAGTGAAATATCTTCTAACCTCACTTATGATTCAACCAATACATCATTAACTATTGACATGTACATAATATATGTCTGATCCTGACCTTGGCACTGAAAGGATGTCTTTTATACAAAGAAATAAAATATACTAAAGTGCTGAACAATAGGAGTACAAGTTAGCAGGCATTCAATCCTCACAGACTGCTGAGTGTTGGAATAAAGAGAACTTAATCAGCTTCCACGCATATGTGTGATCAATGGGACCTAGAACTTTGCCCTTAGCAGCTGTAGCACAGCAAGCAGGGCCAGTCCATGGGCGGGTGGATAAGGTGACTGTATCTCATATGACCTACCACAGTGTTCAAGTCCTGGACCCAGTGGCTTGAGAAACAAGTCCAGCATGTTGGTATGGTGCCCAAAATCCTGAAAGTAGGGAAAAGTGGGAAGAAAAGGGATTATGTCATGACCACAACCCATGGGAGGTGCTGTCAAACTTTCTCTCACTTGCTCTCTCTCTGTCTCTCTCTAGGGAGAATACTTACCCTCTGGCAAATTAGAAATAACAAAACTAATAATTATGGAACCAGAAGAGAAATATCTGAATATTTATCCTCAGGATTTAAGAAAATAATGCAGGGACCAGCAGTTGGCGTAATGGCTGTGTCGCTGGACTCCAATGTAGTCAACCGCAGTTTGAGTCCCGGACCCAGTGGCTTAAACTCACACCAGGTGTGTGAGCATGTGTGCCCAAGATCCCAAGAGGAGAATGAAGGAGAAGAGATTTTGGCATGGCCATTTCTCCTGGGGCATGATTCTTGCTTTCTTTCTGTCTCTCTCTGTCTTTCTGGAGAGTGCACGTGCCCTATATCAAAAAAAAAAAAAGCATTTCAAAACCGAAGAAAGTTGAACATTGACATATACAAATATCAGTAACCAAGATTTTTGAAAAAGTGATGGGGAAAAATATGTAAATATGTAAAAACTCTTTGTATTTTAAAAACAAAATCTACAAATAGACTTGAGAACCAGGTGTGGGTTACCATACAGACAAGTATATCTACTTAAAATGCATATATTGGGAGACCAGTAGAAGCATCTGATTATGTTGCTGGATTCCCACATGGCCAACCATGATTCCAGTCCTGGACCCGGAGGCTTGAGACTCAGGCCCGGCATGTGTGTTTGCAGGCCAAAGATCCTGAGAGGAGAATGAAGGAGAAGGGATTTTGGCTGGGCCATGCCCCTTGGGAGTGTGATATTTGTTTTTTTTTTCTCTTTGTCTCTGTCTCTCCAGTGAGTATTGGTACTCTATAGCAAAAAATCTCTAAAATATATGCATATGTTGGTTGGAGACATGCTAATAGAACTTCATGCAGAGTGGGCCAGCGGGTGGTATGAGGGTTAAGGCATTGGATTCCACATGGCTGACCATGCAGTTAGAGTTCCAGACTTGAAAATCATGCCAGGTGAATGTGCATGCAAGATTCTGAGAGCTTCCCTTTATTAGTGGTGTAAGCTAATGGTTCATGTTGTCATCAATGGCGTCTTCAGTTCTTTAAGTACTATGATCCCTAGCTTACAGATAAAGAAATAGCACCCAAAGAGGCTAAACACTGGAGCCCATGCTGAAAGTGAGAAAGTATAAATACCACTCAGTATTACATTTTTTCCCTTTGTAAGATATTGATGAAATCTTCATAAAAATATAAATAAATATTCATTGAGTGCACAAACATATCAATGCCACTGAACTTACGATGCAATAGTGACACGTAAGATCTTTAATAACTAAACAGATATTATTATATAGATAAAAAATCTATATTCCTGATAACCCAATATATAAATACATATACAAACACATTTATGTAAGTATCTGTGTGTATATACATATATTATATATGATATGCATATATAGCGTTTATTCATATTGCGTGATGTGTGTGTGTGTATATTTATATGTATATATATAAACTTTTTCATTCATTTCTTTCCACGAGAGAGAGAGAGAGGAGACAGACACTTCCAATAGGGTCCCCATACTGCAATCAATCCACCCCAGCCGCAGCCGACCAGGATGATATGCATGTGCACATACCCTGAGTATACAGCGTAAGCTTGGAATACAAACCCGAGACCTTCCCATAGAACTCTCCAGCATCACAGAACAGTGTTCTGCCCAGTAACTGACCCAAGAGATTCTGTTTTATTCAATTGTGTAGGCGGTCCTTTGAGTATATAATAAAATGTTGGAATATTCGCTTTGCAAGCTAAGTGACATATGTGATTGAATGTATAAGAGAAATTGAAATAAAAATATATTAAAAAAGATGGACTGCTTATTCACAAAGGAAATACAACTTTAAAAAGTTGCAAGTTGGAATTCTAGATCCATTTTTTGTATTAAACTTATTTTTGCATTATATATATGCATATATGTACATATATGTATATATAAAATGCAAAATTAAATTTA
>NW_006159457.1:648238-675561 GCF_000334495.1 Tupaia belangeri chinensis | reverse complement strand
TATATATATACACATATATATAATTCTATGTTTTACAATCACTGTGTATAATTACAGTCAATGTCTATTTATTTTAACCCTTATACCAAAGATGTTGCTTTTGTCAAAGGAGTAAATTTTTAGATCTTACATTTTTTTGGTATTTATTTATTTTTTTAACATTTTTTTCAATCACATTATTTAGCTTACAAACTGAATATTTTAACATGTGAACATTTCTCCCTAGTCTAGTTGATAAAACTATAAAAGTATCTTCAACAGATAATACCACATTTCTTTGTCCCATCAATGCTTTACCTCTCTATTTTTCTTCTAAATGTCCTTCCTCAGACTCTGTTCTTTCACACACACTGTATCTGGTATTCACATCTATTTACTGTGTTTCTATATCCTTTAGTCAATTAGTTTCAGTCATAGAATGCAGACACTTGATATATAGTAAGTGGGGACATACAATGTCTCTCCTTCGTAGCTTGGTTTGCTTCACTCAACAGTAAATCTTCCATATTCTTCCACTTTCTGTCAAAAGCCCAGGTTTTGTTGATTTTCTTTTATGGTTGAATAGTATCCCATAGAGTATATGTTCCACAATTTTTCAATCCCTTCATCTGTTTGTGGGCATTTTGGTTGGTTCCATGACTTAGCAATTGTGAAGAGTGCCGCGATAAACATCGATGTACAAGCTCTTACATTTTATTTAGTGAAAAAATCTAGGTGTCTGACATGACATAGTTTCCTCCAGAGAGGCAACTTCTGGAATGTTTTGACCAATAAGACTTTTAAAGACTGCCAGTAAAACACTAAGGAAGGTGATTATTCACACTGTATTTCACTAAATGGGTTTGGTACAGATACCACATTTTTTATGAAATTCTTCCTTAAAAACTAATCAAAAGTACTCTATTTATTTCTACATTCAAAATGTTGGTAGAAGGAGAAACTCTCTTAAGAAGTTGGCCTGTTCTGGTGCATTTCTAAATCTGTTCTGAGAGTGCTCAGCTTCTTCCCTCCTCTGGTGTATCATCATCCACTCCTTCAGCGACAGCAGCCCTTACTGAGCTTATATTTGGGAGACACTATACCATTCATTACAGAGAAAAGGAAGAGGCAAAATGCAAAGAATAATCATCCACGAAGCTCACCTTCAAAGATCTCATAGTTCAGAAAGCAAGATAAGGCAGCTAAATTAATCTCTAGAATATAAAAATCAAAGGAAGAAAAGATTATATCTAAGAAGTGGAGAAATTCAGTTTCATATGAACAGTATTTTAAAAAATAAATATAACTTCAATCTCAAGATAGTGTTCATGCTAGGTCAGCAAGTTTAATAAATCCCTCCCCACCTTTAACCTTATGAAAAGCTTATAAATTATGGCTTTAGTTGAGTTCTGAGACTTTCAGGATTATTCTAGACATTACTTTCTATCTATTCACTCCTTTAAGATTGCCTACTGTTATCCCCTTTTCCACTTTTTCTTATATTTATTTATTCCTAGAGTGAGAAAGACAGAGAGAAACAGAGAGACAGTACCCTTGACAGCGCCTTCATATCACATGCCACCCACAGATTCAGCCAGTGCAGGTCATAGGCACACTCATGCCCAGTGTACTTAGTTAGGGAGGTTTCCGGACACTAATCAGTAACCTCCAGAGATGGGTGTGACCCACAGAACATTGTATCTTACCACTGTCTCACTTTTCAGGCCCTCTTTCCTTTTTTTAAACATCTGCCTTCTTGTTAGTTGATCATTTCTTGCATGCCTATCTCACTTAAATAATCAGCTATTGGGTCATTGAAGGAGTCATAACATATTTCTCTATGTGTTTCTATGCCAAAATGCATCATGACCTGGGCCAGCAGTTGGTGTAATGGCTATGTTGCTGCACTCCCATGTATTCGACCGTGGTTTGAGTCTTAGTCCCAGTGGCTTAAACTCAATGCCGGGCAGGTGTGCGTGTGTGCCCAAAACCCTAAGAGGAGAATAGAGGAGAAGGGATTGAGGCATGGCCATCCCCCCTGGGGGAGTGATTTCTTGCTTTCTGTCTCTCTGTCTCTTTCTGTCTTTCTGGCGAGCACACGTGCCCTATAGGGAAAAAAAAAAAACTCTAAAAACATCTGGCAAGAAACAATGTGTTCATATAAAATGATCTGGGTATGAGAGATATAGGCCTTGGAACCAGCAGGTGGCATGATAGTTAAAGTGGTGGACTCCCACATGGATGAATGTGGTTCAAGTCCCAGACCTGATGTCTTAAAAATCACACCAGACACATGTACATGAGTACCCAAAATCATAGAAGGAGAGTGAAAGAGAAGGGATTGTGGTGTGGCCATATAACCTGGGTAGTGAATTCTCACTTTCCCTCTCACTGTCTCTCTCTGGTGAGATCCACAGACCCTATGGCAAAAACCTTATAAAAAATAATACAAAAAGATATAGGCCTTTACTGGAATGAAGAGTTCAGAACTTATTCTTTTTTTTATATTTTTCTAAATTCTTTAATGTCTAGCTCAGCTATTGCCTTTTTGATTAAAATTTTAATCCAGTTCAGACTGGATGAAATGTCTGAATATTTGTGTTTATATCACATCAATTTGTACTTTGTTTCTCTACATATGTATGTATGTCTTCTTTCTAAATATGTCATTGAGTCTTTATATGGAAAAACTTATTTAGTCATCCTGCTCAGCACTTGGAAGCAAACAAAGTGCCCAACAGACCAAAGGTTGACTCTGAATGTCTGAAAAGCTGTGATCATCTGTATTACTAGCGTTTAGAAAGTTCTCCTGCATATTCCTTGTAGAGGTCTTTGACTTCCTTGGTTAGCTTTATTCCTAAGTATCTTATACCTCTTGTGGCTATGGTAAATGGAATTACATTCTTCAGTTCTGTCTCTCTCTGCTTATTTGTGTATAGAAGTGCTATAGATTTTTGTAAGTTAATTTTGTATCCTGCCACTTTACTGTATGTGTTTGTTACTTTGAGAAGTTTTGTCATGGATACTATTGGGTCTTCTATGTATGCAATCATGTCATCTGAAAACAGAGATCTTTTCAGCTCTTCTTTCCTTATTGAAATGCCTCTTATTTCCTTCTCTTGTCTGATCACATTGGCTAGAACTCCCAGTACTATATTGAATAAGAGTGGAGAAAGTGGGCAGTCTTGTCTTATACGCATTTCTAGTGGGCTGGACTAAGTGTATATCATGCTGGGTAAAGTCTTCACAATTTAAATGATGTATAGCAATTTAATGAATGAATACTAATAAAGAAAGAAAGGAAGAAAGAAAGGAAGAAAGAAAGAAAGAAAGAAAGAAAGAAAGAAAGAAAGAAAGAAAGAAAGAAAGAAAGAAAGAAAGAAGAAAATCATTTTGCATCACGGCCTTCAAAGGAATGGAGCCCATGACCATGGCATATTGGCGTGGGGGCCTGCAAAAGTTGGAATGCAGCAATAGTAGCTTACAGCCCCTGCCACAGAACTAACAAATGCAATGATGGCCAGAGGGCAACTGGAAAAAATACTGTTCAAGGAGGACGGTGTTTGCTCAGTTCCTTCCTGGACATCTGCACCAGCCTCGTTTAATATGTATTCATCAGAGAGCAACATTTAGCTGACCACAGTTATGGCCAGTATCCAATACCCATGGCCGGATTGAATCCTATCAAGTGACAGGAAACAAGAAGAAAAGGAGGAGGATGTCTCTCTCTTTTTTACTCCCTTGCTAGGGTCTCAAGGTCCATAGAAATGTACATTTGTTGGGACCAGCAGGTGGCATGATGGATAAGGTGCTGGATACTCCCACATGGCTGACCAGGGTTTGAGTCCTGAATCTGGTAGCTTCTTTCTCACTTCCTCTCTCTCACCTTCTGTCTCTCTCTGATCAAACTAATAATAATAATAATAAATGAATAAATAAATAAAAATAAAATAAATAATTTAAAAAAAGAAATGTACATTTGTGACACAGTACCAATAGGACAAATTATGTGTGGTAATTAAACACAGAGCTCTGTGACTACTATTTACTCTTGTACCAAGTTTCTGGTAACCTCAAAGCCATAGAAGAGAACCCACATGAGAGGGTAAAAGAGACAAACTTGACCTTTGCACATTTTACTATGGTTTATGGAGGCGAGTCACATACATTGTCTTTCTTGCAAATCACAATAATACATAAGCTATTACATTTTCACTCTGTATCCCAATATGTGCTTTTCCCCTTGAAAAAAAAAGCTAAGGCAAATATAGTCATGACAATAATGATCAGCGACCATTTCACAAATTTCACCACTGTGATGCCAAAACTCATAAGGGTTAGGCTATAATTTAGACAAGTATCTTCTATTCCAGATGTTTAGGGTATTCTCTAGGAACTCAAACTCTTGTAATGCCTGAGGCTCTGAAGTGTACACCAAAAGATGCTTCTGAGAAAATTAACTCCATGGCCAAGTAGTATGGAAGATACTAACAAAGCTTGCTCATTTAGTTTCTTTACTGTAGAATTTGCAAACATCTTAGTTTTCCTCTCCAATACTAGAAAATTAAAATAATTAAAAGACAAGATAAATGCAGTAGGTACAAGCAAGAGAGAAGTAAGAAAAACTTCAAGAGTAAGAATGAAGAGAGTTGAAATTAAGAAATCACAATTAGTGCATATGTACATACTAATACATAGATGTATTAGGCTCTGACATATTTTTTTTTTACACAAAAAGGCATCATGACCTTCCTGGCAACTCAATAAATACTATGATCCATTGATGATGTGCCTTTTCAGATGATAAACAAGCTATTTTACAGACTATAGTCATATTTACCCATTATCTTACCACACATTGAAGTAACATGTTCAGATAATAACCCTGAAGCACTGATAAAAGTTGAAATTGAGTTTGGAATGACTGTTTTTTCATGTCTGTAATTAGCTACTGTTCCATTGATAAGAGCTAACATTTCTGGAGATATGACATACTAGGTAGTTTAACACACTTTAAGCAAATTAACTCATTCTTGTCAGAACACCATTGAATAGGTAATAATTACCCACCCTACTTATAGATGAGAAAACTGTATCACAATTTTTAAAAATAATTTGCCTAATGTCATACAGCTAGCAGGTATCAGGGTCAACTACAACACCAAGATTACTGACTCCAAAGCCCAATAAAGGGCTCTTCAGCCACCCCAGTGGTTAAGAAATCAACCTTGACAATGATAAGATATCTATACACACACTAGAAAGACTAAAATCCAAAAACTAGTAACACGAAGTTCTGAAAAAGATGTACAACAACAAATCTTTCATTTCTGGTGGGAATACACAATGGTACACTAGAAAAACAGGTTTTTTTCTGTTTTGTTTTGGTTTTACAAAGCTAAACATAGGATTTACCATATGATCCCACAATCACACTCTAATGTATTTACCTAAATGGTATGAAAACTATGTTCACACAAAGCTCTGCACATGATTGTTTAAAGCAGTTTTATTCATAACTACAAAGATTTGAAAGCAACTAAGATATCTTTCTATAACTGAATAGGTAAGCATATTGTAATACAACCATACAAAGGAATATTATCCATCTATCAAAGGAAATGAGTTATCAAGGTACAGAAACTTAACATTGATAAGTGAAAGAAGTCAGTCTGAAAAGGCTGAATTCTGTATGATTACTTGTATATGGAATTGTGGGAAAAGAAAAAAATTGTAGAGAAGGTAGAGAAAAATTAGAGGTTACTGGAACTGTGAAGGAAGGGTAAGAGAGATAAATGCAGCACAAAGCAGAGGGATTACTCTGGATGACACTTTCATGGTTGATATAGGGACATTATGCATTTGTCAAAACCCATAGCATGTGCAAATAAAAGTGTCAGCCCTAATGTAAGCTACGAATATTAGCTAATAATAGTGCATTGATAGTGTTTCATTGGTTTCAACAAATGTGTGGGTATAACAGGGTAAAAAGGAATTATATGGGAATGTGGTAACTCTATTTCCCATGAAGCTTTCTATAAACCTAAAACTGGTTTAAAAATTAAAGTCTATCAATTGATTTCAAGCATGAAAGAAAAGTCAACTCAGTAGTATTTTGAGAAGTCAATAAAATACCATTTTACAAAGTACTGAGTCTGATGTCTTGCAACAATTTAAGGAAAAGAAGTCTCAAAAAAATGTATATTTTAATAATTACCATAGAAGATAATCTAAAACATAAAAAAAAAACTTTCTAAAATGCAGTTACCTAGTTCCTCCAAACAAGGAAGCATCGTTTTTTTTTTCTACTCCTAAAACAAAATTAAAGACACTTCTTTAAAGGCATTCTATTAGCAAATAGAAAGCACACTTCAAATATTAAAAGCCAAAAATAGACATTTTTCTCTGCAGGTCAAATTTATCTTTGATGCACTCTCTCTAATTGTTTTCTCAGCAGCCCAGCTGTGTTTACTCAGGCTGTCTGGATAATAATTTTTTTTTCTAGAACTAATGCATTTTATGGAGGAAAAAAACTTTATTTTCTATTTAGAATTTTATTTTCAATAGTATAATCCTTACTAGGAAAGCATCCAAAAGAGTCATTGAATGAATCCTGCTCCTTTCAAATAAGACTGAATATAAATTGAATACGAATGTTGTTTATCAATCATATCCCTGTAGTGTTATGATGGTTCCTGAAATTATCCATTCTCAAGGGTTTGTAGCATTGATATGCTCAAAGCAGCAAAAGATGGCCAGTTGTTTGTTCAAATGAAATGCATGTGGACCCACATGGGAAGATCCTGGGTTGCTGATGGAGGTTTCCCTCGACACATCAGATACAAAACACGTCCACCCCTGATCCAGGCTGGCTAGGCCTGGGTCCTGGGGGCAGACTGCAGCATGAAGACCTGGTTTGTGGAGCCTCTCTCCTTCTCTCTCTCCCTCTATCAAAAGAAATAAACTTTAATTTTAAAAACACAGTGAACTGGGGGCCAGCAGTTAGTGTAATGGTTATGTCACTGGACTCTCACGTAGTCAACCGCGGTTCGCGTCCCGGACCCGGTGGCTTAAAACTCACTCTGGGCGCGTGTGCGTGCGTGCCCAAGATCCCGAGAGGAGAATGAAGGAGAAGGGATTGCAGCATGGCCATCCCCCCCCCTGGGGGGTGATTTCTCGCTTTCTGTCTCTCTGTCTCTCTCTGTCTGTCTGTTGAGTGCACACGCCCTATAGCAAAAACCTCTCCAAAAAAAAAAAAAAAAAAAGAAAGAAAGAAAAGGAAAACACAGTGAACTTACACTTTTAAATGAAACAAATAAGTCAATACTGCATGTAATATGTACTCACAAAGGTCATTTACTAATATAGCAATGAAATCATTTATCACTAACTTGGAAAATTAATTACCCATTGCATGTTTAAAAATTGTTCCTTCTTAGGCTTGTCCCATAGATTAATGGTTAAGGGAGATAGATCCTACATGGTTGACTAGTTGGTTCAAATCCTGACCTTGGCAAATACGCTGGGTATGTGTACACTTGTGTCCCAAATCTTAACAGGATAAAGAAATAGAGGAGATAGATTTGTAGTATGATCAGGTCCCATGAGACAAGAGGTGCTTCCTTCCTCTCTCATTCTCTCCATTCCTCTGACAAGTCTATGTTACACCTGACAATTAATAAAAGTATAATAAAAGTAATGATTTTGCTTTTGGGGCTGGTCGTGTAACTGAACTGCAAAGAGTACTGCAGTTCAAATCCTACCCCGGTGGTTTGCAAAACATGCTAGGCATGCATTGTGTGCCTAAGATCCCAACAGGATGGCAAAATGGAGAAGGGATTGTGACATGACCATACCCCATTGAGGGTTGCTTTGTTTCCCTCTCTCTCTCTGTGTGTCTTTGTCTCTCTCTGGCAAGTGTATGCTCCCTCTGGAAATGAAATAAAAGATGTGCTTTTTTCCCTCCTCTTTCTAGAGTTTGCTGTTTAATAAACTTATTTTTAGCATCACCATATTTGGGATGTGAAGTACAGAAATGCTTTTGTGCTGCAAGTGGAATTAGCTCGCCCATGTAACCTGGAACCAATTCTGTGTCATTCAGTAGGAAGTTTCAGGTCTCACAGTCACAAATAGAAGAAACTACGAAAATGAATATTGGATTCCTGAATTACTCACCATTGTTTGTCTTTCTCAACTCTGACTTTACACTCAAAACTTTTATCTAGAAATGACTCTGTTCTTTTCCAGGAAGTCTTCGTTAAATACTGAAATTGAAACAAAATGATCACTGGTAAAATTCAGAATATTCTTAAAGAATTAACAAGTCAAGTCTTTAGGAAGATCAGGAAACAACACAATTTCTGAAGGAAGAGAACATTTCCCCAAGAATTCCAATAAGAGTATGCATGATTCAATTGAGTGAAAACTTTTCTCAGTCAAAATGGTTAAAGGTACTCATTGAGCTGTTTCTCTAAGGGGTCATGCCAAAGCAAAATTGAGTTTAACCGTTTATATATGGAACCAGACTTAAGTGCTTGGTGATCTTTCTAGTGTAGTTTTCTAATGGTCTACTTTAATCCATAGGAGATTTTTAAATTGAGAGGATGTTGGGACCAATAGATGGTGAAATGATTACATTGCTGGACTCCCATATAGTGGAACACAGTTCAAATCCTGGACCTGGTGGCTTAAAACATGCCAGAAAAGTATGTGCACGTGCTTGAAATCGTGAGGAGAATGAGAGAGAAGGGATTCCAGTGTGGCTATTCTGTCTCTCTCTCTCTCCATCTTTCCAGCAAGTGCATGTACCCTATAGCAAAAATCTTTCTCTCTAAAAATAAAAAAATAAAAAAAGAGAATTTCTCAAATGGCAGTCCCCTATTTTTTCGTTTTTTGTTTGTTTGTTTTTTGCTTTGTAGAAAGGAAAAATAGATAAGAAACGGACCTATGATGTTTCTTGGACATTTAAGAATTTAATTAAAACTGTGTGTGTGTACTTTCTATTTTTATATATACACACATATCATTTATGTAAGTCAAATGCTTAAAAAACGTATTCATTTGATATATAGAGAAATACATTTGGGAGTTCACCCTCATCAGGGTCTTCACACTGCAATCCACCCCCAGCCTCAGCAGCCAGGATCACAGGAACGCTCACCAGACATGTGGAGGGAGACCCTAGAGTGGACTCCTGTTAATAAGAAACAACTACCCATGAATCACAGAATCAATGACGCCCATATCATGACTTCCTCTCCTCCGTAAGACACAGGAACAGATGGCACATAGTTGTCTAGTAGCCAGTTTCAGTAATTCTATTATTCTATTCAAAGATGAGTAGCAGTTATCTATTAACTGTCTCTTCTTTTTTTTTTTTTTTTTTTGCAAAGGGTTTTTCTTTTGGGGGGATGCACTTTACAGAGAGAGACAGAGAGACAGAAAGTGAGAAATCAGCCCCCAGGGGAGATGGCCATGCTGCAATCCCTTCTTCTCCATTCTCCTCTCGGGATGTTGGACATGCACGCACACACGCCCGGCGTGAGTTTAAGCCATTGGATCCAGGACTCAAACTGTGGTCAACTACATGGGAGTCCAACGACATAGCTATTACGCTAACTGCTAGTCCCTCTATTTACTGTTTAAATACCTTCTGGAATTTCAGGTAGTATATGTCTATAGTGTAATATGAAAACTTTTTTTAATAAGTCAATTTTAAAGGGAATTGTCATTCTAACTTTGTATGTGGAGTCAAATGTTCCTAACAAAGTTGCCAGTGTAAAAATACATACATACATACATACATACATACATAAATAAATAAATAAATAAATAAATAAATAAATAATACCTCTTGGACTTTCCAATGTGAGTGCAACGTTATGTTATGTTACTACTGCACTTTTCTGGGTGGCCCCTCACATTTTTTTAATACAATTTCAGGGAGTTTAATTTCAGAAAGTTTAGAAATGACTGAAATTCATCTATAGAATTCAAGGAGATTCTCTCTGTACACACACACACACACACACACACACACACATACTGTTAGTGGAGATTGTGGGAGTGATGATGTTCAGTGAGCTCTAGACCACTATGTGTTGCCAGTACCTAGTCTGTCATGAGCTCCTAACATTGTCTCTTTTGGGCCATGGTGTAAAAGTTAACATGCAGCATCATGCACCAGCAGCTAGTTAGGGCCATGAGAGGTTCAATGAAAAACAGAGTCTGTAAGAATTAGAAGGTAAATTGCCATCTGAGGAACATGAACTCACTGATGACTTAGTTCTATTCAATTACAAAAAAAAAAAAAAAAGAAAGAAAGAAAGAAAGAAATTTCCTATTTTTGCATTTGAGTTGAATATATTGAATTGTCAGAAAAGCATGACATATTTTTTCAATGTCTTTCTGTGCAAAATTGTGTCATGAATTTTCTGACAACCCAATATGCAAGGAGTCTTCAAGAAGTGCATAGAAAATGCTTATTATTCAAAAGTTTCAAACCACCCTGTGGCATGTGGTTAAGATGGCTGAATCTGGGACCAGCAGTTAGCGTAATGGCTATGTCGCTGGACTCCCACGTAGTTCGCGTCCCGGAACCAGTGTCTAAAACTCACGCTGGGCGCATGTGCGTGCATGCCCAAGATCCCGAGAGGAGAATGGAGGAGAGGGGATTGCGGAGTAGCCGTCACCACTTGGGGGTGATTTCTCGCTTTCTATCTCTCTGTCTCTCTCTGTCTGTCTGACGAGTGCACGCGCCCTATAGCAAAAATCTCTCCAAAAAAAAGAAAAAAAAAAAAAAAAGATGGCTGAATCCCACATGGCTGATTGAGCGGTTTGAATCACAAACCCAATGGCTTGAAAAACACACTAGGCACACGTGTGTGCATGCTCAAAATCCCTAGAGAATGTAGGGATTGTAGCATGGCCATTCCCAGGGGCTAATTTCTCACCTTCCTTCTCTTTCTGTATCTCTCTAGTGAACACAGGCACCCTACAGCACAAACTGAAACAGTGACAACAACAATAACAAATTATGGATTTCTAAAATTTTTGCACCAAAATAAATTTGTATTTTAATTCTTTTTATTTTTTGCAAACTTTCTGAAGTTTCTCTCTCTCTCCATAAATTCATTGGTAACATTTCTCATTTGAGAGACTATCAAAGTCTGTTGACTTGCTAGAACACACAAATTACTGATTTTTAGTCTCAGGTAATAGTCTACGAAAAAGTTTATCTACTTGGTAGGTTGATAATTAGCCAAGGTGGTACTCAGACTACAGATTAGATTTATCTGAAGAACTTTAAATGGATCCTGATCTCAGAGGACCTGATATGTTTAGAAGTAGGACATGGATGGGACCTAGTAAAATCTCTTAGGTCTTAGACTGTGCAATCAGTTAATTGTTATTCATATTGTCCCACATACTTGACCTAATCAAGCGACATGTATAATAGCAAGGCCTATTCCATAATATTAACAATTTATCACCATCAGTTTTGCCATGACATAAAGCAACTTTTTAAAGAGATTTTATTTTATTATTTTTAATTCTACCAGAGAAGGACTCAAACCATGGCTCACCATGTTGGAGACCAGCTCCATAGCCATCATGCCACCCACTGGTCCCCATAAAGCAAAGTTTTGGTTGTCTGTTTGTCAAGACAAAAATTATGATACACAAACATAGCAGAGAAAATAAGAGAGCTCCATGTTCTGGGGCCTATTTATGAAAATAGTAGCCCTTGTTTAACTAAAAAAGGAAAGTTATAATTTATTAATTTACATATATTGGCAAATATTTTTTATTGTGATGAGAATAAGAATCCAAAATTATCAGATGAATTATTTTCAGTTAATATCTCAAGCTACTTTAAATATGTAATAGCATGAGCAATTACTGAGTAACCATGTTTAGTCAACAGAAAGTTAATGGTTTTGTCAAACTGATGGGTGCCAATTTCCTATTTGTTTATATACCAGGGGTTGGCAAACTACAGCCCATGGGCTATATATGGCTCAACTTCTATTTCTCTGTGGCCCATGAACTAAGATTTTAACTTCTTTAAATGGTTGAAAACAAAATACAACTAATATTCATGACATATGAAAACTATGTAAAATTGAAATATCAGTGTCTACAAATTAAGTTTTATAAGGACACAATCAAGCTCATATAGTATGTAGGCTGCTTTCACAGGACATGATGCTTGCAATAAAAAAAATACATGACCCGCAAAGCCTGAAGTATGTATTACCTGGACCTTTTCAGAAAAGGTCTGCAGACTTCTCACTTTTACTAACCCATATCTTTGCCTAAAATTGCTTTAATTTGCCATAGTTCCCAAATCCATTCTGAAAAGTGTTCCTTTTTTTTTTTTTTTTTTTGGTTAGAGTGTGTGCACTCACTGGAGACAGACATAGGGAGAGATAGAAAGTGAGACATCACCCTGCAGAGAGGATGGCTCCACCACAATCTCTTTTTCTCCACTCTCCTCTTGGGATTTTGGACATTGGCGCTTGTATCCTTGGTGTGATTTTCAAGTCACCAAGTCTAGGACTTGAACTGCATAGTGGGCTATGTGGGATCCAGCTACCTTAAGCTCTATGCCACGTACTGGCCCAACAATTCTTTCTCTATTTTCTTTGTCTTCTCTTCTCTCCTCGTGCCCTTCCTTTTCCACATACTTCTTGTTTTATTCAGAAGTGGGATAGCTCAGATGTTGAGGGATGTGTTAGGCATGTGATTTGTTCCACAGACAATCATGCTAATGTGTTTGATATGTATTCTTTATATGTGTTCTTGAAAATGTATATTGCTTTGATGATATTTTTATGTTTATGTAAATAGTAATTCATGACAATGAACTCCCATGGAGGATTTATCCCACTCTTGTTTTATTATTTATATCTAAAAGATTATTGTTCTTAATTCTTCTCAGTTCTCTCAATAGGCATTTTTATCTATCACATTTTTATGTATCCATTCTCATAATATTGACAACACAGACTGCTTGCTGCACATAGTCACATAAATAGCAATGCAGGAAATATACTTGAACATGGCTTTTATGGATCGAAGTAAGAGTTTATTTGGTTTATGTCCTTGAAGCAGAAATTCTATTATCATAGAACATGTTTACAGTAAATTTCTTGTGGTACCACCAAATTAGTCTCAGTAATGACTACAGTGGTATACATTCCCACAGAAATGCAAGAAAATCCCCAGAGCAAAGATTTACTTTTTAGAGTAAATATGAGGATAGGCTATATTGTTTCGTGTTGAGGTTCCACCGTATTACATTGTGAATATCTCAGTTTACAGATTTCACAAAACTGCATGTTTAAAGCATATTTCAATAAAAATCATATATTTTGTTTATATATATATAAGTGTGTATATATTTTTTGTTTATTATGTGAATAAATGATCAGAATCAGACTTTCCCACTATATGAATTGAAATTATGCTTCATTACTTACCTAAGAACTTTAAACTTGGATAAACCACATGGTAGGGAGAATAATTTTCCCAAAAAATTGTCACATCTTAATCTGAGGAAACTGTAAATATGTTATATTAAAAACAAGGGAGAATGAGAGCTAAAGATGGAATTAAGGTTATTAGTTATTAGCTGATTAATTTTAAGTTAGAATGTGAATGTGGATTTTCTGGGTAGGTCCAAGGTAACGACAAGGTTTCTTTTATTTACTTATTTAATTTAGAGAGATTTTTGCTATCAGGGCATATGTTTAACAGAGAGATAGAGTGACAGAAAGCAAGAAATCATCCCCGAGGAGGAGTGGCCACACTACAATCCCTTCTCCTCCTTCTCCTCTTGGGATTTTGGGCACACGCAAACCTCCTGATCTGGAATTCAAACTGTGGTCAGTCTTGTGGGATTCTAGTGAACTTAACCATTATACTATTTGCTGGTCCCTTGCAAGAGTTCTTAAATGTGGAAATGAAGTCAGAAGAGTCAGAGTCATAGAGGAAAATATGGCACTGGGGTCAGTGTCAGCATGAAGTGGTTTAATTTAAAGACCATTCCACCAGCCATTGTAGGCTTTAGGTTGGACCACAAGCCAAGGAATAAAATCAGCCTCTAGTAACTTAAAAATGCATGAAAAAAATTGTTTATGTCATTTATTAAAGACCTGTGAAGAACCTCTTGACTAATAGAATAAATCCTCATAACAGACACACACGATCCACAATGTATGATGAAGTTAAACCACTGGAAACACTGACAGCTTAGAATGCAAAGATCAGAGAAAAGATCAGATGATAGAAAGCTGATAGCGCCTCAAATTCTATAGCAAGAATACAGATTGAAGAAACTTCAGCTCTTCATGCATTATCCTTTATGCGTTCATGACAAAGGAAGGATTTCTTAGAGGAAAGAGCCACAGGCCCAGAAGTCAGAACCACGGCCCAGGAAATAGTTTTGGAGACATAGAGGACTTATTTTTTTCTTTCTCTCTTTTTTTTTTTTTAAGAGAGTTTTTTTTTTTTGATATATGATGTGTGCACTTGCCAGAGAGAGAAAGAGAGACAGAGAGACAGAAAGCTATAAATCACCCCCTCCCCCAGTGGGGGATGGCCATGCAGCGATCCCTTCTCCTCCATTCTCCTCTCCATTCTCTGAGTCTGTAAATATATTATTTTACATGATAAAGGAATCTTTTGCAATATGATTAAGGATCTTGAGATGGATAATTATGTGAGATTAACAAGATGGGCCTAATATAATAAAAATGGCCTTTAAAAAGGGAGACACACCATTGTTTATGGTGTAGACTAGAAGGTGCCACTGCACAAAGCTGGAAATGGGAGGTCCACATTTGGATCTTAGGTTGACCTAAATACACCGGATGTACCTACCCATGCCCCTAGCTGGCTGGGAGGCTGGGGTAAGGGTTGTGGCTTGGCAAGACCTTATGAAGAGAAAAGAGAGAAAGGGGGAGAGAGAGAAAAAGAGAGCAAGTGAAAGAAGAAAGAGAAAGGAAGAAGAGAAATGAAAACAAGTTTCAAAACAAAACCAGTAACCTGAATTGTTAAGAAAAATATATATTTTTTTTTTAAGGGACTAGCAGATGGTGTAATGTTTACATCGCTGGACTCCCATGCTGAGTGTATGTGTGTGCATGCCCAAAATCCTGAGAGGAGAAAGGAAGAGGGATAGGGAGAATGGATTGAGGGGAGGCAGCTCCCCTGGGGGTTGATTTCTGGCTTTTTGTCTTTCTGTCTCTCTCTGTACCTTTGGTGAGCACATGAACCCTATAGCAAAATCCTCCCTAAAAAATTAAAATAAAAAAGAGGAGAACAGGAGGATATTGGTAATAAGAGAATGTGGTGATGGAAGTAAGAGGTTGCAGTGATTCAAGGAAAGAATGGTGAAGTAAGGAATGCAAGTGACCTCTAGAAACTAAAAAAGAGGACAAGGAAATACATTCTTCTCTCCAATTTTTCTAAAAGGAACACAGTCTTGTAGCACTCTCTATTTAAAACCTATGAAACATATTTAGGATTTGTCACCTATAGAATTTCAAAATGTGGGACCAGCAGTTAGCGTAATGGTTATCTATGTTGCTGGACTCCCACGTAGTCGACCGTGGTTCGAGTCTCGGACCTGGTGGCTTAAACTCATGCCAGGCGCATGTGCATGAGTGCCCAAGATCCCAAGAGGAGAATGGAGGAGAGGGGATTGCAGCATGGCCATACCCCCTGGGGGGTGATTATTTCTCGCTTTCTCTCTCTCTGTCTGGCGAGCGCACATGCCCTATAGCAAAAACCTCTCCCCCCCCCAAAAAAAAAAAAAAAAAAGAATTACAAAATGTTTGTGTTGCTTTATGCCATGACATTGGTAATTTGTCACAGCAGCAATAGCAGACTGATACAAACATGAGGGAGGTTGTTCTTAGGGGTTATCTTTGTGTTCTGAAATTTCTTGGATTTCCTAGAATCTCTTGGGATATCTTTGCTTTTCATTTGAGAGGAGCTTCAGAGCAGGATCAAATCCAAGTTCAGCTATTATAGAGCTCACGAGCTGATGTATGTTTCCAAAACTGTGCTGTAAAACGTAAGCAAAAGCTGGCAGAGATACCTTAGCATCTGGGAAATGCTACAAATTGTGATAATCTGATAAAAGATATAGATGGTACATTTCTGAAGAAATGCAAACATAATCTTATCATTTTAAGAGCCCAACATCTAAATGAGTTCCTGGCAACTGGGAGTCAGAGATATTTATTGAATAAACGTGTGATTGAATCACCTGTTCTTCCCAGAAACAACTGCTTATCTTCAGGCGCTTGCTCATCTGCAATCTCTGTCATAATGGCCTGCTAGCTTGTCACTCTTTCACTCCTTTAAAAACATCCTTTGTGTCATCTCAGATGCCACTTTTTTTGGAATTCTTTTTTACTGCCCTTTGTGTAACCGTAATAGTTAGTGTGTATATTTATAAATATAAAAATAGTCATGATTATTATACTTGTTTTTATCCATGTTGTGTTTCCAACATAAGAAAACCTTGGGAACCAGCAGTTAACATAATGGCTATGTCGCTGGACTCCCACGTAGTCAACTGCGGTTCACGTCCCAGACCCGGTGGCTTAGAACTCACACCGGGCGCATGTGCGTGCATGCCCAAGATCCCGAGAGGAGAATGGAGGAGAAGGGATTGCGGCATGGCCATCCCCCCTGGGGGGTGATTTCTCGCTTCCTGTCTCTATGTTTCTCCCTGCCTGTTTGGCGAGCACACGCACCCTATAGCAAAAACCTCTCCAAAAAAAAAAAGAGAAAGAGAAAACCTTTACCCAGTGAGTCAACTGCTAGTTCCAGGTCCGTATCCCTATTATCTATGCACAATGAGTAAAACTCAGAGCTTATTGAATTCAAAAAGAAATTAATAAATTAATATGTGAATGAAAGTATGCATGCATAAATATAGTAAAACTTACGTGAAGGATCTTCAAAAATTCATAGGAAGTGCATATGATGAAAAAAGGTATGCATAGATTTAAAAATGGTGCCAATATCCACTCATACTTAATTCCATTTTTTCACAAGCATTTTTGATAAATCCACATATATAGTAGAAATGCTGGTTTCTAAGCTCTTCTCCTACTTACCCATTTCTAGGTTCTTCTCCAAATTATTCATTTTGTATTTACTCTCATAGCTACTTTAATTATTCTAATCCTTTGAAAGTAAAATGGACTCAGGTAGTCAGAAAAGTTAGTCCTAATACTTTCACTGGAAAAACTTACCTTGCCTGTTAAAACTTGTGTTTTCTCATCTGGAAAAAATGAAAGCTAAAATCGGGTCTATGCTGGGTGATATCTAAACACTATTTAACACTTTAGGTTCAAACTCATGGTTTAGTTGTGGCCCCCAGAACTAATCCTATCATCATGTTTAGCCCACATCCTTGATTATTGGAACTTAATGGAGCTAATAAGGACTCAGGACTGACACAATAGAAGTTACCCAGTGATGCTGCTGACTCTTGCTAGTACACAAGAAACCTTAAACTCAGTTGTCTAGTACAATTTATGTAAAATAAGTCATAGTTAAATATCCCAAACTACAGAGCAATGACTCCATGCTCTATGATATAATAAGTAAACCATATATAATCAGAAAACCCACAAACACCTCTCAATGGTCACTATCTAATCTCTAAACCCCCAGATCTTCTATTTTTAAATTTACCCAAATTTGTTATTCTCCAATATTAATCACGGGCTTGCTACCAAAATTATTTTGTGCAGATATGGATTTCTTACGAAAATATGATATTTTGGAGCAAAAGTCTAGGTTTTTTTCTGTATCTTATTTAAACAATGGATATTACTTTAGTTTTTAAAATTATTTCCTTTATTTTTTTCCTTTTTTTCTTTTTAGTTTGCCATAGGGTGCATGCTCTCACTGGAGAGAGACAGAGAGAAGGAAAGTGAGAAATCACTCCTCAGGGAGAATCGCCACAATACTTTAGCCAAGGCAGTATAGTGCATCCTACATTAATTTTTTTCCTCCAAAATATTTTAATAAATGAAATTAATTTATTATAGGTATAAAATCTTGAAAAAAATTACTTTCATGACTTCTAGTCTTTTCTTTCTAGAATGAAAGGGCTGGCTTAAGTAACTAAGGGTTTCCCATCATTTTAGGATACCAAGACTAAGTAAGTTTTTTTCAATTCTTTTCCATTTTATGCAAATAATAGAATCAGATAAAAGATGCTTTTTCAAAATATCAGTGAAACACTTGGCTAGAATAGACGCGGTTCAAGGAGTAATTCATATGAATAGAAACATTTGAGTGGAAAGGCCCTACTCTGTGAAATTCTTTCATTTGAATGATCTACAGCACTATACACACAGTTCAAACCCTACTTCTTTGCTACTTGTACAGTGTCTGGCCAAATCTGGTATTTTCCAGAAGGGGACTAGATTAAAGATTGTTGAATTCCCAATAAGATAACAATAATGTCATTACTATAAACACTGACAGCAGTATCCCTTGACCCACCTGCCATGGTGTTGCAGTAGGGGTGCTTCTACATTATGCTAGAGACCACATGGAATGGCTCAGTTTCACATCCTGGGTCTCCCACAACATACTGTGCATACCTGTGATCCTAGCTGGCTGGAAGATGTGAGGAAAGATAAGGGCGTAGAGACTGAGTTGGGGTTTCTCTCTCTCTTTTTCTCTCTCTCGAGAAATAAAAAAGTAAACTTAAAAAAAAATCCTACAACATGTTAGTATTTTTAATACCTTAACGCATGGGAAATTGCAGAGAAGACATTACAGAAAAGGAATAAGATTTCAAGTCTTAAGAAATATGGTCTTATAGCCTGAATGGATAAATGAACAATATCTGGACCATATATGACAACAGAACTCCCATCTAAAAACTATAGCAATCCATCCATAAGCCAAAAAAACAACTTTTTTTGAAACTGATATAGGAAAGTCAGGATTTGGTCAATGACTCGCAGTCTCTCTCTTTTGTCCCCACTTTCCATAAGAACCAACCAGGAAAAGTCAGCTGTGGTCTCTAAATGAAATTTAATGATAGTGGCCAACTTCCTTGCTAGAACCACCTGTGGAAAATGAAAACACAATAAGTCTCTATTTACTGTGTTTTGGATGTCCTTCATTTCATGTCGGTATACCAAGGTTGTCCTAAAGTTTAACCCAAATATGGTCATTACTGCAGTCTCCAGGCTTTGATCACGTCTGGCACCCAGAGAGATCTCTGCATGTTGCTGCCCATGGCTTGTTGAGTTTATTCTAGTGTGCAAAGTCTGAATAATCTGTGAACTATGCTGTTTTTGAATTGAATTTCTTGCTAATTTATTCTAATTTTGGTACCTTATTTCTATTTGTCTAGCATCCTAGGAGAAATTAGGCCACTTCTTTTCATCTCTTTTTGCTCTCTAAACTTGTTGTCAAGCCAGCCCTTCAGGCCAACAAGTTTGAAGTTTTTGCTAGATAATGTCCTTTTAAATAACTGTCACTATATGCCATAAATAAGTAGGATGAAGTTCTCTTTATGTCTCAATATTTTATCTTAAAATCTTAGTTTTTGTCCAGAGTCAGCCTTCTCTTTGATTATCTGCTGGGTTAGGGCACACAGATTGTTGTGTCTGCATTTGGAGGTGGTTAACCATCAAATTGGGAGGCTGATCCAAAAAGTGCACAAGCATCATTGTCAATCAAATACTGTCACTCATTGGGTGGCCTAAGTATAGATCTCTTTTTGTAGAACAAAACAAAACTAAATTAAACTCCCTCTTATACAACATGTCTTTTAAAAAGTTTGCAAGAAATGTAAATTTTGAAAAAAATTGTATTAACAGATTTCATAACATTTTTACACCAAAATAAACTTGTACTTTAATTCCATTTTCTAAAAACTTTTGGAAGTTTCCTTGTATATACTTTCATTATAATCCTAATTCTTATTCTAAGTGGCACAACTTTATCAAGGACAATTTGTATCTTCAGTATCCAGTCAAGATAAAATTATTTATTTGAGAAAAATTGAATAAAGTTCAATAATTTGAATAAAATAAATATTATTTATTTGAGTAGCACTTTAAAATTAAGCGAATTAATGAACAAAACACTCTCTATAATCTTTGAGACACAGCAAAAGCAGCCATTAGAGGGACATTTATATCCATTAGTGCTCACAAGAAAAAAATAGAAAGATAGTAAATAAATTACTTTAGGAATGGAAATATTACTTTAGGAATGGAAATACAACAATAAAACCCAAAAATAAAAGAAAAAAGAACTAGTAAGGGTTAAAGCTAAAATAAGTAAAATACAGAATGAAAGAACTATACAAAATTGAGATTTTAAGAATTACGTAATAAACAATTTTTTTTTTTTGAGAGAGATTTTTGCCATAGGGCATGTGTACTTGCTGGAGAAGCAAAGAGACAGAGTGAGAACTCAATCCCCCAGGGAGGATGGCCACACTGCAATCCTTTTTCCTCCATTCTCCTCCTGGGATTTTGGGTCTACATCCACATCTGCCCAGTGTGAGTTTCAAGCCTCCAGGTTTGAGACTCAAACCACAATTGGCTATGTGGGAGTCCAACACCTTAACCAATACATCACCTGCTGGTCACAAATAAGCAACTTTTTGGTGTAAAAAAATCTCCAGACAAAATTCTGAATCAAAATTCTTTCACTAATATATTTTTTTCAAATTTAATTAGTAATTTGACAAAACAAAGTAACAACAACCTCAAGTCATTTACCTAAGTCTTTCCTTTCCTTGCTCTCTAATTACCCTCCTGAGAAGTGTCCTCCCTTTCTCTCGTCTTTCCGATTCTTTTCCTTTATATGTCTGTGCATTTGTCTCTTCTCTTTCCTTTTCCTAGATTCCCTATCTTTGCTCAGAGACTCTACTAACACCTCTAAGGAATCCCATACACCTAGATAAGACCATCATAGAAGAGTCAAAAATTATTTTGAATACATAAGACAGATGGTTACTTGCCCTCTTCCAATATTTGTACATATTGGTGAGAACCTCAGATACTAAATCCTGAATGGCAGGTCTTCTCTTATTTTCTCCTTAAAGTTTTCTCACTCTTCTGCTTGCCTTTGAGCCACTGCTGATGACAAGTCATGTCAGTGACCTCCTTTGCTATTGCAAACTGTAAATAACTTCTTTGTTCTCATTTGAGTGTGTGGTTAATTCCATACTATTAAAGGTGAAATAAGTGGAATGACATCCCCAGTGAGAAGCTATAATTAAGAGGCTTGAAGAAGAAAGCTGGGGGAAAAATGTACTCTATCCTTCTGCTTTATCAGGTGCCTGGACAGAAGAGTTGGATAAATAACCATTATCACAAGGTGAATGAATTTCTGTTCCTAAAGATTTTCTATAACAGAACAAGAAGCTGTATAGGTAATGTTTAGCAGAAAAATGAAAGAAAGTCTGCTTTCAAAGTGATGGCCATAAGGAACTCTTTCAAAATATAAGAATCAAAAATCGTTTCAATAATACTTTCTTTTTTTTCCCCAAAATAAAATAGCTTGTGCAATCTTATATTTAAATAGCTTATGAAATTTTAAGAGTGTCAGAGATAAAAAGGAGAAAACTGCATTATTCCTAATGCTTAAGGTAGATAATGAGGACACATTACACCCACTATGGGGAGTTATCATAGTGTAGTTGGAATACTTTTCAATTTTAACATGAACGAGCTTCAGTTCTTTCATAATTTTGTGGTTTTGGACAATCACTTCCCTTCTCTGGGCAAAGATTTCTTATTTGTAAAATGAAGAGGCTCAAGATTACTATGAGCACTTACCACATATGAAAATTTATAATAAAGTGTGAATGAATTTCTGTTCCTCTAAATTAGTGAGCACCCACTGTGTCTTTGTTACATGATCTAGGATGATATCCAAGACCTTCTTTAAGTACTGTTCTTTCAAGGATATAGACATGACCTTAAATAGAGTCAGTAGGAGACAACCATATTTTGTCTTAAATGAATTCATATATCACAGAGAAAAGAAATTGTGAAATTATTTCCTCTTTCTAACTGGGAAAGGAAAGTAATTGGCAGTCCAATTATTTTAGTATTGAAAGTCTGCATGGCATACAAAACCTCACTAGAATTTCTAAAGTCATTGGAGCTCAGCTTTATTTCCCAGCCCCCACCCCTCACCCTCACCCCCGCTTAGCAAAAGGTATTCTTTTTTTATTATTATTAAGAGTTCTTTATTTTTTTCTCTCTGAACTCTCTATTCAGATGTTCAGTATGGTAATCAAGTCAGATAAAATACTGAGCATAATACAGAATCCACCGCTGCCTAAATGTGAAGGTACACACTGGTAAATGCTGCCTGAAGTGCAGCATGGGATGTCTAAACTTGCCAGATACGGTTACCATTTTGGGGCATAATTCACATTCCCTGTTCTTTAGTGTAGGAATTTGTGCATTCGAATCTTTCCTTTACAGGACCATTCTGAATAAAGTGCCAGTTTCTTTAGTTCCATATGGAAATATTACACAATAGATCTAGAAGAAATGGTTTGGTTTGTTTATTTTTTATTAGCAACATATTGCAAAACCGAAGATCTTCAATTTGGAATGAAGATTTCCCTTCTACCCAAATTTAGGACAATAGGACAAGCACAGGCCACGGGTTTTTTTCCAGCTGCAGAGAAAACATTTAATATCTGTGAATGCTAATGTACCGCTCTGGACTCCCTAATTCCATTTTATTTCTTAGCTCTTCCCTTTTAGTTCCTTCAGGCTCAGTCTTAAAATTGTTTACCAACTGCTGCTTACAATTACAATCACTGTATATTCTAATAACATAATGAGGAAACAGAATAGATATCCCCCAAGGTTTGGATTTACATCAGAACATGCCAGAAGGTCTGCATTTCTTTGGGATTCAGTGGAAGGATTCAGTTCCTTTATTATTTATCTGTTTTCTTTCTGTGTTTTTTAAACAGAGACTATATCAGACAAATGCATGCCAAATGCAGAAATGTGCTTAGACCTTAGGTGGAGCGTCAGGTTGAGGAGTCCATGCCCTATTAATCAGAGCAATGAAGTGACTTTGTCAAAATCAAATCCAGCACATTTTTTTATCCAACAAATATTTATTGCCAAATTTACATAAGCCAGGCACTATAGATCCCAAATGTACAAGTGGTGAGCAACACTAATAAGATCTGGACTTTAGGAAGAGTCTAGTAGGGGATAAAGATGTCAAATATTTTCCATCCATCTCCATGTAGGCATACTTTACTGTCTCTCACCTAAATATATACAGTAGTCTCTCCATATCTGCAAGCTCCATATCCCTAGTTCAACCAACCACTGGTGGAAAAGGTTATTATGTAAGCCTATAGTGGTTAATCTATATTGAACATGTATAGACTTAATTCTTGTCATAATTTCTCTAAACAATATAGTATAACAAGTATTTATACATAATTTATATTGCTTTAGATATTATAAGCAATCTAGGGATGATTTAAAATATACAGAAAAGGTCTGCATATAGCCTATTATTTAAAGGAGCTGGATCCCATATGGCTGACTGCAGTCTAAGCCCCAGATCCAGCAGCTTGAAGAACACACCGGATGCATGCTCAAAATCTCAACACAATGGTGAAATGCATAAGCCATTGTGGAAAAACCATGTCCCATTGAGGGATGCTTGTTCTCTCTCTCTCTCTCTTGCTCTCTCTCTCTCTCTCTCATCTCTGTCTCTCTATTGAGTTTATGTATTCTCTGGCAGTTAAGAGAATAAAAGTTTGGGACCAGCAGTTAGCATAATGGGTATGTTGCTGGACTCCCACGCAGTCGACCACGGTTAGCATCTCGGACCCGGTGGCTTAAAACTCATACCAGGCACGTGTGCGCGTGCCCAAGATCCCGAGAAGAGAATGGAGGAGAAGGGATTGCAGCGTGACCATCCCCCCGGGGGTGATTTCTTGATTTCTGTCTCTCTGTCTCTCTCTGTCTGTCTGGCAAGCACACACGCCCTATAGCAAAAACCTCTCCCCTCACCCCGCCCTCCCCCAAAAAAAGAGAATAAAAGTTTATGGAAGGATAGGCTTAGATTACATCTAAATACTATGCCATTTTATAGGAAAGACTTGATTATCTGGAAATTTTTATATCCATGGGGATCCTGGATATTTTATGGATACTTAAAGGACAGCTATGTGTGTGTACACAAACACACACATACACACACACACACACACACACACACACCCCCTAGCCAGTCATCATCCAATTAATCTATTCCACTTTACAGAAAAATCATGTGAAAGAGTCATTGATACCATCTGTTTCCACTTCTTATTTTTCCCAATTCAGGGAAACTTTTATCCCTAACAATGCTTAATGTTCTTATAATTTTGCCAATAACATCCACTTTGCCAAATCCAATGAATTTTTCCTTAGTTCTCACATTACTAAGCCTACTTAGCAGCATTTGACTAATTTGTTCTTCTTTCTCTAAATGTGTTCTTTATTTGCAGCCTCTGTCTTCCATCTAGCTAGCTATCATCATCTTTCATCCCCCTTTCTCTCTCTCTTCATTCTTCACTTCTCAGTCCCCTTTACTGCCCCTTCCTCAAATATTTGACCTCTAAATATTGGAATGCCCCAGGACTCAGTCCTTCAAAGCCCTTTATTCTATGCACTTATTCCATGGGATCTTTGCTAGCGCTCTAACTTAAATACTATACACAAAGGATACATTACAATTTTAGAGTCAGATGTGACCACTCTTCTAAAGTAGATCTAATAAGTATCTCAAACAAAGCATATCTTTGTCCAAACTTTTGAGTTACATTTGCCCTACCTGAAGTTTCCAAAAATTACTAAGAAACATTTTTAGAGATGCTACTTCCTGTCTTCCCCAGTTCAGCACCCGTAAAGTGAGTCAGCTAAGTTGTTCATGACACACTTCTAGCCATTAAGAGGCTTCCATCAGAGCTACGTCAGTGAGTCTAGGGTCTGATCCCTTCCTCTCTACTCCCTTCTCAGTTTTAGCCTACGATGTTTGCTCTCCTAATCTCCCTGGCTGTGCCCTTTGTCCTTGCCATCTATTTTCTACATAGGATTAAGAGAACCTTCTGAAAATTACATCATTCCTCTGGTGAGAGCCTTCTAATTGCCCTTGCATCACTCAAAGGAAAATCAAAACTTTAATATAGTCCTTAGTATCTCGTGTGTTCTGACTCTAGACTAACTCTCTGACTTTATTCCTTAACCTTTCATTATCTGGAGTTCTTCATGCCAGTAACATAGACTTCTTTTTTTTTTTTTTTTTTCCTGTGAAACAAGTACACTCTCAAATCAGACAAATCACACTTGATATTGTTCTTGCCTGATTAAAAAGAAATGTTTTTTTCTGAATGGTCATATGGCTTCCTTCCTAATTTACATTTCAGGTTTTGACTCATATATGATCTCAGGGAGACCTTTCGTGACAACATAAGTGACATCTTGTGACAAAACAGTACTGTTGTCAACCATCACTTTTTCTCTTTACTTGTTCTTCTTCTGAAGAAGTTACTGAGACGTGATGCGGGGTGACTTCAATCAACTGCACATTCACTATACTTGAATTTTCTCCTGTTCTAAAGACTCTCTTTTTGTTATATTCTGTTAATGTGAGCTTGAGAGAAAAGGAATTTAAAAAGTCTCCTTTTAGTTTCTTTGCTTTTAACTCCAGAGGCAATATGAGTCAGGCCCTTGATTTTTTTTTCCCCTGCCTCATTCTCTCCACCTTCTTAAATATCTAGTGTCTAATGTGGGGATAGGGCAAAGGACTACAAATAAAGCCATCTCCAATATTATGCCTCATAACTCATATAGACAAGGTAAGAGAATGCAGAGAGAAAAGATAATTTTATACTTCTTCACTTCTCTCAAAGTTTAGTCCTGTGGGGGACCAGCAGATGGCTTAATGGCTACATCGTTGGACTCCCATGTAGTCGACCACAGTTTGAGTCCAAAACTGGTGACTTAAACTCATGCCAGACACCTGTGTGTGCTTCCCCAAGATCCCTAGAGGAGAATGGAGGAGAAGGGATTGTGGTGTGGCCATCCCTCCCCCCAGGAGGTGATTTTTTGCTTCCTATCTCTGTCCCTGTTTGTCTTTCTGGCAAGGGCACACATCCTATAGCAAAAACCTCTCCATCCACCAAAAAGAAAAATTTGGTCCTGTGTCAACTCTGGTAAATCACTGATGATATAGATGCATCCTGGAGGCTGGCTGGGGGAAGGGGAGTTTCAGTGCATCAGAGGAACTGTTTGGTGATCTCCAGAGGTTTGTGATAGGGAGGAACAAAATATTGGTAATAGAATTGTTCATACATGGAATGATTTTCTTTATTTCTTTAAACTAAACCAGAGTGCAGTCAAGGGATCTCTTCTATTAAAAATGAGTGCTGGGTTGCCAGTGGTATGGTGGTTAAAGTGACTGGATCTCATATGATTGACTGTGCAGTACAAGTCCCAGACCCAGGTGGCTTGAAAAACATGCTAGTCACATGTGGGTGTGCCCTCAAAATCCCAAAATGAGAAATGAAGGGGAAGCGATTGTGGTGTGGCCATCCCCTGCGCGGTTTTTCACTTTCTCTCTCTCTCTAACCAGTGGACACACTCTCTAGCAAATTGAAAGGAGAAGAAAAGAAGCAAAAGGAATTCATGGCTTTAAAAGCAAAGCCACGTATGTCCATCTCCAACACCTTTCACCTTGCACTTCACAGGATGGCTTCCTGCTCGTTTCCAGCTGTTACACATGAGTGGACATATTTAACCTATTGGTTTATGATGGCAATGCATGGTTATCAGACGAATGCACTTACTTAAAATGAATCTACGTGGTTCTTTTTGTGGACAATAAAAAGAACTCCACCATAATCTTACAAAACATTTAGCTTTAAAATTGAGAAAGTCTATTTAAGACTATATAATCCAAGTATTGAATTCTTGCTATTGAAAATTGTATATACTTTTCTTTCAGTATATTTTTTTCCAGCCAGAAAGTACCATGGTGGCTAAGACACTGAATTCTCATATGGCTAGCAGTGGTTTGAGTCCCAGACCTGGTGGCTTAAAAATCACAGTGGGCGTGTATGCATTCATGCCCAATATCCCAAGAGGAGAATAGAGGAGAAGGGATTTTGGTATGACCAACCTCCTCCCACCTACCTCAGTGGGTGATTTCTCACTTTCCTTCTCTGTGTCCCTTTTTGTCTCTCTCTAACAAGTACATAAACCCTATGGTGAAAACCTAAAAAAAGATATATATATATA
>NW_006159457.1:638607-648005 GCF_000334495.1 Tupaia belangeri chinensis | reverse complement strand
TATATATATATAAAAAGACAAGAACACACATATACACACACCTGCATACATACATACTCTACATAATGATTATTTTTAAAAAGGTTTATTCATTTCTTTCTTCTGAGAGAGAGAGAGAGAGAAAGAGAGAGAAAGACAGCACTTACAATACAGTCTTGATACAACAGTGCACCCCAGCCTCAGCCACCCCTAGATCACAGACAAGCACGTGGTGTACTCAGGGAGGTCTCTGGACTTGAACCTGGAACCTTCATATGTGAGTCAGCCATACAGGGTGTCATATTTAACCTCTGGGTCACCATCTGGCCTACTAATGACCATTTTTCAAATTAGTGGTTTTATAATTTTGTGTCTTGTTGTTTTGTATCCAATGCTTGAATGCATGGAAAATGTTAATATTACTTGTGCCAGACTGAATTTCGAAGCTCCAAATCTGACAGCTTTTGACAATTTTCTTTAAATGCTTTCCCCATAGTAAGTTAGGAGACAAAATAAATCACCAAGCTAAGGACTAATCAAATTTATAATATACCGTAAAATCAGTCATTGTAAAATGTAAAAACTGTTAACCCTAGACAGAAATGGTTAACGACTATGTGTTGATTTGTTGACTTACCTGCTTGCATACTTTTTTCTTCTTTCCTTCCTTTCATTTTAATACAAATAAAGAACAAAGTCTCCAGATTGTCCATTCTGGTGTAGGTGTTCTGCTTTCTTTTTAACTTCTTATTTTAAAGATTAATTCTATTCTTCCAGTAAGCAGGAGCATCTAATTAAGGCCTCCAAATGTTATACAGCTTTATGATTCAAGAAATCAACTGGGGCATGGGTAATAGGTTATATGCACCCTGGGATTTCAGTCTAATGGAAACATATGTAAAGCTGTGACAAGGGAAAAGCAACTCACTCAGGTGGACTCTGCTGCAGTTACCATGGAACACGTGTCTAAAGCTCATGCATCTGCTCATTTCATTGCAACTTGAACACAGTAATGAAAAAAATTATCTGAGGCCAATTTGGTTTCAGAATTCTGAATGCAGTAGCTCTTAACAGTTTCCTTATATGTTTTTAGGCAGTAAAAAAATGAAGATATCGGAGTACTTTGATCACTGCAGGTCATTGAATTTGCTGTTCACAATGAATCCATAGAGTCACTGTCAAGAGTAGACTTACATGATATGGTGACACTTTTCTGAACGATGCAAATAAATCTTACCTAGTTGATGGTTCTTGAACTAATTTTCATTTAAATTAAAAAGTACTCTCCTTTTTTAATGATGATATTTTGGGCCTACCATTAGTTAATGTATATGCTTTGAGCACATTTTGGAGTAGAAATTGCAGATAGTACCTATTCTTTTGCATGATGACTAATGTGGTAGAAAGGAGATACATTTAACATCCTAAATGTGGGACACTTTTAATGCTTTTTTATAAGGAGAGTTGGTGCAAACTTTGTATTTCAGTAATCTACAAAGCCCCATTGTATTTTGCTGTTTGCAGGTATCACTCCATATTCTTAGACTTCATCATATGTTTGCTGAATAGGAGAGAGGAACGTAACAACTTTGGTTTTCTTTTTTTAAAAAAATCTAAGAAGAAAACAAATAGTAAACTTGTTGGTTATAACATTAATTTTTTAAAAATACAAGAGAAATGTTTGTTCACAATCTTAATATATGTTTTAGAATCCATTCTGCATGCTATAAAAAAAAATCTTAGAAAGGACAGAAACTCAAGCTTGGAAAGGAAATATGTTTAAAAAAAATAGAGATTTGGGCATCTAACAGATCCATATTCATGTTATCAGCCTGAATTCAGAGTCAATGTGACCATGGAAACATTATTTATCTACTGTGAGGCTTAATTTGTTTCACAGTTAAAATAGCAATTATAGCAGTTATTTTAAATAGTTATAACGAGGAAAATATATGATCCTGTGTGTAAAGTTCCTTTTTCAGTGCCTTTCATAAAGCAAATGTCCCAGACTTGTTCTCATTGTTATTATTGTACTTTATTTTCTTCCATTCCCCCTCCCTGGAAAGGGCCTCGATTTTTATACATGACAGACTTATAGTGAGTCTTCTTTGCAACATCCCCACCAAGTGGCTCTCAGCATGAGAGGGAAGCCAGTGTGAAGGAATTCATCCAGTAACTGCATATTGTATGGAAATAGAATATAGGAAAAAGTCATTTCTACATGGGCCAAAAATGCATATTATCTGGGCTAGAACACGAAAAATTATCTGAAAGTGTGCCAAGATTTCCTGACCATTGACAAATAATCCAGTTCACATTGTCACAAATGGGCAGAGGAATACAAGTCAGACTTGGGAGGAAGTCCTCTGCATCTAAATGAGTTTATAAAATACTGAAAACAAAAACATTTCTTTGATCACATATCAGGGAACTGTAAAAATAACAAAATAGCCCACATGCAAATATAACATCTACCTTGTCCTACATTCTGGCTGACCGTTGCCTCTCAAAGAGAAAACAAATGCCTCTTTGACAAGCTTTGGTTTTCTCCCTTTACAATTGGAGTATGTACATTTCTCTTTTTTACTGACAATTTCTCAAAAGTTCAGGGTAGAGGTATTGACTTTCACTGGATGGAGTGCTAATCATTACCCATTTTTGGAGTGAATTCAAGACTATAAATTAGAGCAGGCTATCAGCTATGGTTGACTTGTAATGTTGAGTTGGGAGATTAAAAACCCACATGCAAAAATAACCTTGAATCTATTGGATAGGAAATAAACTTGGAAACCAAATGAAGTGGGCTCCAAATGGAAACCCTTATTAAGAAAGTGATAAAGAGGTATCTAATGAAAAGGAAGCAGGGATCTTGATAAATAATGTTTTGGAAAGCAAATGCATCAAATTGTTATTTTTTCCTGTGGTCTCTATTTATAATGTGTCCTGAGGAATATATCAATTTATACAGAAAATGTTAAAACACTGCCCTTTCCTCAAAAAAAAAAAAAAAAAAGGAAGTGAGGGAAACAGACACAAGCACAAATTACAGTGAAATACATTAAGTCCTATAAATTAGATATGAGCAAGGGGCCACAGGAAGGAGCACAGCATAATTAAATCAGCGAGGGTTTTATAGAACATGAGGCATTAAAAGTGTACAGTAAAAGATAAGTCATACACAAAGGAAAGAAATTACCCTAAAATTGAGAAACAAGCATATGCAAATGTTTATAGTCATGCTCAGTGAGCAATTTTTATGACCAGAGTACACAGTACCTGCCAAATGAGGAAGCCATGGCAGGAAAGGTTGCTGGGTAAGTGGGTTAGAATGTGCTGGGAGCAACATTATATGTAATAATACATCAGTGGTGAGAAGTCAAATACTGGAGAAAATACAAGTAAATTAGGCTACGTTCAGAAACTTCTTAAAAACTGAGATAGGAGGACAGCAGGTAGCACAGAGGGTAAAGTGACTGGATCCCACATGGACTACTTTGTGGTTTGAGTCCTGAACTCGGTGGCTTGAGAAACACACCAGGCGTGTGTGCACATATGCCCAAAATCCTAAGAGGAAAAATGGAGGAGAGACAATTGCAGACTGATCATCTCCCCTAGGGGTGATTTCTCATTTTCTTTCTCCCTTTCTGTCACTCTCTCTTTCCAGCAAATGCATGCACCCTATAGCAAAAATAAAAATAAAAACAGAAACCAAGATGCAGATATGGGAGACTGATTTTACATTAAATGTTCTATCTAGTCATTCCAAGGTGTATGTGTGGTAATTGTCAATTAGCAAATAGACAAATAAATAAGTATAAAGTATCAAAGCAAGGAATAGATAGCTCCAAATAGCAAAATCTACCAGGAGAAATCCACACCTTAAAAGTATGAGCTTTAATGGACTCATATGATGTGAACAAATGTGTCAGAAAAAGGCCTGGAACTTCAACTTTTCTAAAACTAGCTTAAAACTAGGATTTGAAAAACAAGTGTTTGTCTAAAACTAGAATCTGAAAAACAATTGTTTCTTCTAAAAATGTGTATTGTAGCAGGTAAGATGAGGCTTAGAAGAAGGCCAAGTAAAAAAGCAAGTCAAGAACCAGAGACTTAGTCTACAACACATAAATCATGTGCATCAAATTTTTAACAGGACTTGGAAAGAATTTTTTTCATAAAAAGTAGATTTCTTTCCTTTATAAAAGAGACAGAGAAATAGAGAAAGAAAAAGAAAAAAAGACAGTTTCTCTCAACAGAGCTTTCCCATGTGGTCCTCCTCCACACCCTGCAGCCAGTCAGATCACGGACATATTCAGGCAAGCCCTCGATGCACACCTGGAGCCTTCTCATGTGGTCTCCAGCATTGCACTGCAGTGTGCATACTGCCTGTGCCAATGCAACTAGGCCAAACTGGGAATTTCCAAAGCTTCTTATTAAAACAGGCAGCTGCGGGAGCAGCAGTTAGCGTAATGGCTATGTCGCTGGACTCACACGTAGTCAACCGTGGTTCAAGTCCCGGACCCAGTGACTTAAACTCATGCCAGGCATGTGTGTGTGCGTGCCCAAGATCCCGAGAGGAGAATGGGAGGAGAAGGGATTGCGGCGTGGCCATCCCCTCTGGGGGATGATTTCTTGCTTTCTATCTCTGTCTCTCTCTGTCTGTCTGGCGAGCACACACGCCCTATAGCAAAAACCTCTCAAAAAAAAAAAAATAATAATAAAAACAGGCAGCTGCAGGAGTAATGCAGTTCTCAGCTATGTTGAAGACACACAGGAAAGCCCAAGGTTCATATCCTGAGGCCTCTCTGAGCTCATGTTAAACAGTTTTTTAAAATGTTTGTTCAAGGGGTCAGCAGATGGCCTAATGTTTGCAAATTTATAGTAAAAAAAAAAAAAAAATCCTTCAATTTAAATATCAGAGATCCAGAAAGTGGCATAGTCATAAAGCAATGCTCTCCAGTTCTGAACCCATATAGAAAGACCTCAGATTCATAGCCCGAGGAATTCGTGAGTATGACCGGCATGCATACATGCTCATTATCCAGGTGGCTGAAGCTAGGGGTAGAGCAGGTGTGAGCACCCTGTCAGGTGTACCTATCTCTCTCTTTCTTCTACATCTCTCAATGAAGAAATAAAATTTAAAAAATAAAAAGTAAGTAAATATCAGGCCTAGAAAGTTTAGAGGCAAGTCATACAAAGCTATTAATGAATGAATACATAATAATTTGCATAATTCAGAGAAATCTTGAACGAAGTAAAACGACGCAACTCATTCTGAGACTAGTAGAACTATGACAGCAATACAGAAACAAGATAGAAGAGTTCAATGAAGCTCATCTCATTAATGGAAAGGCTATCTGCAAAACTCTTGGGTAAAATATTGTTAATTTTACCTAGATATTCATGAAAAGCATAGCAGGGTCAGGTGGTGGTGTAGGGGTGATACAACTAGACTCACATGGGAGAGGTCATGAGTTCATGGCCCACAACCTCCCTGGGCATGTCAGATGTGAGCATGTGACCATTGTCCAGGTAGACTGAGATGGGGATCTCAATGTGGGAACTCTGTTAGAGATGCCTGTTTCTCTGTCCATCTCTCTCCATTTCTCTCTCTCTCTCTCATAGGAGAAATGGAAAAAGTAAACTACAAAAAAAAAAACATAGCAAAATAAGGTTTATGAAGAACTACAAAGATGTTTGGGAAGCATAAGGAGTTACCTGAGAGGATCAATAATTACTAAATTTTAAAACATACGACATAGGGCTGACTCCATGGATAATGGTAATATGCTACTCAAGAGAAGTTGGATTGCTCATGGAGATCCTCAACTGAATTAGTTTAAAAAAAAAATACTAGGCATGTATGCAAGTGCCCAAGATCTGATGGGCGACAGGACAGGAGGAAGGGTATCATGGGGTGACTAAACCCTAAAAGAGTTTTTCTCTCTTCATTTCCTCTCTTTTCTTCCTCTCTCGCTCTCATTATCACGTGTGACACACATGGGATTGCGGCGTGGCCATCCCCTCTGGGGGATGATTTCTTGCTTTCTATCTCTGTCTCTCTCTGTCTGTCTGGCGAGCACACACGCCCTATAGCAAAAACCTCTCAAAAAAAAAAATAATAATAAAAACAGGCAGCTGCAGGAGTAATGCAGTTCTCAGCTATGTTGAAGACACACAGGAAAGCCCAAGGTTCATATCCTGAGGCCTCTCTGAGCTCATGTTAAACAGTTTTTTAAAATGTTTGTTCAAGGGGTCAGCAGATGGCCTAATGTTTGCAAATTTATAGTAAAAAAAAAAAAAAATCCTTCAATTTAAATATCAGAGATCCAGAAAGTGGCATAGTCATAAAGCAATGCTCTCCAGTTCTGAACCCATATAGAAAGACCTCAGATTCATAGCCCGAGGAATTCGTGAGTATGACCGGCATGCATACATGCTCATTATCCAGGTGGCTGAAGCTAGGGGTAGAGCAGGTGTGAGCACCCTGTCAGGTGTACCTATCTCTCTCTTTCTTCTACATCTCTCAATGAAGAAATAAAATTTAAAAAATAAAAAGTAAGTAAATATCAGGCCTAGAAAGTTTAGAGGCAAGTCATACAAAGCTATTAATGAATGAATACATAATAATTTGCATAATTCAGAGAAATCTTGAACGAAGTAAAACGACGCAACTCATTCTGAGACTAGTAGAACTATGACAGCAATACAGAAACAAGATAGAAGAGTTCAATGAAGCTCATCTCATTAATGGAAAGGCTATCTGCAAAACTCTTGGGTAAAATATTGTTAATTTTACCTAGATATTCATGAAAAGCATAGCAGGGTCAGGTGGTGGTGTAGGGGTGATACAACTAGACTCACATGGGAGAGGTCATGAGTTCATGGCCCACAACCTCCCTGGGCATGTCAGATGTGAGCATGTGACCATTGTCCAGGTAGACTGAGATGGGGATCTCAATGTGGGAACTCTGTTAGAGATGCCTGTTTCTCTGTCCATCTCTCTCCATTTCTCTCTCTCTCTCTCATAGGAGAAATGGAAAAAGTAAACTACAAAAAAAAAAAACATAGCAAAATAAGGTTTATGAAGAACTACAAAGATGTTTGGGAAGCATAAGGAGTTACCTGAGAGGATCAATAATTACTAAATTTTAAAACATACGACATAGGGCTGACTCCATGGATAATGGTAATATGCTACTCAAGAGAAGTTGGATTGCTCATGGAGATCCTCAACTGAATTAGTTTAAAAAAAAAATACTAGGCATGTATGCAAGTGCCCAAGATCTGATGGGCGACAGGACAGGAGGAAGGGTATCATGGGGTGACTAAACCCTAAAAGAGTTTTTCTCTCTTCATTTCCTCTCTTTTCTTCCTCTCTCGCTCTCATTATCACGTGTGACACACATGCTGTATCATGAATAAAGAAAAACATTTAAATATAATGACATAAAATTGTGTAGAAAAGAAGTCTAGAGATAGACACACACATATATGGAAGCTAATTCATAAAGAACTTTCCCAAAATCCATAAAGCTGCATTTGCACTTTATTTCATCAACATTTAGTTATGTATCTAGGTATATAGTCATTTGTGGAATCCTTATTCACATATGAAAGGTTGTTTATTTCACATTACTTGTAATAACAATAAAAGTTATCTGAAGTTCTGTTCATGAGGGAAAAGAAAACAGATGATGAGGATCAATGGGTGGTGTAGTGGTTAAGACACTGGACTCCCATATGGGTAACTGCATTGAAATTGCTACCCATGGCTTGAAACTCATGCCAGGCATATGTGTGCACATGCCCAAAATCCAGAGAAAAGAACGGAAGTGAAGGGATTGCAATGTGGCCATCCCCCCCAAGGGGTGATTTCTCTCTCTCTCTCTCTTTGAGAGTTTTTTTGCTATAGGGCTCGTGTGCTCACCGGACAGACAGAGACAGAGAGACAGAAAGCAAGAAATCATCCCCCAGGAGGGAATGGCCATGCCACAATCCCTTCTCCTCCATTCTCCTTTTGGGATCTTGGGCACGCACACACACGTGCCCGGCGTGAGTTTTAAGCCACCAGATCTGGAACATGAACCACATTCGACTACATGGGAGTCCAGCGACATAGCCATTACGCTAACTGCTGGTCCCTCTCTCACTCTTTTTTTAAATGATGATTCCCCATATTGTGGAAAGTCTTATAACAGGTAAAAGTGGTAACTTTTAAATGCATTGATAAATGCCAAAACTATATTTACAAGTAAAAAAAGTTACAAAGTTATGCATATATTACTTTTTAAAGTTTTAAAAATGTATTTTCTTCTATAAGAGGCACATGTAGGTAGAGAGAAAGAAAGCACTACCTACCCTCAACAGAGATCTCATGCTGCAATCCATCTGCAGCCTTAGCTGGCCCAGATCATGGACATGTACACTAACCAAGTTTGCTCAGGAGGTCTTGGGATTTGAACCTAGATACCTCCCATGTGGGTATAGCTTTGTAGAGCATTATTATTTTGACACTAGCTAGCTCCATACATATAGTACTTTAACCAGTAAAACTTACTTACTTATTTATTTATTTATTTATTTATTTATTTATTTATTTATTTATTGGAGAGTATTTTTTGCTATAGGGTGCGTACACTTGCTAGAAAGACAGAGCAAGATAGAGAGACAGAAAGCAAGAAATTGCCCCCCCACCCCAGGGGTGGATGACCATGCCGCAATCCGTTCTCCTCCATTCTCCTCTCAGGATCTTGGGTATGGACACATAAACACCCGCACAAGTTTAAGCCACTGGGTCTGGGACTAGAATGGCGATCGAATACATGAGCATCCAGCGACATAGCCATTACGCCAACTGTTGGTCCCCAAACTTTTTAATTTTTAAGACCCTACTATTTTTGTACTGTTACAATTCTGCTCTCTCTATATAAACATGTATACAGTAGAACTATATACAAAATGTTCATACATGTAGGAAGGAATGAAAATAAATAGAGAATTTTATAAAAAATGAATTCAAGCCCAGTTGTGATGATGCATGATGCTAAGACACTGTTTCCATAGGCTGGGGCCACATTGAAGTCATGAGTTCAGTTCCCAGTCCAATCCAAAGGCTAGCTTGGTGGTGTCTACCTGTAATGTCCTACTTAGAGAGGCTGAGGGGAGGGACAAGAGCACAGGGGTGGCCTAGGCAACATAGTGAGATTGACTGAAAGAGAGCCAGGGGTGGTGGCACACATTTGTGGTTCTAACTGGAAGGCTCATGGGGGAGAATCATGACAAGGGGAAGACCTGTCTTAAATATATATATATAAAATACATAAAAATCGACTCCACAAGATTTGTCTATTTCCCTTCCCAGTTTTATTTTATCCTTTAAATTTTATCATAGTCTGACAAACTGTATATTTTACCCAGTT
>NW_006159457.1:618718-638570 GCF_000334495.1 Tupaia belangeri chinensis | reverse complement strand
TCTCTATATATACTATATTATACTATATATATATATATATATATATACACTATATATATATATATACACACACTATACACACACACATATACACACACATAAACACATACACACACACACACACACATATTTGTGGTTGTTCCCCAGATCTGTACCACTTCCTGAAAAGCAAAATGAAAGAGTGCGCTTCTTTGCAAAACAAGAAGACTGGCATGAATTAGACAGAACATTAAAAAAGGACTTACAGGAATAAAACAATAGCTCGAACTCAAGAAATATTGCAGTATTAGTCTCCTGTCTCAAAAAGCCCTAAGACCACTCAAACTACTCTAATAAAACAACTATTCAATCCAAGAACCACCTTCCAAATACAAATCTGTCATTTTAGCTATTCAATGCATTCTTTTATAAGAAAGCAAGACTTATTAATTCATTACCCTAAGAAATAAACATAAGCCCTTGAAAATGGTGTCAGCTACACATTTGAAAAAGAAACAAAGGCTTTGGGCCCATGAGAAGGAGAAGGATATCAGGCCTTATTTGATTGGTCATTTTTATATGAAATTACTCATTAATTTGGACCTATGCACAAAGTATGATCATACCCTGACTTGAAACAATTTCAGATGATTTTAAATCTTATATTCTTAGAGGGCAACCAAAATTGTAAATAATTAACCTGAACTACTTCAGTTCATTGATACTCAGAGAAAAGCAGAAGGGATGAGACAAGATTTATTTTAAAGATAAAGCGGGGAAGGAGGCCCAAAGAAAACCCAGATAAATTAAAGGAAAGCCTAGATGACATAGTGTACATGGTTCAGACGCTAACACAGTGGTTACGTATCAGACAGAGAAAGCCAGGGCCCACGTGGTCAACCAGTATCCAAGTCCCAGCCCTGGTAGCTTGAAGTACCCACACCCCCAGGATGCCAATGGAATAGAGAACTGGAGGAAAACAGGACGTGGCATAACCAGGCCCCACCGAAGGTTGCTTTCTCTCTCTCTCTCTCTCATGGATGTGTGTGTTCACTCTGGCATTTACTAAAAGTATTCAATCTTAACAAATTTACTTTTATTTTTGGCAAATATTATGCACATAAAATCTAATTTTGGATGGCAGGTGTTTTCTGCTGCGATAGCAGAATACCACAAACTGAGTCATTTAACATGAACAGATATATATTTCACTCAAAGTTCTGGAGACTGGGAAGTCCAAGAAAATGGCACTGACTTCCTGGGAGAGCCTTCATGCTGGTGGAAAGAGGAAAGGCAGGGGAGTGCAGGAGCAAGAACAAGAAGGGTAGGACTGGATTCTATCAGTAGCCCTCTTCCCCTGACGAACCCACTCCCTTGATAACATCACTCTCTTCACGGATTACATATCTCTTATCACACAATCACCTCTTACTAGGTCCCATATCCCTATATTGTTACAATGAGAATTACAGGAAACATTCAGACCTTTGCAGTGGGTACACAATTTCCCACTGCAATTTTTTTTTTGTATATGTTATAGCTCCATTTTCTTAAGACTAAAAAAAGAAACAAACAAACAAAAACTATCATTTTGATACAGAAGTAGAAAGTGGTAAAAAGGTCCCTGTGTCCACATTACAGTAACAACATAGGTGAGGACCTAAACTGACTGAATGGGTCAGGAACACTTTGTCAGTATAATTAAGAAAGTGTAGTGATTGATGGAATATAGAGTTTTTGAGATAGAGGGGCAGTTGGAGAGATGGTGAGACGCTGGATAAAAAAAGTTAAGCAAAATCCTACTGTTACACAGTTTTGATGTAGTCTTCAGGTCCAAATTCAATATGCCAGAGTCTCAGAATAGAAGCAAATCTGAGGATAGAACTCCTCTAAATCCTAAGGAAAGAATATAAAATAGGCAAGTACATTAAAATGGGATGCAGAAAGAAGAGCAACAGCTGCAGAGAGAAAAGTCGTGAATCTGATGTATGAAAAATCCTGTGTATGTGTCTGTCTTATGTATATATGGTCATAAGTTTCTAGCATTTCTTAATAGGGATGAAACTCATATAACATAAAATTAACCACTTTAAAGTATAAAACCCAATAATAATAACATTTAGTAAACTCACAATATTGTTCAACTACCAGGTTCCAAAACATTTCATCACCCGTAAAGAGATTAACGTCCCCAATAAACAGTCACTCCACATTCTCCAATTTCCATTCTCTCACAACCATCAATATGCTTTCTGCCTCTGTGGATTTACCTAATTTGAATATTTTATATAAACGGAATGTTACAATATGTTATCCTTGTAGCTGGCTTCTGTCACTTAGCATACGGATTTTGAGGTTCATCCAGATTGATACATACTTTAGTATGTTACTCCTTTTTATGTCTAAAAAATATAGAAGTATCTCCAAAACTTTCTTTTTTTTTTAACTTTGCTACAGAGCTTGCTAGAGAAAGACAGAAAGAGAGAGGGAAAGAAAGGAGGGGGTGAGAAAGCACTCTACATGAGTATGGCCACACCTCAATCCATTCTCCTCTACTCTCCTCCTAGGATTTTGAGCACACACACACATGGGCCCAGAGTGTTTGTCAAGCCACTGGGAATATTTATCTACACAGTCAGCCATGTGGGATCCAGCCACCTTAACCACCACACCACCAGCTGGCCCCAAAAGCATTTTTTATGCTCTTGATTATTTTTATTTGCTGATTGTGTTGGTTTATTTTCCAGGCTAGCATGTAAAAAAGTTCCAGTATTATTTTCTGTGTGTATGCACACAGAGAGGTTTTTGCTATAGGGCACATCGCATATGCTCACCAGAAAGACATAGACAGAGATATAGAAAGAGAGAAATCACCCCCTAGGAGGGATGGCCATGCTGCAATCCCTTCTCCTTCATTCTCCTCTCAGGATCTTGGGTACACACACTCACATGCTTGGCGTGAGTTTAAACCACCGGGTCCAGGACTCGAACCGTGGTGACTACATGGGAGTCCGGCGACATAGCCATTACGCTAACTGCTGATCCGTACACCAGTTTTGCTCTTGTTAGACATTTTATGAACTCTCTTAATTCCATAGTTTATAACTGCTCTCTTTTCTAGAAGCATTCTGAAAAACATTGACATAAAACCAAAACATACCCACACCCACTACACACAAACACACACACATGCCCGATACTTATCTTGCGGTTTGGTTTATCTGTGTACTGTAAGGAAAATTAATATATGAATGACTACCAACATAGCACAACTGGGTTAATTTCACCAAATTAACCCTAATTTCTCCCAAATAACCATTTCATATTTAATGAGTGATACATGATTTTACCATATTTATTTACTTAGGTGATAATATAACATCTTGTTCCCTGTTGAAATATACCATGTTTTTGGTAACGATAGAACATTAACACTGTATTGGATATGTACAGGAAATTGCTAAACATTTAGCGATATCTTGAAGATATGATTTAGAAGTAGAAAGTTTGGAAGGGAAAGAATGACATATTTACAGTACACGTACTTCCCAGGAATGAAAGACACAAAAGAATGGTGACCTCTGGACATCAGCCACTTGCACTAGGCCCTGAATGCCTAGGCCAGGGAGTCAGTGGGTGACCTGGGGGTAATGAGTGGGGTACCAGATGGGGTGCTAAACAGTGCTCAGAGAGACAGTAACCTTCTAAACTTCCATCAGCCCTACTTCTGATTTAAAGGAGCCCAGTGACTTGTCAGTCACAGCATTGATCATGCATAAGCAGAGGTAGAAACGCTGTCACAATTGGCTCCAACACTCTGTTTATTCAAATGTCTTGTGATTTCGTTATTATTATTATTATTATTATTATTATGTTTATTTATTTATTTTTTTTTTATTTAGAGACTTTTGCTATAGGGTACATGCACTCACCAGAGACAGAGAAAAAGAACATGAGAAACCAGTGCCCAGGTGGGATAGCCATGCTGCAATCCCCTCTCCTCCATTTTCCTCTCAGGATTTTGAGCACACAGGCACACACACTTGACAGGAGCTTCAAGCCACTGGGCCTAGGACTCAAATGGCACTGGCCACAGAGGAGTCCAGCACCTTAACCACTCTGCCACCTGCCCTATACTTCACGTCTTGAGTCCCTTTTAAAAAAGGAACCACGTAGTATTGAAAAAGCAAAAACTGCCTGAGAAGGGGAGGATTAGTAATACAGTGCTTAGTTTAATGACTACAGGGCAGGAAAATACAATTGTGATAATACAAAAAACAAAGACAGAAAAAAAGAGGAAACACTTAAAAAGTCAGAGTAATAGTTGTCTTTGGAATAGGCTAAGGGTGGGAGGACTAGAAAGGTTGGGCTTCTTGGCTGCCAAAAAATACACTTTTTCGAATTTCAATTCTAACAAGTGTATGCTGACATTATTTTCTATAAAACAAAGCATTTCATAATTCAAAATTATCACACCCAACATTAGCATTAATTTGCTGCCAATTTCAACACTGTCTTCCATTAGTAATGACTCAATATTCACCTTATACAGGTGTCTCAGCATGGCTGGGACCAGTAGTTGTTCAGTCAGGTTATTTCTGGACTCCCTTTTCCACCCACCTTATACTTATTTTCTTTTCTTTTTTCTTTTTTGGAGAGGTTTTCGCTATAGGGCGCGTGTGCTCACCAGACAGACAGAGAGAGACATAGAGACAGAAAGCAAGAAATCACCCCCCAGGGGGGATGGCCATGCCGCAATCCCTTCTCCTCCATTCTCCTCTCGGGATCTTGGGCATGTACACACACGTGCCTGACGTGAGTTTTAAGCCACCGGACTCCGGGACACGAACCACGGTCGACTACGTGGGAGTCCAGCGACAAAGCCATTACGCTAACTGCTGGTTCCCAACCCACCTTATACTTCTTGTGTTGATTTTTTCTTTATCTCATTTATTCTGATTTCTCTTACCTTTAATTATTTTAGTCATTTGGAGGGGATATGTGACCTAGATATTTGGGGTTTTTTGTTTGTTTTTTAATTATACTTTAAGTATATAGTAAATTGCCAAAGTACAGGATCAGATTGTCCAAGCAGACAAACACAAATCAATATCTAATCAGCATCGCATTTTACTAATGACTCAAGGACATAGACCATCAAGTGGTTCAGATGAATCAGAGTCTGGGACATAGAGTGTGGGTCCTCACTTTCTTCCTTGCCACATGGGACACATACCTTTAGTTTAAAATAGCACATGGGATTTCTCAGCACAGTTTGTCACCTCGCAAAACAGAAAACATTTAAAATATGAAATATACCCATTCTGTAACCTTAGAGTAGAGCACATGCAGAACTTCCCCTGCCCCTCAAAGAAAATTAATGACTTGCTCCTACCTATTTAAGTACAGTAGTGGAAACAAGAGAGATTTTAACTCTGGTACTCCAAAATTGGATTGCTTCTCATACTACTCAGGGATCAAGATCAGTAAAGAGTCACCGTGCTCTAGCAAAATGACACTCCTCCAATATACACAACAAACTACCTTTAAATCACTCTGGAGTGCCAAGAGATATTGCTGATAAAGGAACATACTGATTAGATTCCCTAATTCTCTTTGTCCAACATTTGAAAGCAAAATTGCCATCTCTTTGAATTAAGCAAACATTAGATTCTTGAACAATTCTATGGATGATTGGCCTTAATGGTGAGATAATGACTCAGAGAAAGGACTTAAAGTACCTGATCTGTGATAGACTCGGTCCTTTTATTGCAGGTGGAGGTAAGAACTGCCTAAAGGAAAGAAAAGAATACAGGTTGCCTATTTTCATCTCCTCAATCCCTGGGAATTCAATTTATTATCTGTTAAGAGAAACACACTTTCTGTAGTGTGATAATGTTTGAATTGTAAAATATATTGTTTTATAGATAATGATTTAAATATGTATGTATAGTTACCAGAGAGTTAAAAATCATATATATCCAATGCCTTCAAGTAATGTGTTTTCACTGGATTCCCAGAAGCCCAAGCTTTCTAGTAATCCCCATTCCCTACCTCTTCCTAATGACAGCCAGTAAGTATTCTGAATTTTAAGCAATTCTTCCCATTGTTACCTCCCCTGGACCCTACCCCAAACCCATTGGATTTCCTTAGCATAATATCTCTGTTTGATATACTGTTTACTAACCCAGTATCTATGAAACTTTTTGAAATAAGAGCTAGAGTCCAGAGTTCATACTTCAGGCTGGCCTTAGAAATATTATGCAAATGGCAGGACCAACAGTTAGCATAATGGCTATCTCGCTGAATTCCTATCTAGCCGATCGTGGTTCGAGTCCCGGACCTAGTCGCTTAAACTCATGCCAGGCGCGTGTGCATGCGTGCCCAAGATCCCGAGAGGAGAATGGAGGAGTAGGGATTATGGCATGGCTGCCCTCCCTGGGAGGGGTGATTTCTCATTTTTTGTCTCTGTGTCTTTCTCTGTCTTTCGGCGAGCACACTATTTATTTTTTTTTTATTTAGAGACTTTTGCTATAGGGTACATGCACTCACCAGAGACAGAGAAAAAGAACATGAGAAACCAGTGCCCAGGTGGGATAGCCATGCTGCAATCCCCTCTCCTCCATTTTCCTCTCAGGATTTTGAGCACACAGGCACACACACTTGACAGGAGCTTCAAGCCACTGGGCCTAGGACTCAAATGGCACTGGCCACAGAGGAGTCCAGCACCTTAACCACTCTGCCACCTGCCCTATACTTCACGTCTTGAGTCCCTTTTAAAAAAGGAACCACGTAGTATTGAAAAAGCAAAAACTGCCTGAGAAGGGGAGGATTAGTAATACAGTGCTTAGTTTAATGACTACAGGGCAGGAAAATACAATTGTGATAATACAAAAAACAAAGACAGAAAAAAAGAGGAAACACTTAAAAAGTCAGAGTAATAGTTGTCTTTGGAATAGGCTAAGGGTGGGAGGACTAGAAAGGTTGGGCTTCTTGGCTGCCAAAAAATACACTTTTTCGAATTTCAATTCTAACAAGTGTATGCTGACATTATTTTCTATAAAACAAAGCATTTCATAATTCAAAATTATCACACCCAACATTAGCATTAATTTGCTGCCAATTTCAACACTGTCTTCCATTAGTAATGACTCAATATTCACCTTATACAGGTGTCTCAGCATGGCTGGGACCAGTAGTTGTTCAGTCAGGTTATTTCTGGACTCCCTTTTCCACCCACCTTATACTTATTTTCTTTTCTTTTTTCTTTTTTGGAGAGGTTTTCGCTATAGGGCGCGTGTGCTCACCAGACAGACAGAGAGAGACATAGAGACAGAAAGCAAGAAATCACCCCCCAGGGGGGATGGCCATGCCGCAATCCCTTCTCCTCCATTCTCCTCTCGGGATCTTGGGCATGTACACACACGTGCCTGACGTGAGTTTTAAGCCACCGGACTCCGGGACACGAACCACGGTCGACTACGTGGGAGTCCAGCGACAAAGCCATTACGCTAACTGCTGGTTCCCAACCCACCTTATACTTCTTGTGTTGATTTTTTCTTTATCTCATTTATTCTGATTTCTCTTACCTTTAATTATTTTAGTCATTTGGAGGGGATATGTGACCTAGATATTTGGGGTTTTTTGTTTGTTTTTTAATTATACTTTAAGTATATAGTAAATTGCCAAAGTACAGGATCAGATTGTCCAAGCAGACAAACACAAATCAATATCTAATCAGCATCGCATTTTACTAATGACTCAAGGACATAGACCATCAAGTGGTTCAGATGAATCAGAGTCTGGGACATAGAGTGTGGGTCCTCACTTTCTTCCTTGCCACATGGGACACATACCTTTAGTTTAAAATAGCACATGGGATTTCTCAGCACAGTTTGTCACCTCGCAAAACAGAAAACATTTAAAATATGAAATATACCCATTCTGTAACCTTAGAGTAGAGCACATGCAGAACTTCCCCTGCCCCTCAAAGAAAATTAATGACTTGCTCCTACCTATTTAAGTACAGTAGTGGAAACAAGAGAGATTTTAACTCTGGTACTCCAAAATTGGATTGCTTCTCATACTACTCAGGGATCAAGATCAGTAAAGAGTCACCGTGCTCTAGCAAAATGACACTCCTCCAATATACACAACAAACTACCTTTAAATCACTCTGGAGTGCCAAGAGATATTGCTGATAAAGGAACATACTGATTAGATTCCCTAATTCTCTTTGTCCAACATTTGAAAGCAAAATTGCCATCTCTTTGAATTAAGCAAACATTAGATTCTTGAACAATTCTATGGATGATTGGCCTTAATGGTGAGATAATGACTCAGAGAAAGGACTTAAAGTACCTGATCTGTGATAGACTCGGTCCTTTTATTGCAGGTGGAGGTAAGAACTGCCTAAAGGAAAGAAAAGAATACAGGTTGCCTATTTTCATCTCCTCAATCCCTGGGAATTCAATTTATTATCTGTTAAGAGAAACACACTTTCTGTAGTGTGATAATGTTTGAATTGTAAAATATATTGTTTTATAGATAATGATTTAAATATGTATGTATAGTTACCAGAGAGTTAAAAATCATATATATCCAATGCCTTCAAGTAATGTGTTTTCACTGGATTCCCAGAAGCCCAAGCTTTCTAGTAATCCCCATTCCCTACCTCTTCCTAATGACAGCCAGTAAGTATTCTGAATTTTAAGCAATTCTTCCCATTGTTACCTCCCCTGGACCCTACCCCAAACCCATTGGATTTCCTTAGCATAATATCTCTGTTTGATATACTGTTTACTAACCCAGTATCTATGAAACTTTTTGAAATAAGAGCTAGAGTCCAGAGTTCATACTTCAGGCTGGCCTTAGAAATATTATGCAAATGGCAGGACCAACAGTTAGCATAATGGCTATCTCGCTGAATTCCTATCTAGCCGATCGTGGTTCGAGTCCCGGACCTAGTCGCTTAAACTCATGCCAGGCGCGTGTGCATGCGTGCCCAAGATCCCGAGAGGAGAATGGAGGAGTAGGGATTATGGCATGGCTGCCCTCCCTGGGAGGGGTGATTTCTCATTTTTTGTCTCTGTGTCTTTCTCTGTCTTTCGGCGAGCACACACACCCTATAGCAAAAACCTCTGCAAAAAAAAAAAAAAAGAGAGAGAGAGAGAGAGAAGAAATATTATGCAAACTATTTATTTTTTATTTAACACTGAGCTTTACTAAATTGAAGCCTCTATTTAGTCCCACCTTTTTCTTTCTTGCTCTCCCTCCATTCTCTCCCTCCCTCTCTTGTTCTTTCTCTCTCTTACGCTCTCTCTATCATACACACACGCACACACGCACACACACTCACAGCTATCCCCATAGATTTTGTCTGAAGCAGTGGGGTTTGTTCCTCTTTCAACATAATTAATTCTCCACTTCCAAAACAAAAGATGTGGCATAAAAGTGAAACTTGTCTGCCTTACTTGACATCACGGGCATGCTATCTCACTGACTTATTTCATTTTGCCTATGAAGTAACTTCATAATATTTTCAATCACTGTAACTATTCCCTTGTTGTCAGTGTCTTTGCCTCCCTCCCTCACCAACCGCCTCCATAGTGAAAGTTTAGTAAATGTATCATTCCTTCTTTTCTATAGGCCCAAGTGGCTGCTAGTTTGTGAAATCTGAGAAAGTGGTGCTGGTCCTGGGCAGATGCTCCTCCAGATACAAAGCTGTTCTTGTGAAGAACATTGATGATAGCACGTCTGACCACACCTACAGCTTGGCTCTGGTGTCCGGAATTGACCACTATCCTACAAAGTGGTGGCTACCATGGGCAAGAAGAACATCTCTAAGAGGTCAAAGATCAGGATTTCTTGACCTTCAAGTGTATAACTACAATCACCTCATGCTCGCAAGGTACTCTGTAGATATTTCTTTGGACAAAACTCTGGTCAACAAGGATGTCTTCAGAGCCCCTAGTTTTAAATGCAAGACCCTGTGGGAGGCAAATGTCAAGTCTGAAGACAGGTATAAACCAGGCCAGAGCAAGTGGTTCTTCCAGAAGCTGCCATTTCAGGTGTTTTATGTTTCACTCATTAAAAAAGAAAATAATAAATGAATAAATAAAAGTACCTCTGAAGGTGATATGAATACTTGTCATTCTTTTACTGCTTATTTCATAGGTGCCAGAAATAGAATTTGAATGTGGCAAATGTGCAGTAATGATATTTCAAATGAGTAATAGCTTTCTAAACATTAATTTAGCACAATCAATTTAGTACTAATGCCAATTCTCAATAAATAAAACCCTCAGAGGAAAACCATCAACTCTGACCTCACCTATTGCCAGAAGCATCTTAAAACAGGAATAGAAAAAACAACAGCTTAAAGACTATTCTTTCAGAGGAGCCAGTAGGAAAGCCATGGCAACAAAGACCATAATACGGTTTCAAGGCCCCTCACTTTTCCTACCTTAACTGTACTGCTTATTCGGGAGGCCTAGCCTCCCATCCTGTTTCACTGCCATGCTTGAAGCAAACTGATTCCTCCATTTCCTGTTTAAATTTTGAAAAACCTCACTTTCCTCATGTTTCATTCAAGAAGGTTGTTATTTTTCGAAATAGCATTTTCTCATACAAAAATAAAGGAAGAAAAATAACCCATTCAGAATTGTGTGCTTTTAAAGATGGTGGGTATTACAGGTTTGAAAGGCTCAGAAATAAAGTGAAAGATACGAAAATTATGTCTTTTTCTCATATAACATCCTCTATGGTGGACATTTTAAACATATTTTTAAGATTTTCTAATTGTAAGTACTGTTGAGATTATTTCTCAAACAATTGGTCTCCCGTTTTCTCTAATATACAGTTCTGGGCTTGACACATTTTAACAGCTTTTAGAAAATCGCTGCCTAGAGGGGCTCAAACTCCATTCGGTTTCTTCCGTTTTTTTCATTACAGAATCACTTGGATTCTGAGGATACATCACCTCTGTGGGTTCCTCCTTGACTCAACCCTCTTACATGTGTGTCATTTCTCTTTTGGTCCCTTTCCTCCCTGGGCTTCTATCAGTTCTGATTTTGTTTTTTAAATTTTGCCAGAAGGTATGTGTGCTCACTGGAGAGAGAGAGAGAGAGAAAGAGAAAGAGAGAGAAAAAGCATCCCATGGGGAATGGTCATGCTGCAATCCCTTCTCCTCCATCTCTCCCTTCTTTTGAGGTTTTAGATATGCACACACATGTACCCAGCGTGTTTCTCTTGCCACCAGGTCCAAGACTTGACCCATACTGTTGGCCATATGAAATCCAGCCTCCTGAACCACCACACCACAGGCTGGCCCCTGATATTTTTTAATACATTTCTCTGGGGTTTTTTTGCCCACAGATAGGAACTTATTATTTTTACTGACAGTTTTACCTATGAGAGAGAGTGATTATTTTGTTTTTAATCTTCTAAAAAACTTCATACTCACTCTTCTAGATATACAAAGAAAGTACTACTTGTGTGTGAGATCACTTCCCCATTGCTTCTAACACGGCATCAGTTCAGTTGTGTTGCTGTTGGTGCTGCTGTAAACTTTTTCTCTCCTGATGTGTCCCCACCCTTCCTGTATCTTGATAAATGGTCACCATGTTTCTGTTTCAGAGGTCATGCCAGTTGCAGGGAGTGTCCGCTTCTACTAAGAGGGAATGTAACTGTCCACACAAACCCGAACCATTCAAAAGAATATTAATAATCAATGAGAAAAATGTATGATCGTTCGGTGACCTTTAAAATGTTTAAGGTATTAAAACCTCTCCTACTGTGAGCTAATAAGTATATTTAAAATTAAACCACAGTAAACTGGTAGTTATCTAGTAAACCATAATGTAACACATTGGAAACATGGACAAAGTGCTTTATTTTGTTGCCAAAAAAAAAAGAAAAAGAAAAAAAAGCATCTAGAGTAATTTGAACAGTACTTGCTTACTTCTTGTAATATAACTAGAAAAATACAGTACTTTTTCTATGCCTTGGTGAAACCCAGATTACTGTGTATTCCAACCAGCTTTCATAATTTTATCCTTCACACTTTTCATTTTGAGAATTCCTTGAATATGACATTTCTGCTAGTGTCATTTCACCTGTGCCATCTTTTTACAAATTAAGCTCATTTTTAATTTTTTCTGAAAGTAAGAAAGAGATAGGAAGGCACCCTCAACAGAGTTTTTGTGCTATGATCAACCCCTAATTTTAGCCTGAGTCACAGGCATAAACTCACTTGGAAGGTATGGAACGATCTGGGGATGTATACCCAGAGCCTCTCCCATGTGAGACCAATTTCGTTACTGTCACCAATTCTTAAATTTATGCCCATTCAGGGTTGCTGGGCCAATTTATGAGACTGAAACTGAGAGTCAATGACACAAGTTTTATTCAATGGCCAAGGAACGAAGAATCAGGGGACCAGTTTACAAATCTACTTCTCATGTGTCATGAGTTGGGAATTTTTCTTGTCGTTGCTCTTTTTTGGAGAGATTTTTGCTATAGGGTGCATGCACTAGCCAGAGAGACAGAAAGAGACGGATGGCCATGTCCCAGTCCCTTCTCTTTCATTCTCCTCTTGGAATTCTGGTCATACGTGCATACATACCCAGTGTGAATTTTAAGTCACCAGGTCTGAGACTTGAAATGCAGTCAACCATGTGGGAGTTCAACACCTTAAACACTACACTGGCCCCATGAGCTGGGAATTTTAAGATATAGTAGACGGAGAAATGAGGGGACAGAATGGGGTAATAAAGGGAGGAATATCTGGAGCTTTTCCTGGAAAATGCAGGGACTTCCTAGAATTCCCAAACTCACTTTTCTTCCCCTATAAGGTCATTTCTAGTCATAACCATGGAAATATCAACTATCATGGCTCTGGTAGATCCGTGTCATCTGGCATGTTAATGCAGTAAAAAGAGGGTATAATGAGTCTGAAAGTTTAGGCAATGGTCATTTCAGGTGCCACCTAGGTTCCAGCTGACTCAGGCTTGATTCTTCCGCAGAGGTGTTATTTTCATTACTGGCATGTCCTATTTTCTAAAAGGTAGAAAGATACTTTTAGGGTGGGGCCAGATTCTAATAAGACTATGGACTATTTGGTGAGGAAAAACACACCTTTGGGGAGTGACTGGCATATAATATGAGCATGGGCTAGATGATGGGTGACATTATCATTGCACCAATTGGTCCATTATCTGTGACATCATCCTTTTGATCACTAGTACGTTCTTGGCATTGGCACAACAACAGACAGGAGGACCAATGGAATAGAATAGAGACCCCAGAAATAAAATGCAAAGCTTACAGCCAACTAATTTTTGACAAAAGATACTAATCAATCCAGTGGGAAAAGAAAAACCTTTTTAGCAAATGGTTGTGGAAAAACTGGGTATCTACCTGCAGAAAGATGACACTGACTACCCATCTTTCATCATTAACAAAAATCAATTCAAAGACCTCGAACTATAAAACTGGTGGAAAACACTGGGGAAACTCTGGGAGATATTGGAATAGGCAAAGACTTCTTAAATAAGTCTCCCAAAGCACGGATAATAATCAATTAAATAGACAAGTGGGACTATATTAGATTAAGAAATTTTTGCATGGCAAAAGACACAATAAGTAGTGTGAATCAACAACCCTCAGAATGGTAGAATATTTTTGTAAAATATGTCTCAGGCAAGAGACTGATAACCAGAATACACAGGGAACTCAAGCAGCTTACCTGAAAAAACAGTGTCTAACCCAATTAAAAGATGGGAAAATTGGCTGAACAAAAATATCTCTAAGGAAGACATATGAATAGCCAAAAAACATATGAAAAATGCTCAAAATGCCTCATCATAAGGGAGATGCAGATAAAATCTACAATGAGATACCACCTAATCCCAGACAGAAAGTGAAGATGAAAAAAAAATGATAAATGCTGATGGGGATGTGGTGAATGAGAACTCTCCTACATTGGTGGTGGGAATGTAAATGTAAATTCCAACCCTTTTTTGATTTCCATTAGCATGGAATATTTTTTCCAAACCTTCACTTTTAATCTATTTATGTCTTTATCCATAAGGTGCAACAGATAGAGGGTTTCTGGTTTTGGAGGGTTTTTTGTTTGTTTGGTTTTGGTTTTTATTTTTTATCCATTCAGCCAATCTGTGTATCTTAATTGGAGAATTTAATCCATTAATATTAAATATTATTATTGATATTTCCAGACCTGTTTCTATCATTTGGTGACTCATTTTCTTGGTTGTTTTTTGTTTTCTTATAACTGTCCGTCTGACTTTCCATTTTCCTGGTATAGCATTCCCTTCAAAACCTCCTGAAGAGCTGGTCTGGAGTTGATAAATTCTTTAAGGTTTTGTTTGTCCAAGAATGTTTTTATCTTTTCTTCCCATATGAACGATAATCTTGCTGGGAATAGTATTCTTGGTTGAAATTGTTTCTCATTTAACACTCTGACTATATTTCCCCATTCTTTCCTTGTCTGCATTGTGTCTTAGAGAAGCTTAATGTTAGACTGATGGGATGACCTTTGTAAGTAATTTGACATTTCCCTTTTAGCATCTCATCTCTGGTTTTGGCCAATCTGGCAATGATGTGCTTTGAAGAGGATCTTCTTGGCTTGGTTCTGTTTGGAATCCTATGTATTTCTTTTTTTAATGTTCATACTTGTTTTTATTTATTTATTTATTTATTTATTTATTTATTTATTTAAAAATTGTCATATACCAATTGTACATAGTTTTGTGCTACAATATAATTTTTTATTAATTTATTTACTTTGCATTCTTTCACTGAACATCACCACAGAATACAAAATGTGATTTTCCATCCAGAATACACTGTAAAGTAGCTTAATCATATCTTATCATCAACAAATAATTTTCCATTTCTTGTTTTTTGTTTTCTCTTGCATCTCATTTAGTTTGTTCACTATAAGTATTCTGAATTGCTTATCCAACATTTCCATGACTTCCATTGTATTGTCTATGGGTGATGCAGAATTGATGTTCTCTCTTGGGGGAGAAACATTTTCTTGGTTGCTCATATTTTCTTATATCTCTGCTATTGTCCCTATATTCCCCCCTATTTCTCACCCTCTGCCTTTTCCCATCCTCCTTTCACCCTGTCTCTGATTTCTGCAGTTGTTTTCCATTCCTTTATTCTTTCCCACATTTCATTGATTCACAAGATGTCTTAATTAATCTAAATACTTTCAATAGTAGGTTCAGCGGATATATACTTATCTGTAAACACATGTTGACTTTAGGCATAAAACTCCGTGAGTAGAATGAATATGCTATAAAGTAGCAACTAGCTGAGGCTATATGGCTTACTATGGTCATCAAATAGGTATTTTTTAAATATATTTGTTAATTTCAAGAAATGCAGTTGTAGCTTTAATATAGCAAAAAATCAAAAAAAATATTCCTATGTATTACTTGGGTATGGATATTTCAATGTCTCTCTAGGTTTGGAAAGTTTTCTTCCAGGATTTCATGAAATAAATTATCAATGCCCTTCTTATTTTCTTCCTCTTCTGGGATACCAATTATCCAGATGTTGGGGCATTTGGTGGTATCTAGTATTTCTCTTGTATTATCCTTATTTTTCATGATTGCTTTCACAGTCTTTTTGATACTTTTTCTATGTCAGTGGTTTGGTCTTCCAAATTTGAGATTCAATCTTCTGTGTTATCTAATCTACTTTTAATACTTTCAAGGAAAGTTTTAATTTCCTGTATCAAATTCTTCATTTCTGACAATTCCATTTGATTCTTCTTTATGGTGTCTATTTCTTCTTTCAAATTGTGAAAGGACTTCCTCATCTCCTGGAGCTAGTTGTCTCTTTTCTCTTGCATCTCATTTAGTTTGCTCGCTGTAAGATTCTGAATTGCTTATCCAACATTTCCACGACTTCCATTGTATTGTCTATGGGTGATGCAGAATTGATGCTTTTCCCTTGGGGGAGAAACATTTTCTTGGTGGCTCATATTTCTTATGTCTCTGCTATTATTCCTAGTCATCTATACATTCCTTCCTAAATTATTCAAGGTATCTCTGAGCATTCAAAAATGCGCAGGAGTAGAAAACTGGTGAACTCTCTTCTGTTCTGCTTCCCTGTTGCTCACCAGCATCTTGCACTGTTGTCACTGGTCCTGAGTGACCCAAAATCCTCCTGATTTCTAAAGAACAGGTGCATCTGAACTGAGCTGCTGAGCTTCACCTCAGGAGCAAAGAAAAGATTCAAAACACCAAAGTCCTAAAAGTTCGAAGGCGAGTGGGGAAGGGGATGAGCCATGGATTCAGGCTGTTAGGCCCTGCAGCCATAGGCAGCCTGGTGCCAGCAAGGCAGCAAGGCCATTTGCTTAAACAGGTATCTTGATATGGCAGGGAGGGTTGCAAGTTCATCTTAAAGACACAAACCTGAAGTCTATAGGTAAGTGGGGAACGGAATGAGCTATGGGTTCGGGCCCTTAGGCCCTGCAGCCATAGGCAGACTGTGTGTTACACATTTTCAATCCATTCTTCATCTGTTCTTGGACATTTGAGTTGATTCCATGTCTTACTAATTGTGAATTGTGCTGCAATAAACATGGATGTGCAATTGTTTTTCTGACTGAGTGTACTCCTGTCATTTTGATAGATACCCAGTAGTGGAATTGCCGGATTGTATTATAGCTCTACTTCTAGGTCTTTGAGGAACCTTCTCCATGGTAGCTGTACTAATTTACATTCCCACCCACAGTGTAGTAGTTTCCTTTTCACCACAGCCTCACCAGCACATATCATTCTTTATTTTTTAATCTTAGTCATTCTGACTGGGGTTAGATGGTATCTCATTGTGGTTTTGATTTGCATATCCTTTATGGTAAGGACTGTTTTTTTCATATGCTTTTTAGCTATTTGTATATCTTCCTTGCACAGTTGTCTGTTCAGCTCATTTGCCCATCTTTTAATTGGATTGAGCATTTTTTTGTAGGTAAATTACTTGAGTTCCCATTATATTCTGTTTATCAGTTGCTAGTGTGAGGGAGAATTTGCAAATACTATTCTTCCTTTTGCTGTGCAGAAGCTTTTTAACCTCATATAACTCTACTTGTCTACTTTTGGGATTATTGCCATGCTTTATGGGTCTTCTTTAAGAAGTCTTTGCCTACTCCAATGTCTCCAAGAGATTCCCCTGTGTTTTCCACCAATAGTTTTATATCTTGAGGTTTTTATGTTTTGATCTTTGATCCATTTAGGTCGATTTTTATTAACGGTGTGAGTGGGGGTCCAGTTTCATCTTTCTGAAGGTGGATATTCAGTATTTACAGCACTATTTGCTGAAGAGATTTTCTTTTCCCCCACTGGATTGTCTTGTACCCTTAGTTAAAAATAAGTTGGGTATATGTTTTAAGGTTTATTTCTGGATTCTCTGTTTTGGTCCATTGATCAACATGCTTGTTTTTGTGCCAGGACCATGCTGTTTTGATGATAACAGCTTTGAAATACATTTTGGGGGTCAGAGAATGATATGCCCCCTAATTTATCTATTTATTTATTTATTTATTTGCTTATTTATTTATTTATTTATTTATTTATTGTGCAGTATTGCTTTGATGACACAGGGCCTTTTATACTTTCAGGGGAATTTTATTATTTTGTTTTTCTAATTCTGGTAATATTAAAATTACCAGAATATTTCTGGTAATTTCATCTGGATTGCATTATATTTGTAAGTCAGTTTGGGTGGAACTGAGATTTTGATTATATTAATTCTTCTAATCCAGGAACATGGGAAGTCTTTTCACTTTTTTCTGTCATTTTCAATTTCTTTTTTATTTTTTCATAGTTTTCCTTGTAGAGGTCTTTGACTTCTTTCATTAGGCTGATCACTAGGTATCTTTTCTTGTGGCTATTGTAATAATTTTTTATAGCCTCAGGTATGCTTAGTTTGAATTTCACCTCCAGTGCTCTCAGATTTTGTTTCTTTGCTGATTCTTTTTTTTTTTTGTCAATTTCCTCTGTAGATTATTCCTTTTTTATAAAATATTACAGGAATTTGCTACTCAGAAAACGAGATAACATAAATGCATACTTTAGTGCCTGTACATATGTTGAGTAACAGATGGGCAGTGATGAATCATCAATAGGCTTAGAAAGATGTGATGCAATTGGTCACTGATCAATACCCACATTTGTTATTTACTTTGTGATTTGAGCTTTAATGATCTGGCAACAAAGCTTGTAGTCATGCAAGTATTCATAATTAATATACCATAATAACTGAAATCTGAATCATAATGTTGAAGCACTGTTTTTATTTCACTAAATCATACTAACTTAAATTTGTGCATATCCAAACCATTCATAAAGAGGATTGACAGTATATATATCTTGGTTTGAGCAACTGATAATCTAGTAATGGGAGTGAGATTACAGTAATTAAGTAATTAACTTAGTCTAATCAATGCATATCCGCAGAGCTGGCGTCTAGGTCTCATGCCACCCTGCTACTACATATCCTGAGAAAAGGCTGCTGAGGATAATTCTACCCACTCTGCTTCTTTGTTTCTGATTGTGAGGTTCTTGGAAAGACAAAACATGTGGATAGTTCAGAATATCAAAAGCCAGCAACAACTTAAACCTTAATGAACTTGAGGGAAGTGATATATTTAAATAAAAAAACATCAGTGACAAATCAATGTCTATTATCACCGTGAGCAATTATAAATGTATACTGTTGATTGAAATTCTTCAGTGCTTCAGCTGACATCTCTTTCCACATCTTCTAGAATTTGCAGTGAGTAGCTAGACGTGATGGCTGCCTATAGTTTTCTGAATCTCTCTCCATATTTGGAAAATGTACAGCATTTTCAATCCACTTTTCCATTTGCAAAAATGTTGGAACCTTTCCCTTGCAGCTGGAATGTTTACCTGTGACATAGCTGTTTTTTGTATGGTGGAGGTAGAGGCAGAAGAACCACCCTTTGGAAGCTGGTAGTAAGTGGTCTGAGTTTTACAACAACAGCTTTTTTATCATGGTAGATTTGCTATGGTTGGAAAAACCACCTTGGAAGTAGTAGCTCCCTTATCTGGCTAGCTCTCTAGGGTGTTTCTGGGAATTATTTGTGTATCAGACAAAGCTGGTTCTCCATCACACCAAATAAATACTTGGGTTAAATTTCTTTCTGCTTGACCTAGCCAGGATGAACTCTGTCTTCTGCATTTAAGAACCCAGACTGATGCTTAATCTATTAGCACTTTTCTTGGATATTTAATCTACTTTAACTCTCTAAACTATATTTAATGTTTTTTTGAACTCATCTGAAAGACTAATATCTCCCTTTTTACTATACATCCCATTAAAATATTGTCCTATTTTATGTTTTAGTTCCACTATATTGTTTTTCATTTTTTGTCTTCTCTTCTGACACTGGTTCCCAAATCACAACAAAACTGGCATCATCAGAAAGTCACTGCTGCTTACATAAGAACCATCCACAGCCACCCTCCCACATATTCTGCCATACTTCCTCTGCTTCCACCACCCTCTCTTGGCAAACCACCTGAAATACCCTCTACCATTCTTCTGAAGTGTATATGTCCAGTATATGACCACACAGGTAGAAAGGAATTCCTTATGAAGTCTATCAAAATACTCACATAATAATTTTTTCCTCATCAGAATCGAGATAATAATATTATATGAAACAGCAGTTAGCATAATGGCTATGTCGTTGGACTCCCATGTAGTCGACCACGGTTCACATCCTGGACCCGGTGGCTTGAAACTCACGCCGGGCGCATGTGCGTGCGTGCCCAAGATCCCGAGAGGAGAATGGAAGAGAAGGGATTGTGGC
>NW_006159457.1:591071-618318 GCF_000334495.1 Tupaia belangeri chinensis | reverse complement strand
AAAAAAAAAAAAAAAGATAATATTATTAATAATATTCATGGACTGGAGGAAATAAGTACTTTATCTACCCCACATTTTCATGTGTCATTTATCCTTCTACTATTACTAAACACACACACACACACACATACGTACACACTCTCAAACTTTTTTTTTGAGTTGTGCATTAATTTAGGAACCTAGTACAATGTCATACTATTTTTGACTTAAAGAGACTCTCTAGTTTCTGAATCTTCCTATGCAATGAGGTCACTGTGAAGAGAGAATCCTTTGATTAAATCTAACCAAACTATTAAAATTATCCTGTATGAGAAAGACCTATTTGTTAAAAGCTTGTTGCAATTTCCATCCCATTCATTTCCTCTTCATCTTTCTCTTGTTTAAACAAAAGTCTTGGCCTTTGTTATTTGTGATAATAAAATCAATTTGGATCAACAAAAACTCAACAAAACCTTAAATATTTTCAAAGAAGTTAGTCTAGAATAACACTCAGAAAACAATTCCTTGCCTATTGCAATTTCTTGCTTGACTGCACAACAATTTTCTGCCAACAGCTGAACTTGTGGGTGAGCTCAAATATTTCTGTGCTAGGTCATACACCTAAATTCATCTTTTTTTTTTTTTAAAGGTACTTTCACATTATCTAAGGTATTATTACTTTCCTTTCATGTAGATATTTTTTCTGGACATTCTAGCTAATAAAGTAAGCATACAAAGCAGAGACAAGTGCACACAATCTGGTTTTCTTTTAAAAAAAAATTTACTAACATATCCAAATAATTGAGCTAATAATATGCCTTAACTCATCATATAGCCTTATAATCTCTACATGCAAGATTTTTCTCTTGGTTTACTTCACTTTATTTATTGTCTATTCTTTATTTTTTATTTATTTATTGGGCTCCCTCCCAATAGGCACCCATTCTAATGTGTGTGATCATTTCTTCTTTAATTCTTCACTTGTGCCAGACAATATTGTTTAATTCATAAGCTGAAAATGTATCTTCTTTTTGGCTTCTATGTGCTACAGAGCATCCAGGGAATGCATTTCCTTGGAAAGTAGAAGCATAGGCTGCCTTTACTTCCCCACTTCCACCACCAATATCAAATACATCCAATCCATGACCATTTAAAAGGAATTTCTCTAATTTCTCAGAATGAAGTCTATCTACATATCCACATAATAAACTTTTATGGTCATCTTAATAATCTATATGGGAATATATGTGAGATCATTGGGCATATGACTTAATATACTTAATTTCACTCAGTATAGCCAAATTGCTTTTCATAATTCCTGCACCAGTGTACACAAAAGTTTAAGTCTCTTTCATGCCAATGTTTGTTAATAGACACTTCAATGCTTCTGCCTTTGTGGTGAATGCAAAGTAAAGAAACATGAGCTGTTTAAGTGCTGCTTCAATCATAGCTAATAATTGCATCCTATTATAAATTCTGTATTGACTTTCTGTAGGGAGTGTTAATATTTTGCATTAACTAAAGCCAAACTGACTCCCAAAGAAAAATGAAAGCAGAGAGACTTATACCAAGATTTCCTAAGGGCGGAAGGGTTCAGTGAAAGAAAAAAAATAGACTATAGATGTACATTTTCTTTTTGTAATATTTTTTAATTTTCTTGTTTTCATGGGAAAATAAATAATGCCTTCCCAAAGTAAAGGTAAGGAAAATTAATGCTCTGAAAGATATACAGAAATCTACATATTCTCAGGAGTTCGTATATCTTGGCAATACCAATTATAAACTATTTCCCTTTCCCACTTCAGAAGCCTTCTATAGAAATAAGCAAAAAGAGCTGAGTGCAAAATTTATTAATACAAAAAGTACTTTTTCTGACTTCTCTGCTCCATGTACCAGCAGTTCTTTTCAAAAAGAGAAAATAATTTTAAGCAAAGAGAAATTTATATTGAATTTTAACTACATATTTTGCCCTCTCTACACATTACATCAATCTTTCCTTCAAATCCATGAACTTATTTATCATAACTTTTAAGATCCTTGCCTTTGAATTCTAAAATATGTATCCTCTCTGAATCTCTTTATACTAATATTTTCCACTCTTAGATGGATCTCATTTTCTTCTTTATGTATTCACTATTGTTTTAACTTTCAGTTACTTTCTTTTTTATTTTCAGATTAATTTCACATTTTACATAAAGTCCCCATTATGATATATATTTTTTTTTCAACAGAGAACTTTACCTTTTTTTCTGTTAAATATTTCTTCCCTTTGCGCTTCACACTCACTCTCTACTACTCACCCTCTACTACCCACTCCCCTTCCTTACAGTCTGCATTATCTATACTTATCCTCTCTACCATCATATCTTTAGATCTTTTCATTTATGTGACCAAGTGCAGATTGTAGTACAAATTGAGGAGGATATACAGTGTGTATCTTTCAAAATCTGCCTCACTTTGCTCAACATTAAGTCTTCTGCATTCATCTACTTTGACTCAAATGATAGGGTCTCATTGGTTCTTATAGCTGAGTGATATTCCATAGTATATATGTGCTACAGTTTTTCAACCCAGTCTCATCAGTTATGGACACTTAGGTTGGTTCCATGTTTTAGCAATTGTGAATAATGCTGCAATAAACATGGATGTGTAAATGTCTTTACAAAAGAGTGTTTTCCTATCCTTTGGGTGAGTACCAAAACATGGGATTACTGGGTCATATAGTACTTCTATTTGTAGGTTTCTGAGGAAATTCTCTATTGTTTTCCACAGAGGTTGTAAGAATTTATATTCTTACCAATAGTGTACAGAAAGTCCCTTTTCACCACAGCCTCACCAGCACTTGTTGTTCTTTAATTTGTGGATCATAGCCATGGTAACTGGGGTTAAATGATATTTCCTTGTGGTTTTACTTTGTATTCCCCTTATGACAACAGACTTCGAACATTTTTTCATATGCTTTTTTGCAATTCATAAGTTTTATTTCAAACGTTGTCTGTTTAATTCATTTTCCCATTTTTAAAAATTGGGTTATTCCTTTCTTTTCCCTATAGATAAACTACTTAAGTTTCCTATATATTTTGGATATCAATCTCTTCTCTGAGGAATAATTTGCAAATATTGTCTCCCATTCTGAGGATTTTCTTTTCACTTTAATTGTTGTATTCTCTGCTGTGAGGAAGCTTTTTAGCTTGATGTAATTCATTTGTCTACTTTTGGGATTATTGCCTGTACTTTAGGAGTTTTATTTAAGAAATCTTAAAACCTATTCCAATGTCTTCAGGAATTTCCCCCATGTTTTGGTAATAGAAGTTTTATAGTTTGAGGCTTTACATCTAAATATTTGATCAATCTGAGTTGTTAATGGTAAGAGACAGGGATCCAGTTTGATTTTCCTGCAGATGAATATTTAATTCTTTTGGCACCATTTGCTGCAAAGATTTTCTTACCTTCACTGCATTGCCTTGTACACTTTGTCAAAGATTAGCTGGCTTTATGATTTGGCATTTATTTCTGGATTCTCTATTCTATACCATTGGTCTATGTGTCTGTTTTTGTTCCAGTACCATGCTATTTTGATTATTTCTGCTTTGTAATATATTTTGAAGTCGGATAGTGAGAGCTCCTATTTTATTCTTTTGGTATACTATTGCCTTGGTGATAGGAGATACAGGGTCTTTTATGGTTCAAGACAAATTTTAGAATTGCTTATTTTTCCCTGTTTTTGTGAAGAATGTCTCTGGCAATTCATTGGAATTGGAGTAAATATGTAAATTAATTTAGGTCGAATTGGCATTTTGATTAGATTGATTCTCCCAATCCAAGAACATGGGATGTCTTTCATTGTTTGGTATCATACTCAATTTCTTTTTTCAGTTCGTTTGAATTTTTTTTTTTTTTACTTCTTTGGTTAAGTTTAGTCCTAAGTAGTATTTTATTCATTTATGGCTATTGTAAATGGGATTTCTTTCTTCAGTTCTTTTTCAAGCTGTTCATTCTTGGTGCATAAAAATGTTATCAATTTTTATACATTGATTTTGTATTCCACCACTTTACTGAATTAATTGGTCACTTCTAGGAGTTTTTCATGGATTCCTTTGGGTTTTCTATGTTTATTATCATATCATCTGCAAATAGGAATGGTTTAACTTCTTGTTTTCCTGTTTGAATGCTTTTTATTTTGCTCTCCTGCTGATTGCATTGGTAGGACTTCCAGCGCTAGATTGAAAACCAGTGGAGAAAGTGGGCAGCCTTCTCTTATTCTAGGTTTTAGTAGGAAGGCTTTCAACATTTTCCTATTCAGTATGATAGTTAGCAATGGGTCCATTGTATATAGCTTTTATTGTATTGAAGAATGGCCATTATACTCTTACTTTGCTGAGAGTCTTGAACATGAAAGAATGTTGTATTGTATCAAATGCTTTTTCTGCATCCATACATACGATTACATGGTTTTATCTTTCTTTCTGTTAATGTGATTCATTATCTTTGTTGTTTTGCATATGTTGAACCAACCTTGCATCCCTGGGATAAAGCCTGCCTGGTGGTGGTATACAATCTTCTAAATGTATTGTTGGACTCAGTTTACTAGTAACTTGTTAAAAAATTTTACATCAGGATTCATCAGGGATATTGGTCTATAGTTTTATTGTTGTTGTTATGCCCTTTTCTGGTTTTGATATCAAAATGATGGAGGCTTCATAGAATGAGTTGAATCTTTAGAAATAATTTAAAGAGGGGACCAGTAGATGGTGTAGAAGTTATATAGCTGGATTTCCCCATGGCCAACCACAGTTCTAGACCTTGACATGGTAGCTTGAAAATCATGCTGGGCATGTGTGTTTGCATGCCTAAGATCTTTGGAGAAGAATGGAAGAGGAGAGATTGTGGCATGGCCATCTCCCGGGAAGGGGGGGTGTTGAATTCTCACTTTCTCTCTAATAGTCTCTGTCTCTGTCTCTCTCTCTCTCTCTGGAAAGTACACACACTCTAAGACAAAGACTTAAAAAAAAAGAGAAAGAAATAAATAGTTTGAGGAGAATTTAGGTTAACTTATCTTTTAAAGTTTTGCAGAATTCAGAAGTGAAGCCATTAGGACCTGGGTTTTCTTAGTTGGGAGACTATTCATTATTGCCTCAATCTCATCACTTACATCCAGAAACTACAAAATACACTTTTTTCTCATCTCCACATGGAACATTTCCAAAGATTGACCACATAATGGGCCACAAAGCAAGCATCTATTAATTTAAAAGTGTAGAAACTATACCTAGCATCTTCTCTCACCACAATTAAATTAAACTTGAAGTCAACACAGAAATTGCCCTCAAAAAATAAACATAAATGTAGAAACTAAACAACTTACTCCTGAATGAATTTCAAACTACTCAAGAAAAAAGACTAAAATCAACATTTACTGAAACCAATGATAATAAACATAATCTTTGGTATACAGAAAAAGCACTCATAGAGGGAAGTTCATAGCCATTACTGCTCACAAGGGAAAAAAAGAAGGGTGACAAATAAATAACTTAACATTGTGGTGGCCAGCAGGTGGCATGGTGGTTAAGGGTGCTGGACTCCCACATGGCCAACTGCAGTTCGAGTCCTATTCTTGACGTCTTGCTTTCTCAATTTCTTTCTCTGTCTCTCTGGTCAAATTTAAATAAATAAATAAATAAATAAATAAATAAACTAATTACTTTAAAAAATTAAATAACTTAACATTGCATCTTAAGGAACTGAAAACACAACACAGACAAGAATACTGAGGAAGCTAGTATTAACGCTATCGTTAAGACATTGCCCTTCTCCTGTGTCCATGTCTCTGGCTAATACATAAACTTGGAATATCTACTAACGCTTGGACCACTGATGTGAGCAGAATTATTCACAGGGATGGTCATGTCACTGCAAAAGCAGTCCCCAGCACAGATGATCCTGCTGTCATCAGCATCACCACTGGTGTTAATAGCACTGCCATGTAGGGCCTGTGCCGTGCCTGCCGCTGTTGCCACTGGTGCTAATGCTCTGGTCTTGTTATATTGTCCTTACAACCTAATGCTCCCAGAAGTCATAAAAGTATTCTTAACCGATTTTATAATTTTATATTTATTTTATTGCATATGCTAAACTAAGAGACTATGTATTATGTTTATGATACTTTCATAATTAATATTAATATAAATAAATATATCACTAAACTGTAAAGCAAAGTGACTGAGTTTATAATTTTATTTATAATATTAGCTGAGGGATGAAGTAGAAATACTAAAAAGGACAAATCTATAATTAAATAAAATGCAGTAGAAACTTGTAGCCATCAATCCTACCCAACAATTTTCAGTAAGAAACATAAGAGGTTTATCAGGGTTTAGGACCCTTCTTCTTGGTACTCTTGAAATATCGGAATTTGGAAATAAATATGTTGGTCTAGAACACTGTTTATCCAACCCAAATAATATATAAAGCCATATTAAAGGAAAAAAGAAGTCTCAGTCTCCCAATGTTGATTTAAATTATTTTTATTATAATGTTACTTAAATATGTATAAACATAAAGGAAAACATAAACTCCTAATGTTATAGCTTTTATACAACCATAAACTAAAACAAATGTATACATTAAATAAAAGAAAAAAAACTAAAAAAAAAAAAACCAGTAAAATTCAAATTAACAACATTTATTTAAAGTGTCAGTTGATAGTTTATCTGAACTAAATTCCCCTTCGCTGCAGGAATACGCTATTGACTGCTGCAATATGAATTCTTTTGAGTCAGCATTTCTCCACTTCTCCGGGCCCTTTGCAGACTCAATTTCCCACCATGTTCGGAGAGTGGTGGAGCTTTTATGTGTAAAGGCATGCATGAATCAATTGGCTTTCACTTGGCACAAAGTCATCTTTTGTTTATTAAGTTTGCTTCTTTTCTCATTACCCTAAACCAATTAAAGTCATACTTTTGGTATCAGCATAATTGTAAACACAAACAGAAATGTGGATTCTGAAGGAGTATAGAATTACTGGCTGTAAGTTGATCATTCAAATAATTCAAATATGCTCAGATTCTTTTTTTATATCATTGCAATAAACACACACACACACACACATGCACCCCTAGCTAAATCTCAGAACTAATTTGATTTGATTTAGGCTAAAAGCAGAAAATGCATAAAATTGTAATATGCACAAAAACTAGAGCACCAGCAATAAATGGTTACAGAGGAGAGAAAATATACTTATATTAATCTAGGAAACTGTGGAAGGTATATTAAAGGGATCTCACTGTTTTCTATTCATTAAAAAATTTATTATGTATCAATTCTTCATAACATATAATTCTAAAAAAAAAAAAACAGGATATATAGATAAATTATTTAATCAAAAACTGAAAACCTAGGGTAAGACCATTAAATAAAATTTTGAATATAAAGTGCTAATGGCTCTGATAATGGTATGTATGAGGGGACTTCATAAAGTCTGTGGAAGGGCCAGCAGGTGGCCTATAGGTCAAGATGACTGGATTCTCACAACACCAACTGAGTATTCGAGTCCTGGACCGGCAGCTTGAAAATCACACGGGCATGTGTGCTTGTGTGCTCCAAATCCTGGAAGGACAATGGAGGAGAAAGAATTACAGCATGGTCATCCCTCTTGGTGATTACTTCTTGCTGTCTCCCTTCCCTCTCCCCTTCTGTCTCTCTATAGCAAGTGCACATATCCTATAGCAAAAAACTTATTTTAAAAAAATCTGTGGAAAAGTATAATTAAAGTATGAATTTGGTGGGGTCAGCAGGTGGCATAGTGGATAAGGCGTTGGACTACCACATGGCCCACCACAGTTCTAGTTCTGGACCTGGTAGGACTAGAAAATCACACTGGGCATATGTGTGTGCATGTCCAAAATTCCAGAAAGAAAAGAGAGAAGAGATTGTGGAATGGCCATCCCCCTGGCGGGGGGTGATTTCTTTCTTCCCCTTTCACTGTCTCTCTCTGGAAAGCACATGTGTCCTACGGCAAAAATCTGAAAATCAAAAAAGAGGTATGATTTTGTTTTGGTGCAAAAAAAAAAAAAATTAATCCATGCTTAGTTTGTCATAATGCACATTTCCATGTACTTTCTGAGGATGCCCACATAACAGGAAGTGGGCTTACTAGTTGTATAAACTGCATTCAGAAGTTAGAATAAGGTCTTGAAAAATGATATTTGTTGTGTAAATTTGCTGCAGCAGCCCCTGACTTGTTAAAGTGAGCCCCTGGAAAGGGGTATAAGCCTATACACTAATTTTATATTGGAAACAGCAAAGAAAGATTTAAAGACATCTCCCTCAGATATTCCATTAATCTATTGCGCTCAGAAGAATTTTCAACACTGGATTGATAAGAGTATTTTAGATACAAGTGATTTTGTACCATTGCAATAAATACACACCCACACACAACCCCCTAGCTAAATCTCAGAACTAATTTGATTAGATGTAGGCTAAAAGCAGAAAATACATAAAATTGTAATATGCACAAAAACTAGAGTGCCAGCAATAAATGATCATAGAAGAGAGAAAATATACTTTTTTTAATCTAAGAAACTAGATTAAAGGTAGGTATATTAAAGGGATCTCATTGTTTTACATTCATTTCAAAAATGTATTAAGTATCAATTCTTCATAACATACAATTCTAGAAAAACCAGGATATATAGATAAATTATTTATTAAAAGACTGAAAACCTAGGGTAAGACCATTGAATGTGATATTACCAATCCTGGGTAATACTAACAAACATAGATTAAGATGGAGAGTAGTGAGTTGTTTGCATAATCAAAGTGCCAGCACACGGTGAAAAGCAAAGGTTCTCTGACTATGTAGAGAAAAAAAAATAGTCTTTAATTCTAGCCAGCTACAACTATTCTGCCCTTGCCTTGTCTTACTCAATATTCACATTGCTGGGAAATGTAGTCCAATGTCCTACCTTTAATCCTAAATCCTCTGCTCTACCTCAAGATCCAGTTTAACAAACTACCCATTTATCATGCGAATCTCATGTGAAAATGTAAGTGTGATGATGAATGAATCTTTTCAGTTCAGTTTACTTCTGTATTTCCAGTTCCTATGTCACTGTCAAGGACATAGTTTTAACTCAGTGGGGGAGAGAGATGGGCTGAAAATATCAGTGACGAAGCGTGTCTTCCCGATGACCAGGAGAAGGCGGCCTTGGTTCACAGATGCACAAACCCTGGCAGTATGGGGTGGTTCTCCATGGAAAGACCAGGGAGCTATGCCACAGGTAGGGGAAATCAGTGCTGAAAGGCAACATTTGGGAGGGGAGACTCAAATATCTGTTCGAAATAGCTAAAGATTAAGGTTGAGGTAATAAGGACCTTTCTTGTTTTGTTTTGTTTTGTTTTTTTGAAAATGGGCCAATTGATTTAAATAAACCAGAGTTTTCTGAACTCACACATAACTAAAAACATTTTAAGAGAATTGTAAACCATAAACTTACACAAACTTATCATTTACCAAATAAAACTGAACCCAGTAATATATAGAAAGTATTGCAAACTACAACCAAGTGAGCTTTAACCCAGGGATACAAGATTAGCTCAAAACAGGAACCAGCAGTTAGCATAATGGCTATGTTGCTGGATTCCCACGTAATCAACAGCGGGTTCACATCCCAGACCCGGTGGCTTAAAACTCACGCCGGGCGTGTGTGCGTGCGTGCCCAAGATCCTGAGAGGAGAATGGAGGAGAAGGGATTGCGGTGTGACCATTCCCCCTGGGGGGTGATTTCTCGCTTTCTGTCTCTCTGTCTCTCTCTGTCTGTCTGGTGAGCACACGTGCCCTATAGCGAAAATCTCTCCAAAAAAAAAAAAAGATTAGCTCAAAATAGGAAATGAATCAATGAATTCATGGGATCAAAGAGAAATATCAATCCTTACGATTGCCTCAATAGACACGAAAATAAAATTTGATGAAATTAATAGCAGTCATGATAAATAACCCCGGAGGAGAGTGGAGGACAAGGGATTGTGGTGTGGCGCTCCCCGCTGGGAGATGATTACCCGCTTTCTTTCTCTCTGTCTCTCTCTGTCTGTCTGGTGAGCACACGTGCCCTATAGCGAAAATCTCTCCAAAAAAAAAAAAAGATTAGCTCAAAATAGGAAATGAATCAATGAATTCATGGGATCAAAGAGAAATATCAATCCTTACGATTGCCTCAATAGACACGAAAATAAAATTTGATGAAATTAATAGCAGTCATGATAAATAACCAATGAAAATCATGAGTTGAAGTAGGAATAAGTACTTCTTTTTTGAGAATTACCAGGCAGTCAATATCTTAGGCTTCGTGGGGTACATACGTCTCTTCTGCATTCTCTTAAAAAAAGAAACCCACAAAGTTATTTACAAACAATCCATATACAAATAATCCAAGAATGTGATTTGGCCCACAGATTTTAGTTAAAAACCTACATTTAAAAAAAAAAATTAAAAAACATCCAAAGCCAATAAAGGACATGTATGACAGGTTTCAAAATAGCAAATACTTAGGCCAGCAGGTGGCATGGAAGTTAAGGTACTGGGATACCAAATGGCTAATTCTGTGGATCAAATCTCAAACCTTCAATCTGGTGGCATGAAAATCATGCTAGGTGGGGAACCAGCAGTTAGCGTAATGGCTATGTCGCTGGACTCCCACGTAGTCGACCACAGTTCGCGTCCCGGACCCTGTGGCTTAAAACTCACGTCGGGCGCTTGTGCGTGCGTGCCCAAGATCCTGAGAGGAGAATGGAGGAGAAGGGATTGCGGCGTGGCCATCCCCTCTCGGGGGTGATTTCTTGCTTTCTGTCTCTATGTCTCTCTCTGTCTGGCGAGTGCACGTGCCATATAGTGAAAATCTCTAAAAAAAAAACCATGCTAGGTGCATATGCGGGCATGTCCAAAATCCTGAGAGGAGACTAGAAGAGAAGAGATTACAGGGTGGCAATCCACTCTGGGGCTGATTTCTCACTTTCCCTCTTTCTCCATCTCTCTCTGGTGAGCATAAGAGTTTTCTGGCAAAAATTTACAAACAACCACAACATCATTTACATTAGCACCAAAACAAACCAAAAAAAACCAAAAAAGACTTAGTTATAATCTGTCACATCTATCTCATCTATAGGAGGAAAACTATAAAAATCTGATGAAAGAAATCCAAGATCTAAATAAATGGGCACTCCCTGGTTATTGATAGGAAGATTCAAAATCATCAGATACCATGTCTCTCCAACTTGGTTTATTGATTCAATAGGATATCATAATTCATGCAAGTTATTTTTTGGTTATTTAAAAATAAAATCTAAAGTTTTAAAATAAAGTCAAAATAGAATATCCAGCCCTATACAGATGATAACCAAAACTAACACTGTCCAACTTCAAGAATGACTAAGAAGCTGAAATAATCAAGGCATTATATTATAGTACAATATACCCCTGTGAAACAGTAGATAGATGTATCAATGGAGTCAAGGAGCCTAGAAATAGATGCAAATATAGTCAACTAATCTTCCACAGAGAAACAAAGACAATTCAACAAAGAAAGAAGAGTCTTTTCCATAAATGCCGTGCTATTGGACATCCACATGCCCAAAACTAAAATTTGACACAGATACCACACTTAAAAAAATTAAATCAAAATGAATTTTAGACCTAAATGTAAAATAGAAATATATAACATTTCTGGAAGATAATATAGGATAAAATAGAGGAGACCATTGATTTGGTGTACGTATTTGGATATAACACCAAAACGTGATCCATGAAACCAGAAACAAAAACAAACTTGTTCAACTTGATTAAAATGTAAAACTCTCCCCCAGGAAAGATATTGTTAAGGGAATGAAAAGACAAGCCTTAAAGTTAGAGGTAACATTTGCATAAAAGAACAAACTCTTCAATAATAAGATAAGAGCCCAATTTAAAATGAGCCTAAAGGTCTTCATCAAAGAAGATTTACAAATGATAAATAAGTGTATGAAAACATGTTCAGCTCATATGTCATCATAGAATTTCAAACTAAAATAACAATACCACTACATACCTGTTAGAATGGCTGAAATCCAAAACTGAGAACACCAGATGCTGGTAGGACATGAACTGGAACTCTTATTTATCATTGGTGGGATGAAACCTGGAACAGACTCTTTGCACGATAGTTTGGCAGTCCATTACAATGCTAAACACAGGTTCAGTCTGAGATACAAATTCAGCAATCCTGTTACTAAGTACTTAACATGTAGTTAAAAGTTGTGTCCACACAAAAAACCTACTCACAAACTTTTAGCAGATTTATATATAACTCTTAAAACTTGAAACCAAGATGTCCTTCAGTAGGTGAGTGGATAAATAAACTTTCATACAATAAAATATTATTCTACAATAATTTTTTTTAAAAAGAGCTTTCAAGGGGAACCAGCAGTTAGCGTAATGGCTATGTTGCTGGACTCCACGTAGTCGACCGCGGTTCGCATCCCAGACCCAGTGGCTTAAAACTCACACCGGGCACGTGTGCATGTGTGCCCAAGATCCCAAGAGGAGACTGAAGGAGAAGGGATTGCGGCGTGGCCATCCCCCCTGGGGGGTGATTTCTTGCTCTCTGTCTCTCTGTCTCTGTCTGTCTGGCGAGCGCACACGCCCTATAGTAAAAACCTCTCCAAAAAAAAAAAAGAGCTATCAAGCCACAAAAAGGCAAAAAAAAAAAAAAAAAAAAAGCCACAAAAAGGTATGAAGAAATTTAAATAACTGTTGTAAGTGAAAGAAAGAAGCTATTCTTAAAAGGTTACATTCTAAGCCAAATTCCATGACGGATACATTAAGGACAACTATTCTATTTATCAAGCTTGATAAGATCACCCACCTAATTACACAAGACTCCCTGGTGGTTTACCTCCAGTGGTACTTTAATTACTTTAAGTAAAGACAATCCTCTGTTCTATTCCTTACAGACCCATTAATGATACACTACAACAGAATCACAGGTCTATTAAGTGTCCCAGTAGGTAACAAAAAGTGACTCCTTTGTAATTTTTCAACTGTAATCTGATGCCAAACATTCTGTCTGCCAAAGATACTTTCTCACATAAATTTTCTACTCAGCTCCAGTGTACCTGCATAAAGAATGCTGATGATTTTCAAAAAATCATGACCCTTGCCTCCCTAACCCTACCCAAACACTCACTTTAATATGATCACCTAAATACTCAGAAGCTGAAACCACAGACATCACAGTATGGGCGACTGATCACACACTGGGCTTGCCATCATCTGGTTTCATGTTAAAAGTTTTTATTTGTTTGTTTGTGTGTTTGTTTTTTAGCTTTAATCACATATACTTTTACAGTGTATTTCTCTTTTTTCTTTTTAAATTTAAATTTATTTATTTACATTCATTCACTGTACATCATTACAGCATACAAAATGAGATTTTCCCTCCAGAGTACACTGTATATCAGCTCAGTCAAGCACATCAACTTACATGTTATCATCAACAAATAATTTTCCATTTCTTCTTTCCTGTACGTTTTGCTTTTTTCCCATCCTTGATTCCCTATCTCTTACCCTCTGCCATCTCCCACTCTCCTCCCACACTGTCTCTGGTATCTATGTTTGTTTTCTATACATTTTTTTCCCTCTACATTTTATTGAGTCACTAAAGATCTTAATTAATCTAAATATTTTCAGAGCAAGCACAGCTGATATATACATTTCCATGAACACAAGTCCAACTTTAGGCATAAGCCTCAGTGAGTAGAGAGACCTCCTATAAAGTAGCACCTAGCTGTGGCTATATATCTTATTGCAGTCATCGAATAGGTATTTTTAATGCATTTTTTTTAATTTCATGAAAAACACTTTTAGATTTTTTTCTCTGAACCTTTTTCTTTTTATAACTTAATTTACATTCATTCCCTAAGCATCGTCACAGCATACAAAATGTGATTTCCCATCCAGAATATACTGCATAGTGGCTTAATCATGCATGTTATTATAAAAATTTTTCCGTTTCTAGTTTCCAGTATTTTTTACCCCTATTTCTGACCCTCTGTCCTTGCCCATCCTCTTCTCACACTATCTCTGCTGTCTACAGTTGTCTACATGTCTTTTTCCAGCAGAATTATCATGCATATCAGTTAAGACGAAGACATCACTATGCACATCATCATCAAATAGGTTTTCATCTCTTTTTTATATTATTTTTTTATTCTCATTTTTTGAAACATTTGATCAGTATACATCATTTGGTTTGTAAAGATAATTTATCTCAGATGAAATAATTCTCAGACCAGGCCCAGTTGAGAATACCATACATGTTATCATCAACGAGTAATAAACCATTTCTGTGACCAACAAGTGTCATGTCTCTCTATTTTTTCTCCCTGATTTCCTTCTCTATACTCTTTCTTTCTCCCAGCCCCTTTTACACACTGTCTTCAGTGCCCATAACTATTTTCAATGCTTTTATATCCTCATATTAAAGTTTTTTAATGTCACATGTGGGTCAAACAATTTCTGAATGGAAAATATTTTTTTAAGGCTTTACAGTTAATACAATTTATCTTTGGTCACCATACATATGAAAAATTATAGAAAGAACTTTATCATTTTTGTATTTTAAACAAAAATCAGCAAGTTGATTCTTAAACACATATGAATATTTCTGTTTTAATGTTTCTCTTTGTTCTTTCTAAAGCAGCATACTTCTACATTCTCCCAGAAAACTTGCTACATTTTACCAGCATAAAACATTTTCTTGATAGGCTTTGATTTAATTAGTCACTGAAAATGTTACACTTCTTGGGTGCTCAATTCCCTCTCAAGGTAGTGAAGGATAGGCAAGCAAATAAAGTCAATTGTATACCTGACGTTTGTTTTTTTAAAACAAGCTACAATGTAAAGTTCAACATAAACTCAAGCCAATGAGTAGGTATAAAGTCTTTTCATCTTTACATAACATCATTAACAGTAATTAAGCCATTATTAAACTAAGAAACGGAGGCTGGAAATTCTGAATGAGTTTTTTGGGGGTCTTCACTGTTTTGAAGAAGAGAGAGAATGAGTCCAAAGAAAAAAATCAGGAGTCAGTTCAGTATTAATGAGAGAGTGCTCTTAGTCTGTAAACATCTTCAGAGCAATTTTTTTTAATAATTTCAGAAAATCAGTGAGCTACTCTCAGGGTTTGGGATATATTAGTCTTTGCAATTCTCATCTGTGGATACTAAGCTTCTCATCAGTAGGCACTTGTGCGAGTGTCCCAGGGCAGGAAGTAGAGGATCAGCATCTTCTCTTTCGTATTTCATGTGAGTGGCCAATAGCAAGGGAGAGAGAAATTAGGAAAAGAATAAGCAAGACAGAGAAGATATAGCTTGATCTGATAATTGAAAGAAACTCTTCAACATCAAGGGCACTTATACACAGACACACACACACGTACACATGTGCACATATAAGCACATAAGGCATCCTTAAATATCTTTCACAGAGAGGGGATTCATAAATATACATATAATCACCCCCGGGGGGGGGTGATTTCTCACTTTCTGTCTCTCTGTCTCTTTCTGGTGAGCGCACACGCCCTATAGCGAAAGCCTCTCCAAAAAAAAAAAAAGATATAGTGCTAATCCCCAGAGAATGAAGAATGAAAAATGAAATTTTTCAAGGAGATACAAGTGTATTAAGGAATATATGCAATAAAATTACAATAAATGGCTAATAGTGTTGCAGAAAGACCATCAAGAAATCCAAGTGTGCCTCAGAGAGTAGAAGAACTCAGGTTCATCATGCCGGCGGACCCAGAGGAGTCATACTCCAAAGTCTGGGCTCCATCTTGGGGAAGTTACAGGGGTTATGCAGCCAGGGTTTACAGGTGTGGCAGACAATAGAAACCAGAAACAGCCGAGTTACTTTCTGGAACTTTCAGATCTTCCTGGCTGCGACCAACGATATATAACAATTACTAAAAAAAAAAAAAAAAAAAAAAAAAAAAAAAAAAAAAAAAAAAAAAAAAAAAAAAAAAAACAGAAAGAAAAAAACTTACATCAAATTTTTTTATTCCCCTCTAGGATATATGTGCTTGCCAGAGAGACAGAAGCAGAGAGACAGAAAGCAATAAATCCTCCCCCAGTGCGGATGGCCATGCTGCAATCCCTTCTCTTCCATTCTCCTCTCAGGATTTTGTGCATGTGCTCACACGAGCCCGGGTGAGTTTTAAGCAACCGGATCTGGGACTTAAACTATGGTCGACCATGTAGGAGTCCAGTGATATATTATTATGCCATTTGCTGGTCCTAGATTTTTTTTTATTATATATTCAGTTACTGTGTATCATTATCACTTGTAAAATAAATTTTCCCAGCATAAATTCACTATAAATTAGTCTAGTCGCAGATATTATCGTACACATTAACATCAAAAGATAGTTTTCGATTTTTGTGTCCCTTACATGTTCTGTTTTTTTTATATGTAAGATTTTTCTAGAGTCAAAACTGTCTCTGAAAATTCCCTGGCATTTTTTTAAAGATAAATAACTACAGGTAAACAGAATGCTTCCTGGGAAGAGGATAATCACATCACTGTGTCTGCGAGAACTGGAAAAATGGAAGTTTCAAAAAGAACAACTCAAAGAAACATTAGGAAGCTGTAATCACCTACAACAAAAAGAAAAAAAAGTCAACACTTAGAAAACACTGGTTTTCTGCTTTTCAGTTTCTGGTGAAATCACAGGTGACACTGATTGATTAAACTTCTGTTTAATCTGTTACTATCCGTTTGCATTCTCTGATGGTCTTTGCTCTACACTGTTCAATCAACTTAGTTTTTTCTCACTTCACTAGCATTCTTTTTTTTATTTTTTAGAAGTTTTTGCCTTAGGGTGCCATGTGTTCATTGGAAAGAGAGAGACAGAGACAGAGACAGTGAGAGGGAAAGTGAGCAATCACCACTCCCCTCCCCATAGGGGATGGCCACATCACAAGCCCTTCTCTTCTGTTCTGCTCTCGGGATATTGGGGATGCACACACATGCATCTGGTGTGATTTTCAAGCCACTAGATCTGGGATTCAAACTGTGGTGGACCATGTGAGAATCCAGCGACATAACTGCTACACCATCTGCTGTCCTGACCCCATTCTTTTTAATCCTCTCTGTTTTCTACATGCCTAAGGATAACATCCTAGCTTGGAATCTCAGTCTAATACCATTCTGGTGGAGCCCAGACACTCTAAGTCATTCACCCTTAATAGCCAAGGCTTATTCTCTTAATGGACTTTTGATTTCTCACTATTCCACAAACATGCCAAATACTTTTCATGATTTCACTTTGTCCCAAGTTATTTATAAAGATGTATACTTTCTCCGACAATCTCTTTCTTACTTCATGCAAGTTTTTTAATTTGCTGCCTTTTCTAATGTTATAAATGCACTAGATCCATTGTCACATATAGTAAAGATTAGCTTATTGAAGAAACTAAGCAAATGTAATACAAATCAAAATATCAGAAATAGATACAGGCAATGCTTTAAATTCTAAATTTCAGATATATAGATGTGTATTGCAATATACTTTTTTGTACGTTTGATTTTTTTCAAATTTTAAAAGAAGAAATCAATAGTAAAGTATATCATAATAAATAATACTCGAAATACCCATTGATAACAGGGTATTGTTTTTTGTTAAGTATCTTTGACATTTTTTTTTTTTTCACAAAAAATTGATCTTGAGACCAGCAGGTGGTGTGGTGGTTAAGGTGCTGGACTCCCACATTGTCAACCATGATTCTAGTCCCCTTCCCAGCAGCTTGAAACTCACACTGGGTGCATGTGCATACATGCCCCAAATTCTGAGAGGGGACTGGAGGACAAGGGATTGCAGCATGGCCATCCTGCCTGGGGGATGATTTCTCACTTTTTGTCTCTCCATCTCTGTCTCTCCAGCAAGTACACATGCCCTAAAGCAAAAATCTCTCTCTCAATAAAAGAAGAAAATTGATCTTAGTGGTTTCTAAATGTTATTTTCTAATTCTGCCATTGACTATAGTCAAAGGATAATCTGTACAGAAAAAAAAAATATTTTATACGTTTCTGACAATAAAATCTATGAAAAAGTGTTCAAGATAAGAAATAATTTAACTCTAAATGCATACTATTCTCAATATGACCAATAAAGGTACTTAAAATTGTCCATTGACCCAGCCACAGTGGTGTAGGCAGTACCATGCCACATGGAAGAACAGAGTTGAGACCTCAGCTCAACCTAAAATATCACAGGCATATGACTCCAGCTGGCTAGCAAGCTCACAGGGCTGACAGCAGAGGGATGGTGATGTGAAGAAAACCTGGCAGAGCTATCTGCCTCTTTCTCTCTCTTTATCAAGCAACAAAATAAATAACACTTAAAAATAATAATAAATAAAATATTCTTCATGATAGAGATTTTTATGTTTTTTAAATTATAGTTCAAAAACTCTCTGATCACAGCATTTGATTGATGAATACAAATTCACATAATTGATCAGCTCCTTCCTTTGACTTTCAAACTAATAGACACCTGTGTGCTTGGCTTTAAATGGGTTCCCTGATAGGATAATTAAAATAATTAAATTAACCAAGAAGTTAAATGGGATCCTTGAGAATTCTGTGACTTTTGTTCTGCATATTTTGCATTATTAATATCATTTTCAAATGAAGGATGAAATTATTTAAAGTACATATTTCCAAGAAGTTAATTGTGAAGGGATTTAGAATGAACAAATTTTTGTTCTCTTGAGGAAATGTCAATGAAGATAATGGAAATGAAATATATGTACCCCATAGAATCAAATATGAAAACAAATGGAGATCATAAGCCCAAGTATAAAAGTAAAAAGTGTTATCAAGTGTTATCATAAAGTTTCACATTATTTTGTTGAGACAATGTTACGAAACCACCTATTAGTAATCTTGTAATATTCTTCAGAAAATTTTTCTTAATCAAAAATACAAATCAAAAGTAGTAAGTACCCATTTTTGAGATCTTCATTTGTATTGATTATTACCAATCTCTACAATATTTGCTAACCTGGAACTCAAAAGCTCAGCTGTTTTGTTGTTGTTGTTGTTGTTGTTGTTTACCATAGGGCTCAGGTGCTTGCTGGAGAGTGACTAAGACAGAGAATATGAGAAATCACCACCCCAGAGTTGATGGCCATGCCGCAATCCCTTCTCTTTTATTCTCTTCTTGGGATTTTGGGCATGCACCCACACAAGCCCAGTGTGATTTTCAAGCCACCAGGTCCAGGACTCAAACCCTGGTCAGTCACATGGGAGCCCAGGATCTTAACCACCCCACCACCCCTAGTCCTAAGTTCAAGCTGTTTTGGGTTGATTACTCTTCATCAACTGAAAACTATGAGTGGAAAAATCACACAACACAGTCTACCACTTTCAATTAATTACCACAAAACTCAAATGATCACTTCACATGATCAGATACTCTGATTTGTTTTCCTCGTCAATATGTTCCCCACTTGGGTAAGCTCCCTCTTCCCAGCCTCTATCAAGATCGAGCTTGCCTCACAATTCAACGAGAAAATGAGAGCAAACCAGGGAGAAATCCATCTTTCTTTTGACTATGCCCAACAACCTACCTCTCCTTGAGCCGTGTTTTCACATCTTTTTTATATCAATGGAAGCATCTGCACCCATCAGGTTTGATCAGAGAATCAGCACAACTACAATGCAAAAGAAAAAGAAATTTATTATATACGTTAGTGGAACTGATGGAGGAGGCTATACAGGGCTCTTGTCTTCTGCCTGGTGTTGAGCTTAAATCAACATCAACTTGGCGAGACCAGCACTGAGAAGGAAAGTTGTCCTTGCAGGAGTAAGGAAAATTAAAACATGTTAGAATTCCTGGGACAACTAATTCTCAAATGACTCCCACCAACCTCACTCCAACTTCAATGCTATGGGAGGCTTTCAGGAGAAGCTGATGTCCTTTGGTGCTAGACATTGGGTATTTAGTGAAGCTGAAGGAGAAGATCTCATCAGGACCATGTCAATAAATGGTCTAAACTTCTACAATAGCATGGGGGATAAAGAAAGTAATGCTTGATTCATGTCTTTTCTTTATCTAAACATATCTATTGGATTGTGAAAAAAGTCATGACTTTTTTTTCTGTTTTTCTGTACAAAAATGCATCATAGCTTTGCCAATGACTTGATAACTCTTCATCAAGTCTTATCACTATCATTACTATTCCTACACTATATTTTGATGTTGCATATTTTTTCCCAGCTATAGATATAGCATCTGATTTCAAGTTGTGATATTTCAACCTTAAACATTTATTTTATGGCCCTAGCTGTGAGCCATGCCACCTCAAAATATGAACTTCATTCATCAGTCTTGCTCCAACTCCAAATCCATCAATAGTTTTTAAATTTTTTTCGACACTGAGAAAAAGGTACAAAGTCTTTCTCTGATCTCTAAATCCTATCCTCATTTCCTTTGTCTGAGATTCTATCAACTCAATCCCACCTCCTTCCACTTTTTTTTCTCTTTACTTCGCCTCCGTCACACTGACCTTTACATTTTTTACATATATTATGCTTTTTATCATAATTCAGTTGTTTTTACCCTAAGTCAGAATCATTTTTTCTCTACCTCTTTATATGCATGGCTCTTTGATTTTAAATTTTATTTCAAATATCTATGCAAATTAATTTTGTTTTTTAAATTTTAATTTTATTATTATTTATGCATTCAATCACTGTACATCATTTAGATTATAAAGAGATTTTACCCAACATGATATATGCCACACACCAGGCGAATTGAGAATATTATACACGACATCATCAACAGACAACAAACCATTTCTGTGTCCCACAAATGTCTTACTTCTCCATTTTCTCCCTCGTCTGCCTGCATTCTGTCCCTATCCCTCTCTCCTTCCACTTTGTCCCCAGAGTCCATCACAATTTTCAATGTTTTTATGTCCTCCAGTCTTTCAGTCTCTACCATGGAGTTTAGACAGTCCATATATGTTAAGTGAAGACATGCAATGTCTCTGCTTCATAACCTGACTTGCTTCACTTAGCAATAAATCTTCCATGTTCATCCACTTTCTATGCTGGGTCATGTTGTTTTTATGGCTAAATTGTATTCAGTGGAGTAAATGTGCCACACTTTTTCAATCCATTGATCTGTTGTGCACATTTAGATTTGTTCCATGTCTTAGCAATCATGAATAGTGCTGCAATCAATGTAGTTGTGCAAGCACTTTTCTGACTGAGGGTTCTTGTGTCCTTTGGGTAGACACCAGGAGTGGAATTGCTGGATCATATGGTAGTTCTAGTTGAAGATCTTTGAGCAACCTCCATTATTGTTCTTCACAGTGGTTGGGCCAATTTACATTCCCACCAACAATGTAGAAGAGTTCCTCTTTCACCACATCCTACCAGCACTTATCTTTTTTTTTTTTTTTTCTCATATATTATCCTCATTTCTTGGTTATTTTCTCAGTACTTTTGATCATTTTTTCTAGGTCAGAAGTTTTGTCTTCTACTTCCAAGATTCAATCTTTTGCATTGTCTAACCTGCTTTTAGTACTTTCAAGGGAGGTTTTGATTTCCTGTTTTACAGCCTTCTTATCTAATAGTTCTATTTGATGTTTTTAAGGTGTCTAATCTTCTCCCATCTCGTGAAAGAACTTCCTCATCTCTTGGAGCTTAATCTCTCTTTTCTCTTGCATCTCATAGAGTTTTGTTACCATGAATATTCTAAATTCTTTTTCTGACATTTCGGTAATATTCTCTAATTTTTTCCTACTTGGAAATGAGTTACAGTGTTCCCTTGCTGGAGATATATTACTTGATTCTCTCATCCTTGAGGTTTTTCTCTGATTTTTAGTCATTTAGTAATATATCCATTTTTGACTAAATTGATGGAGAAGGATTCTCTACCAGGGAGCTTGTGTGTTTTCTTTTGCTGTGAAACAATTTAGTGCTATTTTCTCCCTCCTACTGTGTCCTCCAGTGTGGTAAGCCCAGAAGGACTTTTGAAATTGGATTTATGAAGAATTTCACTCTTTTTACAACCAGTACAGTGAGGGGAAAAGAAGTCACTAAATCTCACAATAGTCAGCCATTTAGCGACTATGCACTTAGACCTCTTTTAGGTGGTAAGGTGTGAGCAGTAAAATAAAAAATAAGGTAAAAGAAAAAGAAAGTAGGAATCAGAAATAGGAAGAAAACGTAAAGGAAAAAGAAGGAAAGAACTGGAACAAAAAGAGGAGGAAAAAGCAAAAAACACTTCACAGAAAAGAAAATAGAGTTAAAAATGGAAAACCGCATGAAGCACAACACACCAAAAAGGGCAGTAGTGGCAGAGTTGGAGATGCCTGCAAGGATTCTGTCCTAGGTGAGGGAAGAAGAGGCAAATTAGCAAGAGAAAGGCACAAGGGGACAGAACTTTTTTTTTAAAGGAGGAAAGAAAAGTTAGGTGGGTCAGAAAAGAACAACAGTCTGAGAGAAAAACTTTGCCTACCTGACTAACACTGGTTCTGGAAGCGGGGAGTCCCTGGCTGGGGCACTTCATAACTGTGAAGCTGAACCCAGAAAGGGCAGCAGAGGCAGAGATGTAGACACCTGCAAGGATTATGTCCTGACTAGCACTGAGGTCTGGAAGGGAGAGCTCTGGTTGAGGGTCTTCACAGCTGTGAAGCTGAACCCAGAAAGAGTAGCAGAGGCAGAGATATGGATGCCTGAAAGTATTCTCTCATTTTAATTTTTATAGAGCAAAAATTACTGAACTTTTTTTTTTCGTCAGAGGACTTAACGTTCCTTTGTTAAATGTTTCTTCCCCTTGACCTTTCCACCCATCTACCACTCACTCCTCTCCCTTATCTATTCTTTTCATAATCATTAATATTTTGTGTTTTGGATGAAATTAAATGCAAATCAATTTGATAAATGTTTTTAATATCTTGACCTTATCAAAGGTGATTTCTCAATGCTTACAAGTTCTGAAACTCTGTGGAAATAAGTGCTTTAAAATACACTAAGAGGGAACATAAGTAAACATCACCCGAGTGGGTTAATGTCATAATTATCCTGGAGACTGGTCAGATAATATAGTTGTAGAGGCATTATCCAAAATAGCCCTACCTCATTTCTATTTTAAGTCCCATTTCTCCCTAAATTGATTCTGTGGGTAATTTAATTATTTGATAACTATTTTTTTCTTTTTTTTTGGAGAGATTTTTGCTATAGGACACGTGCGCTCGCCAGAAAGACAGAGAGAAAGAAAGCAAGAAATCATCCCCCAGGGGGGATGGCCATGCCGCAATCCCTTCTCCACCTATTCTTCTCTCGGGATCTTGGGCACGCACACACACGTGCCCAGCGTGAGTTTAAGCCACCAGGTCCAGGACTCGAACCGCTGTCGACTACATGGGATTCCAGTGACATAGCCATTACGCTAACTTCTGGTCCTCGATAATTAAATATTTTTGACAATCATTTATCTTTAACATTTGGTTCAATTTTTTATTATGATAGTTTCACTGACAGAATGAAATAATAACCTATGTCAAATTAGCTCTTGTGATAGTCAAATGAAGCAAAATCAAAATTTTTTTATTTTTTTTTTTTTTAGAGAGAGATTTTATGTGTAGGTCACATGCATTTGCCAGAGAGACAGAGAGACAGAAAGCAAGAAATCTCATAATATTCAGCTGGTTAGCTGCTATGTACCTACCACAGTACAATACCTTCTCCTCCATTCTCCTCTTGGGATTTTGAGCATGTATGCACATACACCCAGTGTAAGCTTTAAGTTATGCAGTCTGGGACTCAGACTGCAGTAGACTATGTGAGAGTCCAGCAAAGTAACCATTACGCCATCTGCTGGTCACTGTATAAGGATTTTTGAGAGTCAATTTGTCAATTTTTTTCTCTTCAGTAACAGAATAAAACATTATAATTTAATTCCACTTCATTTTCCTTGACCTTGATTTCCTCTTTAGTTTGATCAATATTCAGCTCAATCACCCTTCCAAACCCAGCTTTATCTTTTAGACAAGTTTACCAATAATAGTTTAATGAAGTATTTGAAAATGTACAAAATCCTATTTTGGAGAGTTTTATATCATATCACATTTTAATTCCAAATTAGTTTTATTTTAAGGGACAGAAATTTATGAGTTTATCAGAAAAATTCCTTTCTATATCTGTCCAACTGAAAGTAGCATGTATGAGGCTTAGAAAAAGTAATTCCTGCCCCAGACTGAACATGAGCTTCCCTCCATTCATGATTTCAAATGGCTTACCTTACCTATTGATTTCTTTCTCCCCTGAGAAACCTAATCAAGTCTCTGACACTGGCCCTCAGAGTCTCTGGCTGGTGTTCATCATGTTCCATTGTCTTCTATTGCTTTGTCTCTTTGAAAGTCATCTGGCTATTTCTACCTTCACTTTCCAGTGCCTCTTCAAAGTTTTGCCCATTTTCCCATCTATAGGAAAACATCATCCCAGTTCAATGATTTCGTTCAAAAAAAAAAAAAAAAGACTGGTAGAGAAAAGTTCAAATACTAGAGATCTAGGGTTAAATACACCATTTAAACAACCATGCTGCTCTGTCTCTGAGAGAAATATCCTCAGACTCTCAGCTTTCTTTCTGCTAGAGAGCATGTGCTAGGGAGAATGCATGTAACTGTTCTCCCAGTTCCTTAAGACCCTTGGAAGAAAAAGCAGCATAGAGCACTCAAAGGAAAAAAAACGATTTTGGAAGCAGACAAACTAAATTTTAAATCTCTGCTCTATTGTTTAAAATTCAAGTTTCTTAAAAGGAAGGAAAACATTTGTTCTGTGAAGGAAAATCATGACCACCATGCAGATAAAAATTAACAAATTTTAAGGATCTTACTCTTGTTAATAAGGGAACCAGGCATATATTCTAATGAGTTTAAAAGAGAATCCAAGGATGTGTATATGTAGATTTTACATATATACTTATGTATGTGTGTTTGTATGTGTGTATATGTGTGTGTGTATACACGCACACATATTTTTATATATAAAACATGTTATGTGTTTACCCCCACACATGGAAATACACACATACATAAACACAAGCACGCACACACAAAGAACATTAGAAAGTCAATTTTTGCATATCTAATAGTGATTTGTCATTATTGGGATTAATTTTCTGGCATTTTAAAAAATTTATCTTTCACTTATTTTCTTCACAAAGAAGGGACCAGCAGATGGTGTAATGGCTGCAACACTGGACTCCCATGTAGTCGACCATGGTTCAAGTCTCAGACCTGGTAGCTTGAACTCATACTGGGCACATGTGCATGCGTGCCCAAGATCCCGAGAGGAGAATGGAGGAGAAGGGATTGCAGCATGGCCATCCCCTCCTGGGGGCAATTTCTCGCTTTCTCTCTCTCTGTCTCTCTCTGTCTTTCTGGTGAGCGCATACACCCTATAGCAAAAACCTCTCAAAAAATAAATAAATAAATAAATAAATAAATAAATAAATAAAAGTGCAAAGCACAGGGTTATCTTGAGATGCTGTGATTTCTCCTAGCTCCCAATACTCTAGGATCACAGGCGTGTACAAGTGTGTGCAAGTATATCTGAATTGGTCAGGTCTACCTGAGATCTATACCCAAGCCATCTATGTGGCCCCAGTAAAGCACAGCAGTGCCCTACTGACTGTGTCAAGCAGCTGGGGCAATAATTTTGGTGTTTTTTTTTTTTTCAGAGAATAAATACTTCATTAACTGATTATAGCTGAAAGTCACAAACAAAAAAGGTGTATATTAAGGCAGAGCCATATATTTATATACACACACACACAAACAGAAACACACACAAACATGTGCACGTGCACACACACAGACAAATCCAAAGACTGTTACCTCTTTACACTTTAATAACCTCTGCATTTATCTTTTACACATTTAGGCAGTGTGCTCCCTTTCTTTTCAGTTAAATACAGTGGCCAATATTTCTAAATCATTTTCATGGCAACTTACAGGATCATTGATAGAGACAGTGACTGGTGTATCAAATGCGATGTGACAGTTTTCTCACCACATGTGTGGTGGTGCATTTGTGTTTGTGTGCAAAAGCTGACATTTGATCAGTTTCTCTTTTTCAGTTAAACTAACAAATTTTTTCCTAATGATTTTAATAGTCTTAACTAAAATAGGATTGACCTTCCAAGTCAGTCAAATGCACAAATTGTATATTCTTGCCCTTCCCTAACCCCCCCCGTATGTTTTTAGCAGCCTTTAGAGTATGATCAATGGTTACCTTTTTATTAATTTTGAGATTCTCACAACTCAAAATCACTTCCTTATGCTAAATGGCAATGCAAATAGCAATCCAACAAAACGTAGAATAATTTTTATTCTCTATAGCTCCTTTTATAAAAATGAGTAACCAAAAGAAAAAAAAAGAGAGAGAGAGAGAAGGACAGACACATACATTTAATCTGCCTGAAAAAGCACTCCAGCTTCCTAACTCCATTTTCGAAGGAAAGGGCAGAGGCAAGGGTACATTATCCCAGAAAACTGAATAAAAGGCTTTATTTGGTATCTTTGAGAAGCTTCTCCTTCTGTAGGAGATGTAGGTGTTGTAGGAAAGATTGGCCCTATTTTACATGTAATTCTGTCTAGTTCTGCACGAACACCTGATATAACAGACTTCTGCCATGACTTTTTGGTACAGGGTGGCAAACCACTGCTTCTAGCACCAGCCCCACCTCCAGGACTCCCAGCACCAACGCTTAGGTCTCCTGGACAGCTGGTCTTTTTACTCAACAAACTATTGAAGAAATCTGCCAGGATGCCTTCACTTGTAGCTCCAGCTTTCATGTTGGGATCAATTTATTTTGAGCCAGCAAGGACGCATGACACGCTGGCAACACTAGATGACACAGATCTGTTCAGTGTTCAAAGAAAGCCTTCTGGTACTCTCGGTGAACCATCCACAGGCCTTCCAGCTGCAGTTGGGGGCTGCTATGCTAAAAAGAAACTGCAGCTTCATAAGAAACACTGGTCATCTTCTGCCATAATTTCCTTTTCATGTACGAACTTCCAAACAGGTGGTTTAGTTAGAATGTCTTCAAATTTACCTTCTGCTTTCATTGTTTGAAAAACGCTCAAGTTAATATTATTATTTTCTTATCACTATCCCATTCTGCTGGAATAAATGTTGCATCCTTTTCCATAACAACAG
>NW_006159457.1:589230-591040 GCF_000334495.1 Tupaia belangeri chinensis | reverse complement strand
CAGGAATTTTATAAAGTAATTCATATAGTTTCTGTTTGATGTATTTATATACTAAAGCTATATTGTTGTTTTCTTTTATCGAAGTGTAAGTGCCGCACCATATTGAAAACAAAACTTCCAGTTTTGTGACTAAATAAAATCAAAATATGTGTCTCTGTAGTCAAGTTCTTTCTCCAATATACTAATGGCTTGACACTTTGTTCAAATTACAAGTACTGTAATGCCCAAGTTATGAGTAAGCGTATCTGCTCCCAGAGGCAAAACTACATTGTCATCTTTGTCTCCCTGTGATGTGGTATTCTTCTCTGAGGCAAGGCTGGGAAGTCTTCTTCTGGCTCCACATATTCTTGGAAGCCTCTAATCAACTTCCATTCCATTTCTTTCATTTCTTCTGGAGGAATTTTCAGTTTGTAGACCTGTTTCTCTAACACCTCTTGTCCATTTCTTTAAAGAACCCAAAGCTGTCCAAGGCTTTTACATATCAACAGCCAGCATACTTAGAGTGTCCTTCAGAGAAATGCCATCCAGGGACAATTTGAGGAGGTCTTTATGATACAGGTCTCCACCTAAGACCCGTACATGACGTCTTCTGCGATCATCCCTGTCTTCATCGTGCACATTTAAGTACGAACATTCCCATCCTCTTCCTTTCTCGTATTTTTCTACTCCCCTAATTTTTCTTATGAAGCTCGTTTTTCCAGCTTCATTCACTCAACAGAGGCATGTTCTTTCCCGTGGGGTGTTTGGAGTGGGATTGGATGGAGACCTCGCTGAGGATGCAGGACTAAAGGTTCTGCCCATGCTCATTATCACTGGCTGCAGCATCGCCCTGACTTGACGCTAGCTAGTTGGCCAAAGGGCGGTGGTGTAAGTGGAAGCCGATCGTGGCAGAGAGGAATCGAAGGAGCCAACTCGCCCACAGCCACCATCTTGATTGGAAATCACACCACTCTCGCCATATTTTGGTATTTTTGAGAATACAGACAGTAAGTCAAATGGGTTTTATTACTGGGAACATTCAATGCTACATATTCCTTTTATAAAGGCCCCATCGTAAACTAATAAAATGTGGAAAAAATTAACAAATGCTAGGCTCCTTATGTACAATTTGACAACATTGCCCTGAAGACCATCTGTTCTTTTCAAAACACCATTTTCTGAGATGTAGAAGTAGAGGTGGGTGAATATAACCTATCTTGTAATGTTAAACTTCACAAGAGCACTATGGCATCGTCAAAAGATCATTAAGAGATTCCTGCACTCTTTCGAGGTCTGGAAATAGAGCAGACCTATAGTAGTTAAGGGAAGAGAATCCTCCATTACCACCAGACACAGTTTGAATCCTGGTGGCTTGGAAATCACATCAGGTGTATGAGCATGCCTGCTCCAAATCCTGATAAGATGGAGAAGTAGAAGATATATGATCATAAGGTGACCATGCCCCATTGGTGGTCCCCGCAACTTCCATCTCTTTACCTCTGCACGCCGGATGACACACACACCTGCTAGTGCCGGGGACCAGCATTGGCGTGGGTGGGTTATCTCGACGAAGGCAGCGAAGGTGAACAGAAGACAGAGGCCTCGATGCCTTTTCATGCACGTCCTATGCCGGACACCCCTCAAAGATCGCTCTCTGAGTGGTGACAACTGCTAGGAGTCATCGTGCGTTTTTATTGAAAACTTGTTACATGCAAGTAAAGGGAGAGGGGCTAGTGTTTTAATTAACAGCTCATAAAGTTTTTAACAATAGAGAACATAGATTCTATTCAGGGTTTGATTAAGGGTGGGTCTAGTGCAATTCAGGGTTTGA
>NW_006159457.1:579764-586563 GCF_000334495.1 Tupaia belangeri chinensis | reverse complement strand
ACCGCTATTTCCCATCCCCAACAAATCGGTGCCGGACAGGTGGGTAGTTGGCTCAATGTCCCAAAACATGGAGCAAATTGCCTTACATGGTCCTAACAATATCTGGGGGCTGTGTCCTCTACCCTCTCCTGCTTTAAAGACAAAAAAGGGGGCACTGTGGAGCGCCCCCGCCGGAACACCGCATGCAACCAATCCTCTTTTGAGGACTGGTTTCCGTGCACGTGGACAATGATCTGATTGGCTAGGGGCCCTATATAAGGCCCCAGGGAAAGGGAAAGGGGGAAGAACTTCTGTAACATAGCCTGGGGAAATAAAGTGCTAAAGAGAAGACCGTCTCCGGAGTTGTCAGTTGTGCGACAGAGATAAAGCATTGTAATTAATAGTAAGTGATCAGAGCAAATGGGAGCGGTCGGGGGACTTCCTGGAAGATTTTATTTTATAGTAGTATATTGGAGAGCCAGAGGGGGGTCGCTTCCCAGTAAGGCTGCCACAGTTTCTAGAGCAAATAGCAAACAGTCTTGCTGACATGCTAATTGACCCAAGCTTTGTTCCAAGGTTGGGGGGGGGGAGGCACACAACAGTGGCCTTGCTAACATGTTGATCTGACGAAAGCAGAGCTCAAAGGTCGGGGGCTCTCAGACAGATCCTGGGGCCTTGTCAGGTCGGACTCCTCCATGCTAGCAATTAAAAATGAAAAATAAAGGTCAGAGGGTAGCATAGTGGATAAAGTGCTAGACTCCCATATGATCGACCTCAGTTCAAGTCCTGGACCCCCTGGCTTGAAAATCATGCCAGCCACTTATGCATGTGTCCCCAAAATCCCCAGAGGAGAGTGATGGAGAGGGAATGCAGCATGGACATCCCCCAGGAAGTGATTTCTCTCTTTCTCACTGTCTGTCTGTCTGTCTCTCTCTCTCTAGCAAGTGTATGTGTCCTATGGTAAAAACCTAAAAAAAATATTTAAAAAAGAAAATAAGAGACCAGCAGATGACATAGTGATTATGTTGCTGAACCCCCTACATGGCCAACCGTGGTTTAAGTCCCAGACCGGCTTGAAACAAATGCTGGTGCATGTGCATATGTGCCCAAGGTCCCAGGAGGGGAATGGAAGAGAAGGGATTGCAGCATGGCCATCCCCTGGGGCAGTGGATTTCTCACTTTCCCTCTAATTGTCTCTGTCTCTTTTTCTCTCTCTCTCTCTCTCTCTCTGACAAGTTCATGTGATTTAAGGCAAAAAGTCTCTTAAAAAAAGAAAGAGAAAGAAAAAGAAAGGACGAACGAAAGAAGAGAAAGAAGAAAGTAAGGAAAAGAAAAAGAAGAAAAAGAAAAAGGGAAAAGAGAAAAAGAAAAAAAGGCTTACTATGAAGAAAGGCTCTACATACCGGATTTAGAACAAACTCACGGATGCCTCTTGTTACCTATACAGGCTGGATGCAGACCTTCACTTTCTTGTTCTTGGTCTCATAATAATTGGCTGTACCACTTACCTCATTGCCCTGAACTTTGGCCCATCCTAAGTTTTGGCCAGCAGTCAGTCCTTGCTGAGCAGAGGTTTGACTCGGAAGACAAATTCCTCTGGTCAACTATTTAATCGTGATTCAGTTGCATTTCATTTCCATACACCTAGGTTTTTGTAACCTTCTTTATTCCTTTCTATAAAAGAAAATTATTTTGTTTTGTCTAATGTTCGCAATATTTATAGATCTTATGATTAAGCCTTTTTTTAATTGCCATAGTCTCTTCAATCCTCCTTGCAACAATTTTTTTGAATGAAATCTCTCCTTATTAACTCTAAATTTGTTTTCTGTTTGATAGCACACAGATGATTCCTTATCTAGGGAAGAAATCTGGGTTGGTATCTCACTGCATCAGACACCTTTGTGTTTTCCTTACTCCCATAGTCTTTCAGATTCTCTCTTAGGTGACATCAAATTTCTGAATATAATTAAGTTCTTGAGATTGTTCAGCCCTATTCTTTGCCAGCTTGCCTGTCTTTTGGCTTCTGGATTATATCTAAGAACTCAAGAGCATTCATTTCTAAAGCCTAGTATATTTAATTATGGTAAGACTTGATATGAGCAGGCTGGTGTCTGTTGTATGCAATTCAAATGGTCTAGGAATGCAGTTCTTGCTCAAAAACATTCACTGCATCATTTAGTAGTCGAAACAAAATGAGCAATGGAAAGTCTCCAAAGCCCTGAATTAACTCTCAGTTCTCACTGATTTGTATTGCTTTGGGGCAAGCCTCTTAATTTCCCTAATTCCTAATTTTCTGTAAAAGATGATACTAATGCATGCTTTGTCTGTCTTACATGATCTGACATATATTTAATAACACTAGTATACAACGTTCTTTTAGAATTTACAAATTGTTACGCAGAGGCAAGAAATTATTATTACCTTAGCCTGAGTCAGTATCATTAAGATCACTAATTGTATTTAAGGCATTTTTCTCTCAGTAGATTCCATTAGGAAGATATAGAGTTTTTCTTATTTACATACAACTACAGTTTCTTTAGCTAGCTACTAAATGATAGGGCCATTTATGAGGAATCTGGTAAGGGTCATTTGAAGGCAGCAGATCAGAGCAAACTCTTCTTGGGCTATTGCAAAATAAACCTGATGTTCAAAGAAAGCTAACCATTAAGACAGCACAATTGGAGAAAGTGTGGGGAGGGCAGAGCAAGTGAGTCTGTTTTGTCTTTTTATTTATATTTGACATTTTATGGATTCGTAAAAGATCTTAAATAATCTAAATACTTTCAATAAAAAGGGCAGCTGATATATACAAATCATGAACACATGTCTGGTTTTAGGTTTTAGAAAATTATTTAATAAAAGTACAATAAACATAGTATAAAGTAGCACCTAGCTATGGCTAGATAGCTTACTTCAGTCATTAAATAGATATTCTATTATTTTTATGCTTTTTTAATTAAAAAAAACAGTTTTAGTTTTAATATATCAAAATTTTAAAAATGTCAAGAAAAATTTGCTTTAGACTTAAATCCAGAGAAAAGTTTAGGATTCTGTTCAAACAGTAGATACTAAAAACTCAAAAAACAAGATATGGACAAAGATAAAAATCTTGTAATAAGTACACCATAATTTTCTTCTGCACATTTTTTCTCTCTCCATTCCCCCTTTTACCAAAGAGAGGCATAAACTAACTTATCTGAATGAATGAATGAATAAATAAATAAATAAACTTAGTCTCAATTTGGTTTGTTATTTGCATGAAGCTCCATAAGAATACTAATTGATTTAATCAGTATTTTCAATTTCTGACACAAGGAAACCGATATTATTGAACTTATGCAGACAATCATTCTGTCACAAAATAAGAATTCTCCTAAATATTTTCTAATTCCAGAGGTGTCAGAAAGGGTGAAAAGTTTATATTTTGATTTCAAAAAAATATAAATTTAACAAATTACTGAACCTATCCACAGCTCAAAAGAAGAAAAAAAGTCCTTGAATCTGGAAAATAAAGCATAGATGAAACTCAGAAATGTTTTAGTCAAAAGTCATTAAATTCTATCTCCCCAGTTCAGTCTCATGTAATGAATCTCTCTTCTGTTGAATTTGCAGTGTTACTGTGGTCTGATCTTTCCATTTAAATTCTGGAAGTTAACATTCAACATTATTATTGATTTTTCCCGACTTGTCCCTATCATTACGTTGGCTGTTTTCATTGGTTGTTTTTTTGTACTCTTATTTCTGTGAGCCTGTTGTCTTAATAAGAGGGACCAGGTTAGTCTGAGTCAGAGTATGCAGTAGGCCACCAGTGTTCTTCAGATGGTATATCTAGAGACATCCATATATGGTAATGTCAGGGCTAAGCTACTAATTTTGACCAGTAGATTTCTGCAAAAGCCATGGGTGAGTCACTTCAAAGCTCAAACATTGAAACTTTGGCTGTTTCTCTATTTTTTATTTTATTGTAAATTCTAATTTACATGCAATATTTATACATATTTGTCACATACAGTGATGTGTATACCATGTGCAATGATCAAATCAGGGCAATAAGCACCATCTCAAGCCTTTATTTGTGTTATACACATTCAAAATCCACTCTTCCAGCTAGATTGCTTGAAAGATGTATTGAATTGTCACTGAATAACCTTTGCTATGCTAAAATATCCTATAACAGAGTAAGCTTATTTATATGCACGTGGATGTGTTAATCAAGTTCTCTCTATCCTATCCCTTTAACCCCCTGTCCTTTTCAGCTTTCGTTATCCAGTTTCTTCTATCTCAACCCTCCCCTTCTACATGACTTTGGAGGGCATAGGTGTCAGATGAGACACCCACCTAGCCACTGGTGGGAATATTCTGGCCAGCCCTAGTGGCCCAGTGGTAATGCAGTAATGCAACACTATGCACTGCTAAAGCCATGTGGGAAGGTCTCTGGTTTGTGTCTTGAGGTCTCCTTTATTCAAGCCTGGTGCACGTGCCTATGCCCTAGGCTGGATGAAGTTAGGTGCAGCATGAAAACCATGTTGATGGTGGCTGGCTCTCTCTCTCTCTCTCTCTCTCTCTCTCTCGTGTGTGTGAGAAAAGGAAAGGTAAACTTAAAAAAAAGAAACACATTTTGTGATATTTAACCATTTGTTACTAGGCCATTGAGATTGGAAGTACTTTGATCCTGCAGCATAGCCTATCCTGCTTTATAAAAAGAGAATGAGCTAATATTTAGGCATTTTTTATTGAAGTACTTTCGATAATCATAATGGCTCTATTACAGTCTGATAAAAAAAGAGTTGGAATGAAGTAGATACCCATTACATGGTAGATAGTATGTTGATCTTGCTGCTGCTATTGATAATGACGATGGTAAAGAATCAGGGATTATTTACTTGAACCTCAATCTGCAAACTAGAAGTCTGGTCTCCATGTGATATTTGGAAGACTGATTGGAAAAACTCAACTACCACCTGACACGATGAGTAAATGAGCAAGAGGTCAATTACTCACTGTTCTCTGATAGCTCTCCATGATAACCTATTACTAACTACTGTTTTCAGAAGTGGCTCCCCAGAAGCACATGGTCCAACATACATATTTGATATTTTTACATACATGTAGATAATTCTATTTCTTAGTGAGACAGTAAAAGGTTACATGTTTTAAAAACAGATATAGGCCTTATGTTGTGGTTATCCAGATGCATCACATAACCGGTATTGATTTAGACTACAGAGATTCTTCTTAATTGAAGATTATGTGTGTGTGTGTGTGTGTGTGTGTGTGTGTGCACGCATATTATGTTTTTGAGAGTTTTTTGCCTTAGGTCTCACACAGTCAACAGAGAGAAAGAGAGACACAGACACAGGGATACGCAAAGTGAGAAATCACTTCCCAGGTGATGGCCATGCCATATTCCTTCTCCTCCATTATCCTCCTGGGATCTTGGGCACACGCACACATGCGCCAGGCATGATTTTCTTTCTTGTATTTATTTATTTATTTATTTATTTTTAATTTATTTATTTACATTCATTCACTGTACAACATTACAACATACAAAATGAGATTTTACATCCAGAGTACACTGTATATTGACTCAGTCAAGCACATCAACAAAAGTGTTATTGTCAACAAACAATTTTCCATTTCTTCTTTCCTGTATATTTTGCTTTTTTTCCTCCATCCTTGATTCCCTATCTCTTACCCTCTGCCATCTCCTACTCTCCTCCCACAATGCCTCTGGTATCTATGTTTATTTTCTATACTGTTTTTCCCCCACATTTTATTGAATTACCAAAGATCTTAATTAATCTAAATATTTTCATAGCAAACACAGCTGATATATACATTTCCATGAACACAAGTCTAACACTAGGCATCCTATAAAGTAGCACCTAGCTGGGCTATATATCTTACTGCAGTCATCAAATAGATATTTTTCTGGAACTTTTTTTTTAACTTAATTTACATACTTCCCTAAGTATCATCACAGCATACAAAATGTGATTTCCCATCCAGAATATACTGCAGTGACTTAATCATGCATATTATTATAACAATTTTCCATTTCTAGCTTCTAGAATTTTTTCTTTACCCCTTTTTCTGACCCTCTGTCCTTTCCCACCCTCTTCTCACACTATCTCTGGTGTCTACAATTGTCTTCCATTCCTCTCCCCCCTTCATTGTATTGATCACTCAATTTCTTAAATAATCTATCTACTTTCAATAGCAAGTTCACTTGGTACTATTAAGAAAACCAGTTTTAACTTAAATCAAGGAAATGCTAAGGAGCTTTGCTTAAAGCCAGGAAACAGGTTAGGATTCTGTTCAAATGGTAGGTGCATGAACCTATCAGTCTCATGTACTTTATCTTCTGTTGTGGTTCAATTTTCATGATTAAATTCTGGGATGTAATATTCAACTCCAGACTTGTCCCTACGATTAAGTGGTCCTCTTTCTTAGTTTTTGAACTCTTATTTCTCTGTGTCTGTATTTAATTTTCCTGATATAGCACATCATTGAGGACTTCTTAGAGATCTGGTCTGGTGCTGGTAAATTCCTTCAGGTTTTGTTTATCTGACAATGTTCTTGTCTTTTCTTCCCACATCAAAGATAATCTTGCCGGGTACCATATTCTTGGCTGAAATTGCTTTGCTCTTAACACTTACAATATATTTTCCCATTTTTTCCTCGCTCACATTGTTTCCAATGAGAGATCTGCTGTTAGCCTGATGGGATGTCCTTTGTAGGTAACTTGATGTTTTTCTCTTGCCAATCTTAGTATCTTGTCTTTGTCTGTGGTTTTGGTCAGCCTGGCTATAATGTG
>NW_006159457.1:528114-562074 GCF_000334495.1 Tupaia belangeri chinensis | reverse complement strand
GCTCACATTGTTTCCAATGAGAGATCTGCTGTTAGCCTGATGGGATGTCCTTTGTAGGTAACTTGATGTTTTTCTCTTGCCAATCTTAGTATCTTGTCTTTGTCTGTGGTTTTGGTCAGCCTGGCTATAATGTGTCTTGGAGAAGATCTTCTTGGGTTGATTCTATTTGGGGTCATTTGTATTTCTTGGGACTGCATCTTTGAACGCCTCTCTAGGTTTGGAAAGTTTTCTTGCAGGATTTCATGGAATAGTTCAAGCTACTGGGTCCAGGACTTGAACTGTAGTCAGCCATATGAGAAACCAATGACATAACCACTATACCATCTGCTAGTCCCAATATAATTATATTTTAATTCCTGGAAATATTTATCTTATTTTAACACTTTCTAGGCAATTCATGGGTTTATCAGAAAACAGTTTTATGAAAACTTGAAAAAAGTAATTTAGGGGGTGAGAATTGTTTTCTACTAAACTAGATTTCAGGCCTCCCTAGAGAGCAAATAGCTCTGCAAAATGTGGATAGTCTTACAAACTGCAAAATAATCTATAAATACTTGATTTGTGAGTATAATAACTTACAAATGCATCTTTACTGGATTCTATAAAAATGTCAAGTAACTGCCAAATCAAACACAGCATTGTCTGTGTGTCTATATCAAAGTCAAAGTCATGTCAATTATGAATAGTGCTTGACAGAAAAGACAAGACTAACCCTTTTTGGATTATAATGAGAAATATATATATAATTAATTTTCTCCAGAGACTACAGTTGGTAGGCTAACAGTATCATAAGTGTTGCCACACTCTTCACTGCAGTTTAATTCACATTGAGATCATCCTCAGAGAACTCATAGGAAAACTAAACTCCAAATGTGAGATCACTATCTCTGTATTTAACTGTGTACTCTTGGGTTACATCTGAATAAATGGAAACTAGGAGGACCAAAGGATATATTAATACTATTATGTCATGTTTATTTGTGTATTAATCAAGGTTCTTCAGAGAAACAGAACCAATAGGAGATACACACACACACACACACACACACACACACACACACACAGAGTTAGAGAGAGAGATTTAAGACACAGGAGAGCCGGGGTGTAATTCTAGCTCAAATGCAAAGGTTTGAGAATTAGGCAAGCCAATGATATAAATTCCAGTCCAAGGACAAAAGAAGACCAATTCCCAGCTCAACAGGCAGGTAGGAAGAGAAAAAATAAATTCCTCTTTTCTCTACATTTTTTGTTCAATTTAGGTTATCAATAGACTGGATAACATTGGGGAGGGAAATTTGCTTTACTGAGTTCACCAATTCCAATGCTAATATAATTAAGAAACACCATCTGAATGATAGTCAAACAACATAGACACACAGAAATAAATGAGAAGTTACCAGTCCTCAAGAGGAAAAGAGTGCAGGTGGGTAGTGGGCTGAGGGGAGAGAGATGTAGGGATAATATTTAATGAATATAGGGTTTCTCTTTGGGATGACTAAAAATTTTGGGCAATAGGTGAAGGTTGTACAACATTGCAGATATAATTAATGACACTGTATAATACATTTAGAAATGAATAAAATGGCAAACATGTGTGTGTGTGTATCCTTATCACAATAAAGAAAATCACAAAGAAGAGATAATTTTAAAAAAATCAAGATACTTGACTAAACACTTTGTTATAAGCAATTAAGAAGGATGAGCCCTATAATTAATGCCTAAGGCACCGATCAGCCTTTAGATCACAACTTCCAGTCTTCTTTACTACATATTTTGCAAACTTTTGCACTGCAGGTTTTGGATCATATTTGCGTGACATAACATGCCTCATACCTAGAAGTAGACATCAATAGAACATTCTGTGTGCTCATCCTCTACCTTGATCATCCCTGCTGCTTTAGTTTTGTGTGAGCAACATGTCTAATTGATTGTGCTTGTAAATACAAGACCAGATTTGGAATTCTTCCTTATGATGGTGTTTGTAAATTCAAGGCCAGGTTTGGAATTCTTCCCTGGTAATGAAGCATCTACACATAGGTCTGTCCTTTGGTTAGATGAGTACTTCTGTTTTGTTTTGTTTTGTTTTGTTTTGTTTTGTTTTGTTTTGTTGAGAGGTTTTTGCTATAGGGCATGTGTGCTCGCCAGAAAGACAGAGAGAGACAGAAAACAAGAAATCACCCCCCAGAGATGATGGCCATGCCGCAATCCCTTCTCCTCCATTCTCCTCTCGGGATCTTGGGCACACACGCACACATGCCCAGCGAGAGTTTAAGCCACCGACCGGATCCGAGACTTGAACGGGGGTTGACTACATGGGAGTCCAGTGACATAGCCATTACGCTAACTGCTGGTTCCTAGATTGGTACTTCTGTGGAAGTTTGGTAGGTGAAACTCTTCACTGAGAGATTCTTTATATCCTTCCACAAACTAATACCACATTTTATCCATTCTTTGTTTCAACACACATTTGCAATCCATGTTAATGTTTTCTGAAAAGGATCTTTACTAGAAAATCAAGAGATAGAACTTCTGCCCTGACTTTGGTGCAATATCAATGACCTTAAAAAAATACTTATTTCTATCGACCTTCGTGGCCTTTTGCTAAATGAGGTAGTTGGCAAAATGTGTTAGCAGCAGAAATCCTTTGTACATATACAAACAAAAACGAATTTGCTCTGTTTGACACCTCTTGATTCCCTTTCCTTCACTTACGAAGCCCTAAGGGAAGAGCACTGGATTCAGTAATATTTAACACCCTCTACTTTGTACCAGTGCCCTCTAGAACTAATTTTTGTTTATTTTTATTATATGTTGAAGATACACAATATAAACACGTACTCTTTAGAGATATTGTTAAAAAAATCAGTGTTGCATCAATTTGTTATTTCTTTATTGAGATGAAATTCACATAAAATGAAATTAATCACTTCAGAATGAACCATTTAAGGGCACTTAGTACATTCATAATGTTCAACCACTCACTCTATTTAGGTCTAAATTATTTTCATCATTTTTTTTTACTTTTAAATTACTGTGCTCCTGCTCATTAAAGTTTTAAAAACAATATAAATAGGTGAATTATAGTAAAAAAGTAAAAGTTAAATCAACTTGAATACTATAGCAGAAATCTAGAATTAAAATTTTAAAGCAGAGCAGAGATGTACTCACACATTTATTTAACACCACAGATCATTCATTATTGATATGTAAAATAACAAAAAGCAAAACTAACAGCATGACCTACTTGGAATGCAAGTTTAAACAGTATTTCCAAGATAGCAATATGGCAATGTTTTACAATTTATGCAAGTATATACTACTTTTAAGAAGTCCCCTTAACAATCATTTGTGTTAATAAGATATAACACAAACTGAAGCATACAATTTTATTTAGAAGCCCTACAAGAATTCCCAAGTATCTCACAAATGAAATAATACTAATGCATCATCTCCAAAGGTCCCCTGTGTGGACCTTGCCTAAGGACATCATAACACTTCCCCTGTCTGATAACAACACAAGAAGAGATTGCACAACAGGAATTGTTTTAGCACGGTTTCTCCACATGCATTCTCCTACCTCGGCCTCCCAGCTAGGGCTAAAGACATGCGTCTCTGCACTCATCACTTTCTATAGACGGGGTCTGGCTATGTTGCCCAGGCAAACCTTGAATTCACAATTGCCCTGCCTCTGGATCTTACATCACTAGAGTTACAGACTCATGCCTCTGTGCCTGGACTTTACGTTGGACTGGGAATCAAACCCCTTCTTTACAGGTGATGCCAGCCTGCAAAGCATAGTGTCTTAGCAGTACATGTTACCATAGTTGGGGCTAGAATAATAATTTTTATGCAAAATTATACAGATATTTGACATAGGTACTGGGGATTAGCAGATGTAATTTAGGAAAAAATAAAAGGAAATGAGGGCCAGTAGATGGCCTGGAGGCTAAGACTGCTGGCCAACTGAACAGTTCAAGTCCCAGACCCTACATCTTGAAAAATATACCTTGTGTGTGTGTACCCAAAATCTCAAGAGGAGAATGGAGAAGAAGGAATTACAGTATGGCCATTCCTACTTGAGGATGATGTCTCACTTTCTCTGTCACTCTCTTTCTCTCTCCTTCAGAGTGCATGCACCCTATAGAAAAAAAAAAAAAAGAAAGAAAGAGAAAGAAAGAAAGAAAGAAAGAAAGAAAGAAAGAAAGAAAGAAAGAAAGAAAATACATCTAGAGCATTATTCTAGAAGTTGTCTATTATGAAGCTATGAAACTGCATATCTATATCAGATCTATTACACAGTGGAATAGATCCAGTAATATAACACAAGAAGAGATTGCACAACAGTAATTGTTTTAATGTCTTCAAAAAGGAAACCATGGGGTCATTTGAACCATAGTGGTTATGATGGCTGGATCCCACATGGTTAATTGTGGTTCAAGTCTTAGACCTGGTGGCTTGAAAAGCCCAGGGTGTATGTGTATGTGTGTGTATGTGTGTGTGTGTGTGTGCGTGTGTGTGTGTGTGTGTATGTGTGTGTGCCTAAAATCCGGACAGAATAGAAGAGAAAAGATTACAGTGTGGAAGAGAAGGGATTACATAGTGGTCATTGCTTTTGTGGGGGATGTTCTCTCACTTTCCCTCTCTTTCTGACTCTTTCTCTACCTCTCCAGTGGGTCCACACACTGTACAGCAAAAATTACAAAAAGAAAAAAGAAAAAGAAAGAAAGAAAGAAAGAAAGAAAGAAAGAAAGAAAGAAAGAAAGGAAGGAAGGAAGGAAGGAAGGAAGGAAGGAAGGAAGGAAGGAAGGAAGGAAGGAAGGAAGGAAGAAAGAAAGAAAGAAAGAAAGAAAGAAAGAAAGAAAGAAAGAAAGAAAGAAAGAAAGAGAAAGAAAGAGAAAATGAACCATGAATTAGGGAAGGTCTTCCTAGTACTGTGTACAGGTGAGAATATTTATCTTTCTGAACATGGAGAGTGGATGAGTAGGTACTCCTCTTCTCCAATGGATGAAGTGCCAGGAGGGACATAAAGGCCCTATTCTACCACAATTATACTATTTATATTATACCATAACTTCTTCTCACATGTTAGTTTCTGTAAACATGTCCTCATGACTTAAAGCGTTCTTGTATGAAATTATTTCAACTACTAAGTCCTTTTCTACCATATGATGGTTATTGTAATTTATTTGATGAAACTACAGTCTTTTAACTGACATTTAATGAAAAAAAAAAAAGATTTCCTTCATAGACAGTACATGGTGACAGAAAAAAAAAAAAAAAACACCTTTTAATTGGCTGAAATTTAGGACACAATATATTTTTCCTGGTTTTCTGGCCAAATCCTTGATCTTCTTTAATATCACGTTCTGCATCAGTAACTTTCAACTGGATATTATTTACACCCATGGGGCATTCAGCAATGTCTAGAGATAGTTTTAGTTATCACCAAAGGAATGAGGATTAAGGAGGGGGATACTACTAAAATCTGATGGGAAAAGGACAGGAATGCTTCTGAATATTCTACAATACACAGGGCAGTCCCCAAAGAAGTAGCTGGTAAAAAATGAAATTGGTGTTGAAATGGAGAAACGTAATTTCTCCAAAAGGAAAGTAAGCATTTTAGACAGTTCACTCCCCATGTTGTGTTCCTCCTGGATACATCTGGGATTTGGTTAGATAATTTAAACTCACTAACAATGATTTGCATGTGTTGTACGGTGATCATTTCAATTGTCTACAGAAGTGTATTTGCCCTGTATTTGTCCTGCTCCTGTGCTGGGTCTACTTGCTTTTACCGAATGAGCTGTGGGGAGTTGCATCCGTTCTCTATTCGAACAAAAGCGCCAGCATTCTACAATATATGCCACCATTCCAAGTCCTGGGAATGTCTGCTTTAAACACGAGGAAAGAAATGTTAGGCTTTTACTTATCCTTTCAGTTCATTCAATTCTCATAAATATACTGGTCCTGTTCTGCCTTTATCTTACTCTTAGGGGATTTGTCACCTCTAGATGCAGAGTCTATACCAATGTCCAATGTTTGCTCATACACTTTCAAGTCGTTCCATATCATTTGCAAATCTGAATCCCATACTTAGGTATTTCCCTTTCTTTTTTTAGAGGAAGTAGTTGAAATAATTTACAGATGAAGGATTCCAAGGTCTTAGTGTGTTATAACACTTCTAAACTGAAGGGAATTCTATGAAAGAGAACCACAGAATGGCCTAACCATTGCCTCTACCTTTTAATTTAATCTCATTAAAAATAATGTCAAATTTAAAAAAAATATGCTGTACTGGCAACTTAGGATTGTGAGATATCCTGAGATCCAAAACTAAGGATGACCAAGGGCATTATTTTTTAATTATGTGATGTATGTGAATGTCATTACATGACTTCCTCAGGACAGAATGCAAATAGAGCAATACACACACACACACACAGAGAGAGAGAGAGAGAGAGAGAGAGAGAGAAGGGCAGAAAGATACAGAGATAGAAAATTGTAGAACATTTTAAAAGCATATCTAAAGAGGGAAAAAAAAAAGAAAAAAATATTTCTGCTCCTGAGTTGGTCATATTTAGATTTTGGTTTAACATACTCTCCTAACTAATGATCTGAAAGAGATATTTGACTTTCTAAATTTTCCCAGTCTTTATTCATGAATTTCATATTGTTTAAAAAATTAAAGAATTTTCTAATGTAGTTGGTCCAATATGATTTATACTGGCTTTAGGAAAAAAGGGTTTTTTTTTCCTTTGTTTTCTCTCTTCAACCATTGTAAGAAGACACTCTGTCATTTTTCTCTCTGGTGAAGGACTGACCTTTATTTTTTGTTTTATTTTTTTAGAGATTTTTGCTATAGGGTGCATGCGCTCCCCAGACAGACAGAGACAGAGAGACAGAAGCAAGAAATCACTCCCCATGAGGGGTGACCACACAGCAATCCCTTCTCCTCCATGCTCCTCTCAGGATCTTGGGCATGCATGCACACGTGCCTGGTGTGAATTTTAAGCCACCAGGTCCGGGACGCGACCCGCGGTTGACTACATAGGAGTCCAGTGACATAGCCATTATGCTGACTGCTGGTCCCATGACTGAACTTTATTAAGGAAGAAATGTTGGAGGCCAGCAGATGGCTAGGTGATTACGTCGCTGGACTCTCACAAGAACAACTGTGGTTTCGAGTCCCAGACCTGGAGGCTTACAAATCATGCCAGGCACTGGGACCAGCAGTTGGTGTAATGGCTATTGTCACTAGATTCCCATGTAGTCGACAGCGGTTTGAGTTCCGGACCTGGTGGCTTAAACTCATGCCAGGCGTGTATGTGGGCATGCCCAATATCCCAAGAGGAGAATAGAGGAGAAGGGATTGCAACATGGCCATCCCCTCTGGGGGGTGGTTTCTTGCTTTCTGTCTCTCTGTCTCTCTCCATCTTTCTGGCGAGCACATGTGCCCTTATAGCAAAAAGCTCTCAAAAAAAAAAAAAAATGCCTGGGAAAAGAATGGAGAAAGTATTGTGGCATGACCATCATGGGAGGCGGGGGTGTGATTTCTCACTTTCCCTGTTATTGTCTCTGTCTCTCTGACAAGCACATGTACCCTAAGGCAAAAACCTTTTAAAAAACAAAAAAAGAAGTAAAAGTTGTTTTATTCCTGGGGTACTTTAATTTATATACCTGTTAGATTCTCGATTATGGAAGACTTACTTATTTTACCCATTGAATATTGGCTTAAGACCTGCCCAGGGCCTCCTTCTTTCTTGAGGTGGGCCTGAAGGCTAAGAGATCTGGGCGTACACTTCAATGGATCCCAAAGGAAAGTATTCATGGAATGAATACTTAGATTCTACTTTATATGATAAGAGGAAAATTATCTTCACAGTTTTCCATTCTTTCTTAGCTTCATCTTGAAGAAGCACCTCCATCTTTAAACTTTGTTATGCTTTTTTCCTCGCTTTACCCAGAGTAGACAAAGTGATTAACAGTCTTACTGTCTTGGCTAACTAGCCAGAAACCGGTTTGTTTAGATGTTCCCTAGCAATGTACTCTCCAATCACCAGATCATTACCTGGAGCCTTGGGGACCATTAAACAAAGGTCTGGAGAGCACCCTTAGAAATTATTAACCTGCTTGATCAGGCTTTTGTAACTGCTTACACATGGTAATCGCCAGTAACTTTTTCCTGATCACCCCCTCCTCACTTTCCACTGTAGTTGCCATATCAACCTGGAAAATGATTGTGATCTTTGCCTTTATAAACACCCTCTCCTTACACTCAGGGCTGGGGGGGTCTTGAAGAGATGTGAGTATTCCTTCAGCTGCTGGCCTATTGAACGACTCCTATAATTTGGCTTTGACTAGATGTCCTCTTATTTCTCACTAATTTGGCTGCAACAATCTTTCTTTGTCTCTTTTCAATAAAATACTAGCAATTTTTATGTGGCAGTGTAAATAAAATGTAATCCTAATGAAGAAATAACAAGACAAAATGGTTTTATTATGCACAAATCCATAAACGTGTTATCCTATATAACCAATATGAAAGACAAAATTATGTGATTCATTCAATAAATATAGAAAAAGCATGCGACAAAATTCTGTGTCCTTTTATAAGAGAAATGCTCAACATATTAGGTATAGAAGTACTGCTCTTTAACACAATGAAAGTCATATGTGACAGACCCACAGCTAACATTATTCTGAATGAAGAAAAGCTAAAAACTTTGTCTCTAAGAACTGGAACAATGCAATAATGTCTACTTGCACCTCACTATTCAAAATAGTACTGGGAAGGCTAGCCAGAGAAATAGACAAGAGAGGGAAATAAACGGAAACCAGATTGGAATGGGGAAAGTCAAATTATCCGTTTGCAGATGATTTGATCTTATATAAAGAAAATGCTAAAGACTCCGTACACAGAAAGCTCTTACAAACGACAAATGAATTCAGTAATGTTTCAGAATAGTAAAAAGACAGTAGAGTATGTATACACTAATAGTGAAATAGCTAAAACAGAAGTTTAAAAAATAGTTTTAGTTATAATAACTACCAAGAAAACAAAATCAAGCCAGCAGGTAGTGTGGTGGTTTAGGCAACTGGATTTCACATGGCCAAAAGCACAGTTTGTGTCCTGGATCCATTGGCTTGAAAGACTCACCAGGCATTTGTGCATACATACTCAAAGGTCTGAGAGGAGAAATAAAGGAGAAGAGATTGTGGCATTGTTTCCCCTCTAGATAGTGTTTTCTCACTATCCTCTCTATGAGTGTCTCTGACTATCTCTAGCAAGCACACATGCCCTACAGCAAATAAATAAATAAATGCAAAGAAAATAAAATACTTAGAAATATTATCAAGAAGGTGAAAGATCTTTAAGATGAAAACTATAAAACACTGATGAAAGAACATGAAGACACAGAAAACTGTAGACACCCATCTATGTTGATGATCTAAATGTTGTTAAAATGCTCATACATCATAAAACAATCTATAAATTCATTGCAATACTTATCAAAATGCCAATGACATTCTTCTCAGAAATATTTAGAAAAAAGTTATAAAATATGTATGGAATCACAAAAGACCCCAAAGCGTCAAAGAAATCCTGAGCAAATGGAATGAAACTAGAGGCATCACACTATCATATATGTAATAATTTTACTCCAAATGGAGTTCCAATAATTCAACTTACACAAGAATTCAAGTCAAAATGGAGCAAAGATATAAAAGTAAAACCTGAGATTATGAAACTACTAGAAGAAAATATAGGAGAAACACCTCAGAATATTAGAGTGGGAAAAGAATTTTGAAATAAAGCCTCAATGGCACAGGTAATAAAAAAGAAATAGAAAAAATGGATTGCATTAAACTAAAAAACTTCTATACAGCAAATGAGACAATAAATAAAGCCATGAGACAACTCACAGGATGGGAAAATAATGTTTGTAAATGATATATCTAAAAAGGGAGTAGTAGTCAAAATATACAACTCAACTCAGTAATGGAGAAGAAAAGATTTTAAAAAGAGTCACGAGCTGGAAAAAAAAGGTTCTCAAAGAAAGACAAATAAATGACCAATAAACATATGAAAAGTGTGACAGCTTTAATCATTAGGAAAATTCAGATCAAAACAAAAATAAGATATTTTCTCACACCAGTTAGAATGGTTATTAATGAAAAGACAAAAGAAAACATTAAATGGTGGCAAAGATGCATAGAAAGAGGAAGTCTTTTACAAAGATGATGAAAATGGAAACAATATGGAGTTTCCCAAAAAAGTAAAAGTAGAACTTCTATATCATCCAGAAATTCTACTATTAGAAATATAGCTAAAGAAAAGAGAAATGTGCACTTCAATGTTTACTGCACTATTCACAGTAGCAGGGACATGAAATCAACCTAAGTGTACATCAGCAAATGAATGGATAAAAAGGTCTCTCTCTCTCTCTCTCACACACACACACACACACACACACACACGCACACACACACACGATTAATATTAACCATTAAAAATAATGAAATCCTAGCTTTTGCAATAAAATGGCTAGATGAGGAAGACCTGTTAAGTAAAAAGAACTAGACACAGAATGGAAAATATCACATATTTTCACTCATATGTGAAGAGTGAACAAAAAATGACTTTGCAGAAATGGAGAGGTAAAGCATGTATGCAGTGCGTGTGATAATCAAATCAAGGATATTATCATATACAATCATTTTCAACAAGAAACTTAAATTTCTGTGTCTGTTAAGTGTTTTTTTATTGGCTCCCTCCTACTCCCTCCATTAATCAGCCCCCATCCCTATATCCCTATGTGTATCTATATTGAATGTCTGCACTAAATATATATAGGGGGGGGAGGGAGGGAGAAAGAGAGAGAGAGAGAGAAAGGAGACATTAGCATTAAATCTTCTAGATTTATAAAGGTCTTCAAGAATTAAATTACATAAGAAATTACTAAAGGTTTTCAAGGATGAAGAAGATAGAAAGGTTTTAATCAACAGAAACAAAATTACAGATAGCTAAGAAGAGCAATTTCTAGTATTATAAAATACAGTAGGGTAAAGGTAGCTAACAACTTACTATATATCTCAGAGTAATTAAAAAAAAGATTATCTTGAATGTCTCCCACACAAATGAATGGCAAATGGTTGAGATGATGGATATATAAATTGGCTTGATTTAATTATTACATTTTGTATCCTTGAACTGAAGAATCACATTGTACCTCACAACTCTAAACAATTACTACCCAAGGAAGCCAACTAGAAATATCAGAGACAATATAGGATTGGGCAGGTAATAGAAGGTGGGTAAGATGGGGCTGGAGGGAGGGAATAAGGAAAAAAACTTAATAGACCAAAAAAATGAAATTATATGTTGACCATAATGTACATGATGATGTCTTTTGATTGGATTAATATACACTGTATCCATGCTGGGAAAAACCATATTGTATACTATAAACATTAAAGGTAAATAAAAAAATTAAGTTGCCATATATAAACTAAAAAACATGTAGAATATACAGAGTAAGTTCACCTGGACTCTCTTTGTGCATATACCTTCCCATGTGTAATATTCTACAGTTATATCTGTCACAACAAAAAAGAGATTAATTACATGAGACTGAACTGGTAAAATAGATTTTATGACTTTTGACTAAAACACGACTGATTTTTTTTATGCTTTGTTTTCCCAATTTAAGGATTTTTTGTTTGTTTATTTGTTTTTTGTTTTTTGGGTTATTTTTGTCTTCTCTTGAGCTGTTGATAGTTTCGTCTACCTACTATTTAAGTAGAATACTAATCTTTTCCTGACTTTAAGTCTTAAGCAAGTTTCTCTTAACACTTTGTGATTTTATTAAAGCTAAAACTACTTTTCTTGAAATTAAAAAATACATTAAAAATACCTATCTAATGATCGTGGTAAGGTATATAGCCTCAGGTAGGTGCTACTTTATAATATGTTCATTCTACTTACTGAGGCTTATGCCTAAAGTCAGACATGTGTTCATAGATATGTATATATCCACTAAACTTGCTTTTCAAAGTATTTACTTAAGATTTTTTTGTACATCAATAAAATATGAAAAAAAAAAGGCATGGAAAGCAACTGTAGATAACAGAGACAGTGTGTGAGAAGGGTGAGAAATAGCAGTGAGTGAGAAGTAGGGAATTAAGGGGGAAAATGCAAAGTATATACAAAATAAAAAAGGAAAAATTACTTGTTGATGATAACATGTATAGTGATATTATTGATTAAGCCAATATACAGTGTATTCTGTATAGGAAATCTCATATGGTATTCTGTGATGATGTACAGTGAATGAATGTAACAAAAAAAATTAAGAAATAAAAAAGAATGTGGCTAGTTGCTTATAATGGACAGTACAGAATACAACCCTCTATAAGAGTGTGCTGGTCTAAGTTCTCTTCCTTTTTCTCCAATCTGTATCGGCCCCCTGCTACCAAACTGCTTACTAATTCCACCCAACTTTGATGTGAGGATTCTAATTAAAGCAGTTTTGCATAAAATGTATTAAATATTACTTTACCACTCTTGTGAGTGTTTAATAAACCAATCTGAAGTAAGAAAAAAAAGTTGTCCAGATAGATGGGACCAGCAGATGGAGTAGAGGTTATGTCACTGGATTTCCATGTGGCCAACCATAGTTGGAGTCCCAGACCTGGCAGCTTGAAACTCATGCTGAGTGCATGTGCATGCATGTCCAAAATGCAAAGAGAATGGAGAAGGGATTGTGGCAAGGTGATTCTCCTGGGAAATGATTTCTCATTTCCTGTCTTTCTGTCTTTTGGGTGAGTGCATGTGCTCTATAGCAAACATCTCTCTCAAAAATAAATAAATAAATAGTTATAAAGATAGAAATGAGGTTTTTAAAGAATAAAAGAGAAAGGGAACCAGCAGTTAGCATAATGGCTATGTCGCTGGACTCCCACGTAGTCGACCGTGGTTGACGTCCCGGACCCGGTGGCTTAAAACTCACGCCGGGCGCGTGTGCGTGCGTGCCCAAGATCCCGAGAGGAGAATGGAGGAGAAGGGATTGCGGCGTGACCATCCCCTCCTGGGGGGTGATTTCTCGCTTTCTGTCTCTCTGTCTCTCTCTTTCTGTCTGGCGAGCGCACGCACCCTATAGCAAAAATCTCTCCAAAAAAAAAAAAAAAGAATAAAAGGGAAAAAAAAAATGTAGATGAAGAAGCAGAGTTGGTCCAGCCAGTGCAGTGGTTAAGACAGCTAGAATCCATAAGGCTGACTGCACAGTTTGAGTCCCCAGATTCAGTGCTTTGGAAAACATTCTGGACACGAGTGTGTGTGTGTGTGTGTGTGTGTGTGCCCAAAATCCTGAAAGGAAAGAGAAATGAAGGAGGGATTGTGGTATGATCATTCCCAATGGAGCAGGTGCTTTCTCTCTATCTCTCAGTTTCTCTTTTTCTCTCTGTAGTACACACAACATCTGACAAACTTAAAAAGAGAGAAAGAAAAGAAGAGAAATACCAGAGTTTGAGTTCCCAAGTAAGCAGTCTATGAGTACTGATGAGAATAAGATCATTTCTTTGATTCTCTCCTATGAAAATTTAATGAAAGATTAATCTAAGAGTATGAACTTGGAAAAATTTGGGGGTAAAATTATATGTATGCCTCTGTGGGCCATTTGAAAGAAGTTATAAAATATGTTTATATATTTTAATGGATACTTTTTTTGTCTTGCTTTACTATGGCACTGTTCTTAAATAATTGTTTATTATGGGAGAACAGAGAGAGCAATAGCAGAAATGAATAAATAGTAAATACTATAAATAAATAAACACACAGCAAACAATCACACAAAACAGAAGAGCTTCTCTCCTTCATTTATAGAGTTCTTCCCAAAAACGACCAGAGGAGTTGAGAATGCCCTGTGCCATTAATAGTTCTCTCATCTTGGGCCAGGTTGTGGCACCATGGTAATGCAACAGGACTCACATAGGAAAGCCCCTGGGCTCACACCCTGGGATCCTGGGGCCTTCCTGAGTGTGCTGAGCACATGCATATGACCATGATCTCAGTCAGCTGTGAATAGGAGTGGATCGTGGCATAAGGATCTCTGTCTCTCCTGTGGAAGAAATAAATATGCTTAAAAATATTTCTCTCTCCTAACCAACACAGAGATGAGTTATTGTCCTTTTTTTTAACCTTTACAATATCCTGACATTTATTTATTTAAGCAGATGATTTATTTCACTCTATTATCAATTAAATAACTTTTTTTTTTTTTTTTTTTTTTTTTGCTGTAGGGTGCTTATGCTCACCAGAAAGAGACAAAGATGAAAACTGACAAATCACATCCAGGGGGATGGCCACACCACAATCCCTTCTTCCCCATTCTCCTCTTGGGAATTTGGGCACAAACGCACATGTGCCCGGCATGAGTTTCAAGCTGCCAGGTCTGGGACTTAAACTGTGGTTGGCCATGCTGGTGTCCAGTGATGTAGACATTACACCATCTACTGGTACCAAACAACTTATCATTAATAGCTGCCATTTTGTCCGTTATCAAACATTGAAAGGTGGCTGTTACTAGTTTCATATTACATGTATGATGTCAAAACTTTTGCTCTGAAACCTACAAAAACTTGCACAGAGTTGGGTGGATCTGATCCCCAAGACCATGCTCTTTCCAAGGAACCATACCTGCTCTGTTCAAGCCTCCTCCACTTGCAGAGTTCCATTCCCTAACAATAATTACCTTACCAACTTAATGAATCTGGCCACATCTTTTTTTTAGAGAATGATATAATTTTGAAGTTAAGTGGTCCCAACCAATGAAAAAATAATATCTTTATGTAATCTGAAGAATGGTCTTTCATCCTTGACCTGATCAGTTACATAATGAGAAAGTACACTATTTCAAGGGGAATTTATTGTATGAAGCAGGACTTACATTACTCTGTTAACACTCTCTTTTCTTCATCCCACTTTGTGGCACTATTTGGAAAAAATAAAAGAATACATAATCTGTAAAACATTAAGTAATAGCTAAGTCATATTTTCTCTGGAGTAAACATCCTCAGACTTTTAAGACACTCATGTGTCAGGAGACACGTAGGAATTCTTCAATTTAGGCCAGAAGACATCACAGTCATTTGCCAAGTAACATTCTTCCTTTCACCTAGGAAATACAGAATTCATAAAATGCCACCAAAATAATTTATATAAATTAAAACTATGGAAGAAAGGAAATAAAAGCATATAATGTTCAGCCAGTTTTATCATCTTGATTTCTGTCCAGGTAAATTATGCACAGTCTCTATTTTGTAATTAGGAAGACTACTTTTTGAAGAGTCCAAAATGAGGAAAGATGTATACGGATCTCAATCGCATTCATCTGGGTATGAAATAAGGGCCAAGCCACCTCAGCCTCATAGAACAAGATAAAGGCCATAGCCACAAATCCTGCTTTGGATAAATCAGCCTGAGTTGAGACATAGAAAGGAGGATCCACTTCCCAAATACTGGCAACAGAGAACAAAGGCCCTATCCGTAGAAATCAAAGAATCTTGTGTGGTAATCATATATGATTGCTATGTCATATTTACTTGTGGAAAATAAATATAGACATTTAAAAATAACTTTGAGGCCAGTCCTGAGGCCTGGTAGTTAAGGTAGTTAGATTCCACATGGACAACCACACAACTTTAACTCTGCCTTGGCAACTTGAAAAACAAATTGGGTTTGTATGTGTGTCTCTGTGTGTGTCTCTGTGTGTGTGTGTGTGTGTGTGTGTGTGTGTGCATGTTTGCTCAAAATCCTAACAGGATGATGAAATGGAGAAGGAATTATGGCATGATTACACATCCATTGGAAGGTGCTTTCTCTCGCTCTCTCTCTCTCTCTCTCTCTCTCTCTCTCTCTCTCTGGTGAGAGCATGTGCCATCTGGAAGTTAAAAAACGTTAAAGATAATTTTTATTCCTTTTCTTTTTCTTTCTTTCTTTTTTTTTTTTTTTTTTTTTTTTTGAGAGACTTTTTGCTATAAGGTGCGTGCGCTCACCAGAAAGACAGAGAGACAGAAAGCAAGAAATCACCCCCGAGGGGGAATGGCCACGCCGCAATCCCTTCTCCTCCATTCTCCTCTTGGGATCTTGAGCACACACGCACACACGCCCGGTGTGAGTTTAAGTCACCGGGTCCGGGACCCAAACCACGGTCGACTACATGGGAGTCCACTGACATAGTCATTATGCTAACTGCTGGTCCTGAGATAATTTTGATTTCTGAATGTGAAGTTTGGAATCTCTTTTCTCTGATATATAAGAAGTACCAATTAATTAGTGCTTGACACAGTGTTAAAATATTTTATTCTCCAATAGTAATTGAGGAACACACAGTAGTCTCCCTTATTTGTGGTTTGACTTACTCATGGTCAATTTAGTCTGAAAAGGTTAAATGAGAAATTCCAGAAATAAACAATTTACAAGTGTTACATTGAATGTCGTCTGCGTACTATGATGAAATCTTAACTGTCTTCTCCTGCCCTGCCCAGGACCAGTAGTCAGTTGGCTTTTTGGTTCTCAGATAACTGACAGGATATCACAGTGCTGTGTTCAAGTAGTCTTTCTTCTACTTAATCAAGGCTCTAAATCTCAAGAACTGGGATACTGGCATACTGTGAAAATTGTTCTATTTATATAAAATAAAACATGGGATTTTTAGGGTTTCTTTCCTTCTGTGGTTAGAGTCATCCAATAAGGGACTTGAAAGATATCTCCCATGGATAAGACGGAAATACTACAAAACCTAAACTTTTGTTCCATGATCATAGATTTCTGAACATTCTCATACTTTACTATTCTTTATATTTTTCTAACAAAAAAAAATCAGTTAGTCCTAAAAGATTCTGAGACTCTCTTTTAGGATACAGCTCTAAAAATCAGAAAGAAAAATTACTATTCCTCATGCCACACAGAAATGCTTGCATTGTCTTCATTCTTGTTTTGTTTTGGTTTTGTACTAGAATTTCTCTTTTTTTGGTAGAAAGACTCAAACATGGGTCACAATTTTAAGAATAAAATTTTCAGGGTAATGGAAGAATGAGTGAATGACTTTTATCCTCAGCTAGACTCAAGAAAAGGTAACAATCAGAACAAAGCATGTAGTAAAGAATTAAAAGGGATTATTTGAAGAGGGATCTAATTAGGGTCAGCTAATCCAGGATGAGTCCCAGAAGATATAGGAGGTCAGATGCTGGTTAATCCAGTGCACATGGAGACAGGGATGTAGAGCATTAATAGCAATAGTTCAGAGAGGCAAATATGCCATAGGCAGAGTTGTATCTGTGATGAAGCTGCTGCCTATGATTAGATATTCTCTGTGATGTGCTGTTCAAAAAAAAAAATGCACTATTCTGAATACTTGGGAAGCTCAGGCTAAGAGAAGATTTCTGAGTTGAACTACCTTTTGGAACCTTTCTTCACATGAATGCCTCTTCAGAAAAGCTTATTAAGCTAAACATGGAGAGATGAACTACCTTTCCTCAGAAATACCTGGGTACATAAGTGTTTCAGAATTTGAATTGTTGTTTTTTGGATTTTGGAATATTTGCTTATACATAGCTAGATATCTTGTGGATGGGACCTAAACACAAAATTCATTTATGTTTCATATATATCTTATATGTGTGGCCTGAGGGTAATTTTATAAATGTTTTAGTCCAATTTTCTATCACTAACAATGGAATACCACACTGGGTAATTTATAAAGCATATTTGCTTAGGTCATGGTTAGGAGGACCAAGTTGTCCAAGGGCTCAAGCTAATGAGGGTTCTCTTGCTGGAGGGGCTCTCTATGGCATCTCAAGGCAGTATAGGGTAGCACATGATGAGACAGAGCAAGAGCTATCATGTCCTTGTGTGTGTGACCCCTTTTTTTATGAGAGATTTTTCCCAGAGAGAGATAGAGAGACAGAAAGTAAGAAATACCCCACACCCCCAAGAGGAATGGCCATGCTGCAACTCTTTCTCCTCCATTCTCCTCTTGGGATCTTGGACACTCATGCACATGTGTGCAGTGTGAGTTTGAAACTACTGGATCTGGACTTCAAACTGGGGCTGGCCATGTAGGAGTTCAGCAACACAAATACTATCTGATGCTCCCATGTGTTACTATTTTTATGAACTTATCAGGAGGGGCCAGTGGTGGTTAAGGCACTGAATACTCCCACATGGTTGACCATAGTTCAAGTCCCGGACCTGGTGATTTGCTTTCTCACTTTCCCTCTCTTTCTCTCTCCCTCCCTCACTTCGTGTGCATCTCTCTCTCTGGTCAAATTAAAATAAATGAATGAATAAATAAAATCAAAATAAATAATTCTTAAAAATATAAAAATAAAAAATAAACCCATAGGAGTCAATCCTTGTGGCCCCATTTTGGGGACTTTTCTAATCCTACTTACCTGTCAAAGACCGCACCTCTTAATGCCATAATTAGATTAAGTTCTACCTTCTCAACACTCTTATAATGGCTTACCAAGCTTCAACAAACTAGTTTTGAGAAAAACATTCAAACCATAGCAATATTATAGTCATATTTTTATATTGACTGTGTTTTGGCTGTGATGTCCTTCATGAGGTCAGGTGTAGAATTTTCTACCTATGGTATCGTATTGGTGCTCAAAAAGTTTCAGATTTTAGAGTATTTCGGATTTCAGATTTTTATATTGGAGATATTTATCCCATCTATGTAGTTTACATAACTATATGAGTATAAATATACATACATATAAAATACACATATATTGCTTGTATCCATGCATACATACACAAACTCTAAATAACCCAGATCATATAAAACTATTATATGAATTCTCCGATCTTTCTCTTGTCTCCCGTTATAAAAATTGTCTACTGTTAAGGATTACCTGTATCAATATATTTTCTAAGTCTTACTGAAAGAATTACCAGGTATAGAAGGCTGTGGTCATTATTCTCTTTCTTTTTTTGTTAGATTTTTGCCATATAGCACGTGTGCTGCCATAGAGAGGCTTAGAGAGAGAAAAAGTGAGAAATCATCCCCAGGGTGGGTGGCCATGCTCCAATCCTTTCTCCTCCGTTCCCCTCTTGGGATTTGAGCAACATATGCACATTGGCCAGTGTTTTTTTCAATATGTTAGGTCTAGGTCTGGGACTCAAACTGTGCTATCAGTCATGTGGTATCAAACACCTTAGACACCATGCCACCTGCTGGCCCTATTATTCCTTTTCTACAGAGAGCATAAATGTCCTGTAGATAGAGTTAAAACAAAATAATACAACAACTAACTACCAAAATGGCAATAACCACAAAATGGCACTGTTTTATCTGATTGCATTAGTTTCCTAAGGCTGCTTTTCTAAGTTTCTTAGGCTGATGAAACAATTTTTCCAGCAAACAGTAGAATCAGGACAGCACTAATGTCAGACGTGTTCAGCCCCAAGGAACAGAACCTAGCTAACATTGCCACAAACGTAGGTCATTTTTCTGTTACTTAGCAAGCTACTCAGTGACTAGAAGTCAAAAGGTTAACGTTCGGCTTACTGAGGCCACTAAAAGCCTAGTGGATGCCTCTCCTTCCCCACACCCCTCTATTTACCTAGGTCATGTATCTGATCCTTATCTGTCACCCCGATAGCTGGGCTGGATTACCATCATTAGCTGGACCCACCTGGATACACCCCTTAGATCAAAGAGCAGGATACCCAGATTAAATTGGGTTCTGTTTGCAAAGATAAAAGGAGTACATTGGAATAAAATGTACATTGGAATAAAAGGAATACATAGAAATGAAAGTTCAGATGTATTATCATAAATCACATTCAATGGATGAATATGCAATATTTTTCTCAACTTGAACTTTTTGTTATTAGTAAACAAAGTATACTTTAGATCTGGGCTTCAGTTGGCTTACATGCTTATCTAAGCACTTTTAACAATGTTTCACAAAATAACAGTTATAATTATAATATCTTCCATATACATAATATTTTACTACATATTTGCTCACATATGTTTTCAGTTGTTTCTTTAAAAAGAAGTCATAATGAAGGCAGGGAAGCAGAATTATCACTTTACATTTATTTTAAAATATAAGAAAACAGACATAAGTAAACGGCATGGATAGGACTGAGAACTGAATTTGCTGACCCAAATCAGCAAAGCATTTCCACCATCTACAGGGGCTTCCTCTTCTTCTTGTGCTTTGCCCAATTTTATGGTAATGCATTCTCTGAAGAAGAAACCCTTGGGACCAATTAAATAGACCATATGGTTAAACTTTAGACTTCTCTTCAGACAAAGCACAACTGAAATGATAGAATACTATTTTAGAAATTGAAATTTCAAGCAAATAAATTCCATCAAATACCTTTTATGTTTCAGATAAAATTATATACCAAATAAAAATAAACAAAGATTTCAAAATGTCTGCTTTCATAAAATTGTATTTTGAAAAGTTTTGTTTTAAAAAGATAGGTATACATATGCATAATATACATATGTATATGTGTATATATACGTATACACACACACACAAACATAAAGTTGTTATGTGACTATTCTTTAAATCCTCATTATAAAGAGCTTCAGTGTTTTCTTTGAAAATGCCATGGTTATCACAGTCACTCAAGAGTGACTCAATGCATGTGATTGCTCCGAATTGCAACAAAAGCAACTCTAACTCTGATAGGATTTTACCATGCTGAGGGATCTCAAGGCATTCTGAAAACATATTAAAAATAAAATGTGAATCCGACTTGAAATGTTTGTAATTCATGAAAGGTTGATGAGCAGGTCTCAGCACCAGCATCATGATCAGTGTTAAGTGCTTGCCTGTGGGGATTGTGGCATCAGTGCTAGATACCCAGGACAGCCGTGTCATACAAAACAGAGACAGCATGTGTCCCTGCCTGACAGATGCTGATCTAATTGTGACAAGAATAACAAGTGAGACTTAAGAGAGCATTATGCCCAAAGCCTCTGTATAGGACTATGCAGAATGGTATAAACATCAACTGCAATGGTATGTGATGTGTCCCCATGCCTCCAGACCCTGTCATGCCCTGCTGACACAGATTGATTGGGATTAAAAGGTAGCGATTTCAGATCATACAAAAAGAAGATATGTAACTGGTAGCGGTGTTAATGACATCAGGGCCAATATGTAGAAGCAGTCTAGAAAGACCGAGTATTGAAGCTAAAGGAGCTAGTTAGGAATAGACATCCTGGCAGCTGTCAGCAAAGAGTTGACAGGATATAAAGACAAGAGTGAAGAAATTCAATTATATGCCATGAATCCTGCACATCTGCTCAAGACGTATCTTCCTGGATGTCTGGCTTAATGCATAAGTCACAGTAAATATCAAATAGTCACGCACTGAATAACCAAAGGGGGACTTTAAAGAAAACTTACAATGTGAAATTATGTAGCAATCATAGAATTTATAACTATGTTTTATATTGGAATCTGAAGTGATTATGTTTCTGTCACTGTGTTCTCAGTATAAAGACAAGTGCCTTTTGGAATAAAACGAAGCCAGAGGGCATTTCCGGACATTGCTCCTGAGTAATGGATAAGCAGCATTTACTGCAGAGAAGAGAAGGGCTCTGCTGAATGACAAGGATAAAGATGAACAGCATAGGGCCTGCCAGCTGCTCATATGTAGCCTGGAAAGATAATAGGTGCTGCTTTCTTCTTCTACACCTACAGGTGTGGGCCACAGAGTCCACTTCATGGCCACACTGTGGGCCATGAACAAACTCAGGTGCCAACACTGAATGTTCCTCTCTGAGATCGCTATAGGTATAGACTTGCTATTCTTAACCTTACTCATCTCTCTACATCTTTTACTTGTCATTCTTGCTTTCTCCTCTTCCCACCCCAATATTGGAAAGAACTGCTATGTAGAGAAAGAGGATTGTTTTTATCTCTCCATATTTTTTTTTAACATTTTGCCATAGACAAGTGTGCTCACCATGAGAGACAGTGAGAGGGAAAGCAAGAATAACCTCCCAGGGAGAATGGCCACACGGCAGTCCCTTCTCCTTCATCTTTATCCTAGGGTGTAGGGCATGCACCCATATATACCTGGTGTGATTTTTCAAGCCTCCAGGTTCAGGACTCAACATGTGAGAAATCTGTGCCATAACCATTATGCCACCTGCTGTACCTCAATATTTTTAAAGTCCACTAGCATCCTAAGGCCTTGGCTTTTGAAACTAAATGCTTGTACTCTGTATTTCTGTGTACTTCTGCTTTTTCATTTCCCCCATGGTACTAGGTATCTGAGAATCGAGGTATCCTAAAGGGGACAGGTGAATCCTGATAGAGACTGACATTTTGCCTCGCCTTCTCTCACAGCTTCTCTTTCTTGTTCATCACACTCTAGCCACAGTACCTAAGGTTCACTTTTTTGTTTTTTAAGAGACATTTTTGCTATAGGGCACATGCACTCACTGGAGAGACAGAGATAAAGTGAGAAATCTCCCTCTAGGGGATAGCCATTCTGCAATCCCTTCTCCTCCATTCTCCTCTCCAGATCTTGGGCACACACACACACTCCTGGCATGAGTGCCAAGCTGCCAGGTCCAGGACTTGAACCCCAATTGACTATGTATCCAGCAACATAACCATTACACCATCTGCTGGTCTCAATGTTCACTTTGACTATGTTTAACCCTGGGCGATCAGCACCTTCACGCATTCTGTTTCTACGTCCCACGTCTCCCTTCCCTCCATAAAGCTGATACTGCTCCTTCAAGTCCCAGATGTAATGTCACCCTTTTCAAAAAAAAAAAAAAAAAAAAAAACTTTTCCTGATCACACAATTCGAATTTGCTCATGTTTTCCCCAATACTCAGTAATTCTTTTCCATTGGATTTGTTTTACTTCTCTTACTGCATGTATCAAAATGTGCAGTCATGATATTGTGTACTTACTAGCTTACTGTATCTTATTTTCCCCCGCAATGACAAACTTCATAAGGGTAGGAGCTTAAGCCCATGTAGGTTTGGTTCAGCCCTTTATAATCTGAATCTAAGACAAACGATTGCATAAAAAATATTTGTTGAAGAAAATGTATGGCAAATACCAATATATCTTTATCCACTCTTCCTTCTCCCTTACTAGCAGTACCTTCATTCTGTGGAGATTTAGCTACTTACTCGTTGCATGCCTAGTTGTATTCCCAATCCCACATTTCTTTGTATGAGGGTACTAGCACATAGTTTTTGTCCAACATAATGTAAGTTGGGTATACTAGAAAGGGTCAGAATCAACCTCAGGTATTTATTTGTTTTTGCCCACTATGAGTTGCCTGGAATGTAGATACAATGTTTTGAAGAGGAGAAGCAATCACAAGGGCATAAGGGGTGCCAATGCCAGAAGGAATGGTGATGCAGGCACCCAGATCCACACAGCCAACTAGGGGTTTAAGTCCTGGACCCAGTGGCTTGAGAAACTCTGGGTGCATGTTCAAGCATGTCCAAAACCCCTAAAGGAGGAAACAGAAAGTTAGAAGGGTGGCATAGTGGTGAAGGGTAATCAATTTTTAATTATTTCCTTAAGCATTCACTCCAAGTTTGGGCTCTATCTCAAGTTCTTCATACATGGAAAAACAAAAGACAAAAAAGACAGAACAGAATAAAAACAAAAGCCTTGGGAACCAGCAGTTAGTGTAATGGCTATGTCACTGGACTCCCACGTAGTTGACCACAGTTCATGTCCTGGACCTGGCGGCTTAAAACTCACGCCAGGCATGTTTGCATGAGTGCCCAAGATCCCAAGAGGAGAATGGAGGAGAAGAGATTGCGGTGTGACCATCTCCCCTGGGGGGTGATTTCTCTCTTTCTGTCTCTATGTCTCTCTCTGTCTTTCTGGCGAGCGCACGCGCCCTATAGCAAAAACCTTTCCAAAAAAAAAAAAAAAAAGGCCTTGTTTTGGTTAATCCAGTGGAGTCAGGTATCTAAGTGCAATCTCATTACAAAATGTAATTTTAAGAAAGGCATTCCATATCCTAATTGATTCAGGTCCAGATTTAATCATTTTTTCATTAGATAAGAATTATTACCAAGTTTGCCAGTTCCATTATAAATTACCTTTTAAAATGAAAACATACGTTACCCAAACATCATCTTAGAATTTTCATTGGTCTTTTCATTTTGAAAACCAATGTAATATATGAATTTTTAAGTAACTGCTATGTATAAGACAATGTACCAGATGGCTTAATTAGCAATATTTCCTTTTTAAACGCACATAGTATACATTTCCCCTGTTTTCTGCTTTTTCTCTGCAATTTTTTTAACTATCAACACATCATTAATTTAAATGTTTGTAATTAGGAATTCATGAAAAGAATGAAAGGGGCAGTTTTCAAATTTAATTTTGTGCAATCAAATATTATTTTCTTCAGCAAATTATACTGAAGACCATATTATGGTAGGGCAGAAAAGATATATAATTTGAAGCAACAGTTCCAAAATGCTGGTTTGGTAACCAGCACTAAGCAAGTTGATGAAACCGTACCTGTGGAAAAAGTTCAGTCCAATCCCAAACCTCCAAGTGCTAAGGAATTTCACCTTGCCCAAGGAGAGGTCTGGTCTTTGCCCTAACTCCTTGAGAGTAATATCTAAGCCTTTGGAAGGTCCTATCTGATGGGAGCACTTCTTTGTCTGAGGGCCTTGAGAAAGACTGGTAATAATAAAACGTGATTTCGCATGGCACCATAAGCAACACCAAAATTGTAATGTAGGGAGAGGACTTTGGATCACAAGATATCAACTTGGTCTTCTGAGAGGCTGAAATCTGAGATCAGCTAGGTAGATAGTCATTCATTCCTATGTAATGGAGCCTCTATAAAGACTGCCAACCCCAAGATGAATTTCCGTGGTTATCAATACTGTGTATATTTTTCATGTAATTGTTGGTGATTGCTAACGTGGTCAGTGACTCCATGGGAAGGGGACATCTGGAAGCTCCATGTTTGGAACACTTGTAGGCTGTGTCCATGAATTGCTTCTCTTGGCTGACTTCAGTCTGTATCTTTTCCCTGTAATCAGTCATAACTCTGGGTATAACTTTGTGAATTCTGTAGGTCCTTCTCACAAAGTGTTAAACTGAGGGGTCATTTTGGAAAGCTCCGGAACTTGCAATCACTGCCATAAGAAAAGGGAGCTTTGTGAATTGCATTCCTAACTTTGCAGTTATTTAACTGTCACACCTCAGATCATCTAAGTGGTTCAGGGTCTGTACAGGTATACTGATTTGGAAATTACATTAGGGAATAAGTATGGGCTCAGCCTCAGTGGTGCAGTCAGAAATATACAGAACTGCAATGCTGGAAGCCACATGGCCAAGGTTTGAATCTCCATGCTGGTTGACATGAAACAGAGTACACATGCTTGTTCCCAAGATCCTGAGACACTTGCAGGCAGGGGAAAGGGAGTCACAATTCTAATAAGACCCTGTCAAGGATGTCTCCCCCACTTTCTCTTTTGTGTACAATTTTCTATCATTAATTTAAAAAAAATAAATTTCATTAAGCAATTGAGAAAGAGCCACTTCCATATTAACAATGTGTAGCATGTATAGATAGTAAGCATTTGTTTGACTTCTATACGTATGTTTATGCATGTCTGGGGAATTAGGCAAAATTAAGTTTGCAACTAAGTAAGATCAATAGGAACTTTTCTTAGAAAAAGGTTTTGTTCCAAACCTGAAGTTATTATATTTGATAGTCGGAAAGTCTTGATGTATTTTCCTATGCAAAAATGCATCATAACTTTTCTGATGTCCCAGTAATTACTTGACTATATAAAACATCATTTCTCTGGAAGCATTTGGCATAGAATGAAAAGACAAATAGAGTTAAAGAACCTAAATTCAAATTCTGCTATGTAGTTTTTATTTTATTTTATTGTATTTTTTTTTTTGGAGAGGTTTTCACTATAGGGCACGTGTGCTCGCCAGACAGACAGAGAGAGACATAGAGACAGAAAGTGAAAAATCACCCCCCAGGGGGATGGTCAGGCCACAATCCTTTCTCCTCCATTCTCCTCTTGGGATCTGGGGCATGCACGCACACGCACCTGGCGTGAGTTTTAAGCCACCGGGTCCGGAACGCGAACCGCAGTCGACTACGTGGGAATCCAGCAACATAGCCATTATGCTAACTGCTGGTTCCCTATATTCCGCTATGTAGTTTAACAATTATGTGTGTGTGTGTGTGTGTGTGTGTGTGTGTGTGTGTGTGTGTGTATACATATATATACACACAAAGAATATTTTATGAATTTTATTTATTTATTTATTTAAATTTGAACAGAGAGGAACAGAGTGAGAAAGAGAGGAAAAGTGAGAAAGTAAGCTGCTAAGTGTGGGATTCAAACCTCAGTTGGCCATGTGGGAGTCCAGTGCCCTTAACCACCACGCCACCTGCCAGCCTCAACAACTATATAGTCAATAAGTGATGTAATGTTTTAGAAAAACAAAGTGATAAGTGTAAATCACATACAAATTCTTAATAACTTTTTAAATTATCTTTGTTTATTTTCTAACAATTGTTTGCATTCCTCAGAGATTTCCTACATTTTCAAAATATTCTGGGGACACATTCTTTTCTGTTTTTGTTTTACTCCCATGACAAATTAAAATATAACCTAACTATTTATATCCAGCCATGTCATCCAAGCTTGTTGTCTAATTCCACTTGCCAAAAAGCAAAGCATCTAGAAGCAATAGCTTCAAAGATTATTACTATTTTTAATTTTATAACATAAATAAAATAATTTATTTGCTTATAAAGGAAATTTTAATTTTATAACATAAATAAAATAATTTCTTTTCTTATAAAGGGGAAATTAATCAAACTACATTTCACATTTGCCTTTTTTTTTGCCTATTAATTTAATTTAGGCCAGTGGGAGGCATTAGAAGTAATAATGGGAAATACTAACAGTGTAGTGGGAAAATAAAGCAAGGAAGGAACCAGCAGTTGGCATAATGGCTATGTTTTTGGACTCCCATGTAGTCGATCATGATTCGAGTCCCAGACCCGGTGGCTTAAACTCACACCAGGCACATGTGCATGCATGCCCAAGATCCTGAGAGGAGAATGGAGGAGTAGGAATTGTTGCATGGCCACACACACACACACACACACCCAGAAGGGTAATTTCTTGCTTTCTGTCTCTCTGTCTCTGTCTGTCTTTCAGGTGAGCCCTATAGCAAAAACCTCTCCAAAAAAAGAACAAAAGAAAAAGAAAACAAGGAAGAGAAAAAGCCAATAAAAAGTCACTAATCAAGCCAGTTACTGCCTCGGGAGCAAAATCTGCCTGGGAACTCTGGGAATGAGTGTGGAAACATGCTTCAGTGTTATCTTTGCTCAAGCATGTATCTTTTCTCTGCAATAAATTAGCATAGTTTGTCTTAGTCCTGTGAGTCTTATAGTGAACTATTCAGCCTGGCAGCAGTTTTGAGGACCACGGACACTCCTACTACAACATTACTTTACCTACACAACAGAAAACTCTTTGTCTGACTCTAGACACCTGACTTAAATCATCAGAAAGAAGAGTTGTAGCTTTTCCCCTACTTTTTTTGACAATCCAATACATTGACTGGGGCACCTTAATTAAAAAGAAGACCCATATGGGGCTGGACAGTGGTACAGAGATAAAACACAAGACTCTTTGAGGCTGAACACATGGCATGGTTCAAGATTTGTGCCCAGAATCTGCCCTGAGTTCATCAGGCAGGCAGGTGCCCATGATCTGGGGCTGTGACATGGCGGATTGCAGAGTCAAGACCTTTTTGCCCTATTGGGGGGTACTGTCTCCCTCTGTTTTACTCTCTCTCTCTCTCTGTTCTCTTGTTTATGGAGAAATCAATCAACCTTAAAAACAAAAGGGAAAAAAATAATGCTCTGTGATGAAACGACACAACTGAAAGCATATATTCCTCTAAGATTTTCCCCCAAAGAGTCATATGGCCATTTCCCCATCACTGTGGAAAATTAAATATGTAGACTATTCAGGGACTACTAGATGATGGCTCCCATATGATGCCAATTTTTAGGAAACTAAAATTTAATTGTGATCCACCAGACAAAGTAGGAGTTGAAAGTTGAAAAAAGAAAACTAAGTTCACCAAAAGTCCCCACACTTCTAATAAAAGGTTGATCATTCTATGGTTGATACATGCACAACTCTCCATGTTTGCTACACCATTATTAGTTTTCAAGGGGAAGAAAATAATCTATCCATATTACAAAAGTCTTCCTTCCTTAGAATCACCTACTGTGTATTGATAGTGATTATAAGCTGTAGCTATGTCACAAAGACTGCATTGTTTAATGAATATAGAATAATTCTAAGACAAAATCACAGCATAATCTACTAACATCTTTAGGTATTCATCTTAAAATGTGATGCATTTAGGCCAGTATGGTTAAGGCAGGTGTATTTTCACATAGCCTACCACGGTTTGAGTCCTTAATGCAGAGGCTTGAAACTCATGCTAGGCACATGTGCGTGCATGCCCAAAATCTCAAGAGGAAAACGGAGGAAAAGGGATTGCAGGATGGCCATCCCCCTGGGAGGTGATTTCTCATTTTCTCTTTCTCTATCTCACTCTGTCTCTTTCCTCTGTGGTGAGCGCACACATCCTACTACAAAAACAGTTAAAAAATGCAATACATTGAAAATAATTAGTGATATCGTTAAATTTGTGCCAAGCATCTATCGAATTGCTTCTGTTTATTTTCTTAAGAGTACTACACTATGTTCACTTTTTATATTATTAATCATTTCTAAGGCAACTTGATTTTTAAAGAAAGAAAAGGAAGCTCTTACAAAACAAAATAGTAAATAAGTAATTGTTAACTGAGAAACAATGATTTCTTTTTCTTTTTTTGGAGAGGTTTTTGCTATAGGGCGCGTGCGCTAGCCAGACAGACAGAGAGACAGAAAGCAGGAAATCACCCCCCAGGGGGGATGGTCACGCCACAATCCCTACTCCTCCACTCTCCTCTTGGGATCTTGGGCATGCATGCACACGTGCCCGGCATGCATTTAAGACACCGGGTCTGAGACTCAAACCGTGGTTGACTACGTGGGAGTCCAGCGACATAGCCATTATGCTAATTGCTGGTCCCTGAGAAACAATGATTTACCAAAAAAAATAATAATAATAAAAGAAAGAAAGCAAAATGGTACATTAGTTGAAAGAGCATGAGAGTGTTGCCATACAAAAGAAATCAATCGCCCAACAGTAAATCTTGTCTTAAAAATGTCTACATTATGACTTCATTTTCCTGATCAACCTTGTGGGCAGAAATTCTGCAACAACAATGTCAAAAATGTCAGCGAGATAAATTACTATTATCTTCATCTTTTATTTTGCCATACATATTTCCTCTAGTTGCCTGAGATCTGTGCGATTTTCCCACAGCAAGCTCTGTTTTGTCTCTCAGTCATTCTAGAAGCACCATATTTTATGACCACTTGCTACTTTTTCACAAACATTGTTTCCTTCAAATCCTATTGAAAAATCAGAATAAACAGTAAATTGTTGCCGCTTGTCTTTATCACAGAAAATAAAAAAACATGACATGTTCTTTTCTTCATATCAGAGGTTTTTAAAAAATGATTGCTTTATCTGATTTTTCTTCTTCAAGTATCATACTGATGATAAATTGTCCATTTGAATGATCTCAGTCTGACTTTTTGCATTTATTTTATCAAACATTGTGGGAAACTGCCTACGCTTTGCACCATAATTGATCTTTTCTTCTATTTCTATATTTTTGGAGCCAATTTGGATACATAACATATAGTTTCTTGACATTTCTTTGATCTCATAATTAATCTATGGACATATTTGCTTAGCTTCACATACATACATAAGTTTCTATTTTACTTTATGTAATTGTTACTCATTGTTACATCAACACAGTGCATCACCGCCCATATGGTCCCCACATATGTTCAGAAGAAAAAGAAAAACACCCAACATGCAACCATTCACCTCAAATGCTTTGTGTTCAGTTATTGAATCTAATTTTGATTTTTTTGGAGAGTTTTTTGCTGTAGTGTACGTGCACTTGCTGGAGAGACAGAGAGATAGAAAGTGAGAAATCACCCCCAGGGGTTATGGTCATACCATAATCCCTTCTACTCCATTCTCCTCTTGGGATTTTAGGCATGCATGCACACACTCCTAGCACGATTTTCAAGCCACCAGGTCCAGAACTCGAACTGTGGTCAACTGCATGGGAGTCCAACAATGTAACCATTATGACACCTGATGATCCCTATTGAATCTTATTTTAAAGCTCTTTGTTAAAAACACTTTTATTATACTTCTAAAAATCTATAATCTTCCAAATTATTTTATTGTTCTAGAATTCATTCATTTCCTTTATATAATATATAAAATTAAACACATTGCTTTTGGCATGAATGAAATCTTCATTTCAAATAAACTTCTGAAATAGCCAATGCAAGTAATCAAATGCTAAACTTTATGAGTCACAGAAGTTTTAATCTCCTTTTCGAAGCAAATTCAATGTGATATTTACTTAAGACTTTACCTCATGGTGTATTTCACCTTTATTCAACATATCTTTAATTTTTTAATTTTTATATTGTTTATTTAAGTGAGCTAATTTTTAAAATGTTTAGTTTTATATTATAAAGATTAGTCTTTATTCTGAACATTTTTACTATAATACCAAAGAAGATGTACTTCCTTTTTTTTTTTTTTTTTTTTGGAGAGATTTTCACTGTAGGGCGACACAAAGGAATTCTCTCAGAATCACTGACTGGAAACAGGCCTACTAATTTAAAACAGAGAAGAGAACTTGCAGATATTACCTACAGACTGTTTAGTTTTATATAGAGATAATAACTTCTGAAAAGAAGAAAAATTCAGTACTTTCTTCAGAGATATTTAATATCGAAGAATGAGCAAACAATTCCCAGGTCATGGAAGATGTGGCTCTATCTTTTAACAAGTTCAAGTCCTAAAAACCAAAAAAAGTTTTCTTCCTTTTTTTTTTTTTTTTTGGAGAGATTTTCACTGTAGGGCGCGTGCGCTCGCCAGACAGACAGAGAGAGACATAGAGACAGAAAGCGAGAAATCACCCCCCAGGGGGGATGGTCACGCCGCAATCCCTTCTCCTCCATTCTCCTCTCGGGATCTTGGGCACGCACGCACACGCGCCCGGCATGAGTTTTAAGCCACCGGGTCCAGGACACGAACCGCGGTCGACTACATGGGAGTCCAGTGACATAGCCATTACGCTAACTGCTGGTTCCCATGTACTTCCTTTTTATTATCTGCCTAGATATCTTGTGAACACCATCCTTCAAGTATCAGAATAATAAGGACTAAGCAACCAGACAACAATATAAGCTTATGCTGGACCTGCTGCCATTACTAGTCTAAGTTGTTCATTACCCATCCTTGTAAATCAAGGAAAAATAAACTATTTCCTTTACCTCACAAGTCTAAATGCAGAACTCCATTTGTTTTAGTTAATTGTCTGTTTCTGTAACTGAATACTACTGATGGGAGTAGTTTATAAAAAGTAGGGATTTATTTAGCTCACATCTCCAGAAGCTGGGAAACCCAGTATCAAGTACTTAATATGTGGGGAGAGCCTTCCTGCAGAATCTTGATAGAATGCATCACATGGTGAGATAGAGCCAGGACCCATCAGCTCAGGCCTCTTCCTCTTATTAATCCAGCAGTCTCATCATGGGGCTTCATCTTGATAACCTTATTTCAAGCTAAGTACCTCCTCAAGGTCTCATCATTTAATGCCATCATAATGGGAACTGGGTTTCCACATTTTATAGTTTAGGAAGAGACAAACATTCAAGCTACAGTTAGTAGCACCATTATGAACATCTTTTACTGTAGATAGTACTGTTCCAAGCTACAGTTAGTACATAAGCCCTACAAAACCACCAACTCCAAATTCAACTTGCCTTTCATCTGTGTTCTTGTTCATCTCTTAAGTTTTTCTGATTATGCATTGGCTATAACAGTTTACTTCCTACTTGATAAGATAAGAAAACAATCAGATTGAAAATATAAATTTTAAATCCCAAATACATAAAACTACCAGATTAGAAGCCCATCTATTTCTCCTTCTTACCATTACAATAGCTGTAGGTCCCTTGTCTTAGCCAATATCAACTTTCCATACACACTCCAGCTCTCTCTCCATCTCCACACAGCTCAATTAGACCATCTACTACAATTTATCTCTCTTCCACATTATTCTATCACCTCTGTTAGTGTTCTGTCTTCTCTGTTATTAATTCAGCACTTTAGCTTGCTTATTCTGTCTTTTCATCTTGTTTCCATCCCTTCTTCATTCAGTTCTCTCCCCAACTACTAGGAAGTTCTCTTCCCGACAGTATTATTACTCAGTTAATTCTCACTTTATTGATACATAAATAAGACTGAAATAAAGGAAAGAAGAAAAGGAAAAAGGGGTGGAGAAAATGTGAAAGGAAGAAAATAAAGAAATAAGAGGCAATGAAAATGGAGAAAAGAGTGGGGAAAAAAAAAAAGAAAAAGAAAGAAAAACTCCCAAACTTACATATCTTTGATCTCATCTTATTTCTCTCCAATCCTTCACCTTAATAGAAAACACTTCATGGAAGTATTCATCTCTTCATTTTCTAGCCTTCTCTGTCATGTAGTATGCTTGTAGTTACTCATTACGGGATACTCACTGTAGGTGACTTTAGCCATAAGTACTTAAATCTCATGTAACAGGCAGGACACGCAAAAAACAAACTGCACTTGGGAGATCAATCAAGTCCTTGACAAAGTCATCAAGGGTCTAGGCCCTTCTCATTTCTCTCTGTCTATCTAGCAATCTTTGGGCCCTAAACTAATATACCTGATGTCTTCAAGAAATGAAGAGACACTAGGGACAGGTATCTAGAGGTTGTGAAAAGGCAGCAAAAAGGCACCATTTGCAAGCCAAGGAGAGAGGCGTCAGAAGATGCCAATACTGTTGTCACCTTAATCTTGGACTTGCAGCTTCTAGAACTGAGATAAAAACTAATTTCTGTTGTTAAAGCCAGCCATCAAGTTTATGGTAACCCAAGGGAATTAATGCAAATGCTGATGGCGGGCCTAGCAAACTCACATGATCTGAGTTAAGTTCTTAAGGACCACGAGTACACACAGTACAGTTTGCGAACACGTCCTCTTCTTAGAGAAAAGTCTATTGGGACCCTCCTTTTGGCATCTGGCTGCAGTATTTACCTGTAATCTTCTGAGCAAATTTATAAACCCATCTGGTATAGGATCAAATGTCTGCTTGAAAGTCCTCATCTATACAGAAAAAAATGTCAGTGCTTGCCCTATCAAATAGGTGAAATAATGATTAGATGAAATAAGGTTTATACATTTCTTAACTCAGTCTCTGCTTATAGTAAACTCTCTATAAAATTTATGTACTTAATTTGTTAAAAACCTTCAATACGATAGAGCCAATTCCTTCATGCATTTCTTTTCTTTTCCTTTAATATAGTGATCAAATTTTCTGAAATTTTATACAAAAATATACAAATAACACATCTGTTTTAGAACTCTTTATTCTGTCTATCATGTCTTCTTTTCTACAAAAAAAAATAGAAGTGATTACTTATTTCCTGTGGGAAATAACTACGTATTTGACTAAGTACATTTTATAGACACCTTTCACAAGACAGACTTTCATTCATTGTTAAGCTATCTTTTTATAGAAAGCAGAAAATAAAATAAATAAACTTTCAGCAATTTAAAGGGCAGCAGGAGATGTCACATGCCATTGTCTAGAAAAATAGTAACCCGTGACAGATGTGCAATCTGAACCTGAGGTCAGGTTTTAACAGCGGCGGGTGGGATTGTGAATTCTCCTCG
>NW_006159457.1:510268-527790 GCF_000334495.1 Tupaia belangeri chinensis | reverse complement strand
CTTGGGGACGATGCAGTTCATCCATCACACAACCAGCCCAAACTGCTGTTTGTTCTTTCCCAACTTGTGAAAAAGTGAGACTACCTTCTCTATTTTCACACAGAGAGGCAACTCAGGATATTTAAAACACTCAAGCTGCACCACAGGTTCCAATATTACTTTACATCAAACTCCTTTAAAAGATGGAGAAAGTAACTGGAACTGTCAAATCTACTGAAATAATTTATCTGATTAATCAGTTAAATGTTTTTTTTGTTTTTAATCACTTTTCTTGCATGCTAGGTGCTTATTAATTTTATTTCCTATTAGTTTGGGTATCCTAGATTTACTTGGGTTTTTTTGTTTGTTTGTTTGTTTGTTTGTTTTGGAGAGGTTTTTGCTATAGGGCACGTGCACTTGCCAGCCAGACAGAGAGGGACAGAGAGACAGAAAGCAGGAAATCACCCCCCAGGGGGAATGGCCACGCCGCAATCCCTTCTCCTCCATTTTCCTCTCGGGATCTTGGGCACGCACGCACACGTGCCCGGAGTGAGTTTTTCAGCCACCAGGTCCAGGACACGAACCGCAGTCGACTACATGGGAGTCCAGCAACATAGCCATTACACTAACTGCTGGTCCCTGTTAGTTTATTTTTGTTTTGTTTTTGTTTGTTTGTTTTTTTTCCAAAAATTTTGGGAGAGTTTGAAATCCTCTCATCCCTTCCTGCCTCCTGTGTCATCTGTTGTTGTTGTGGTCACCAGCTCTACAAGGATGTTGCCAAATTCGACACAGCAAACTGTCCTGAAGGAGCATCTTCTGTTGTCCCTGCCTCCCATCTCCCATCTCAGGTATCTTGACTCCCATGGTGGGACTGCTCTGTTGATCCCTAAGCAAACCTCATAGCAGAACTTGGACAAATTGGTATTTATTGATCTATGGAAAGAACTTTTGACTATAGTTACAGTGAATTCATTTTTCTTCTTTCTATCTCCCCCTAAAAGGTATGTTTTTGATGTCAGAGGGGAGGTGGATGGCATGAATGAGAGAGAGAGAGAAAGAGAGAGAGAAAAAAAGTACCCTCACCCCCCAGTGGGACCCAATCAGGCCACAATCATTTCTTTCCCCTAATTCTCCATCCAAGCAGGATCCTGTCCATGTGTATCTGCCCTGCTTGAGACTGTGGGATCTAATCATTTTTTAAAATTTACTAGAGGGCATTTGAGCTCAATGGAGAGAAAGAAAGACAGACAGAAAGAGAAAAACCCCAGGATTCATGGCCACATTGCAATCCTTTCTCTTCCATTCCAAGATTCTGAGCGTGCACACATGCACTCCTGAAATTTCTTGCAGGCTGCTGGGCCCAATACTCGTACCACATAGTCAGCCATGTAGGATCCAGCTACTTTACCCACCACATCACTGGCTGGCCTAAGACTTTTTTTTTAAGTCTATTTATTTATTTCATGAGACAGACAGCTAGAGAGATGAGAGACAGAGAGACAGGGAGACAGGCACCCCCAACAGGGACCTCACACTGTGATTCATCCTCCCCTCCAGGCTCAGCCAGCCCAATTACAAGCATGTGCATGCAGGCCCAGCAGCTCAAGGTGGTACGGGACACAAACCCAGGACTTTCCCATATGGGTCTAGTTGTGTTACCAATGACCACAGCCTGACCTGCAGAAGAATTATGAATAGCTTCTTAGTGGATGGTCTAGAGTGTTCAGGAGATCTGGCAATAGGCTCTTTGCAAGCGACTGGCGTGGTAAAATATCTGGAATGCTTCTAAATCCTTTCTTAGTCTCTTCCTGCTTTCCTGTTCCTTAGAATTACATACACACCCAGCATCAGGCTCTAATTTTAGGTAAAGTTTGAGTGTATGTAACATTTGTTCACCTATTGACAGCCTGTAGCCACAGAGCCCGTCCCTTTGTGCCAGGAGATTTGATAAGTTCCTCTCATGACCAAGTTCATGGAAAGCCCATTATGTACATGTGCTGAAGAGATGGAGTCACATTTGAAGTGTCTGAGGGGGTGGGTGTCACCTTATCTCCCAAAACATTCCTCCATTGGTATGCAGTTGAAACAAATATGATGGTAATAAAAATAATATTTTGAACTCACTATTATGTGTTATTTTCTCTGCCTGGCTGTTAAATATTTGCTACTTATTTCTCATGTTCAATTTATGATATGCTATATGATTGGTAGCACAAAATAGCTTTGTTATTCATTATTTTCAAGAATTACCTTTTTAATTTTTTTCTCCTAAAATACAGCTATTTTCTTTCTTCTTTTTTTTTTTTTTTTTTTTTTGAGAGGTTTTTTGTTTGTTTGTTTGTTTGTTTGTTTGTTTTTACTATAGGGTACGTACCGGGGAGACAGAGAGAGACAGAAAGTTACAACCACGTCTCAGGGGGATGGCCATGTTACAATCACTTCTAAGGCTCCATTCTCCTCTCAGGATCTTGGGCACGCATGTACATGTGCCCGGAGTGAGGTGTAAGCCACCAAGTCCAGCACTTGGACTGTGGTTGACTACATGGGAGACCAGTGATGTAACCATTCCACCATCTGCTGGTTCTGCTAATTTCTAAACCAAGGAATGGCAAACTTTTCCTGAGAAGGTCAGATAATAAATATTTTAGGACTAGAGGTAAATCAACAATATTACATGGATACTTACATAACCATTGAAATGTAATCATAGGTTCTCTCTGCCCTACACCCAAAAGATTAACACTTAGTCACTTCTTGTATTGGATTATCTGTTGTCGAACAATATCATTCCAAAATGTACACTCTCCAATTCTTGATTTTATTGATTCCAACAAAACATCTACTGATTAACCACAATTTTATTGGTTATATTAATTTTTAACTTTTTTCTTATTTTCTAAATTAATTTTTCTACATTTAAGATCATAAATAATGTCTAAGCATTCATGTATTTTATATGAACTTGAGTTTCCATTTATGTTGAGGGGTTAGGGTCTCCATTTTACCAATCAACTCGATCTTTTTCTATGATTCCCACCCTTACATTATTTTTATATCCTAAGGTTATAGAACTATTATTTTTCTTGCTTATGTTTAACTCTAAAATGATAATAATAGCGTCAAATATATGCTTATATAACCATTATTTAGAATAAAATAGGTTCGTTAGAACTATATATTAAGAATGCAATCTAAGGACCAGCAATTAGTGTAATGGCTATGTTGCTGGACTCCCATGTAGTCAACCGCAGTTCTAGTCCTGGACCCAGTGGCTTAAACTCAACGCTGAGCACGTGTGTGTGCGTGCCCAAGATACCGAGAGGAGAATGGAGGAGAAGGGACTGTGGCGTGGCCATCCCCCCTGGGGGGGGGTGATTTCTCACTTTCTGTCTCTATGTCTCTCTCTGTCTGTCTGGCAAGCGCACGCACCCTATAGCAAAAAACTCTCAAACAATAAAAAAAAAATTAAAAAAAAGAATACAATCTAATCTTTAAATCTATTAAATCTTAAGAATACTTGTACATTAGGTCAAATACTTTCCTACCAGGCATTAACTTAAAAATCTTGCCTAAAAATCATGCCATAATCCATTCTGCTAAATATTTTATCATTAAATTCATAGGTGACTTTCAGATTAAAAATTTAAATTCAGGGGCCAAGAGATGGCATGGTGGTTAAGGTGTTGGACTCCCATGTGGCTGATCACGAATCGAGTAATAAACCTGGCAGCTTGCTCTTTCTCTCTCCCTCTCTCTCTCTTTGTGAGTGCACATTCCCTGTAACAAGTTAATAAATAATAATGGGGCCAGTAGGTGGCATGGTGGTTGGGGCACTGGGCTCTCATAGTTCAAATCCCGGATCTAACAACTTATTTTCTCACTTTCCCTGTCTCTCTCCCTGGTGAATACCCATGACCCATAGCAAATTAAAATACTAATAATAAATAAAACTAAATCATTAAAAAAATTTAAATCCAAAGATGAAAATTCTCTTTATAATTTTCTACAGAAAAACTTAAAATGCTTTCTTTTGTTATATCATCAACCAACTTTTAACTATGCCGCTGGTCAAATGATTAAATATAAACTGTCTTTGTAGTTCTTTCAAATAGTTGTCATTCCAGAAATTCTTGTTACTACATCCTTGTTTTTATAAAATTCTTTTATGTATCCCAACATACCTCTCGATTTTTGTTTTGTTTTGATTTAGTAATTCATAAACTATTTCTGAGAAATAAAAATATCTTTATTTCATCTTCAAACTTTATGAATATTTTGATTTGGTAGTGAAGTTTTTGTTCAAAGTCAGTCTCATGCAGGCTTATGAGATGATATCCCATTGCCTTTTAGAATTCAGTGTTGAGAAATATTTCTGGCATTGGTGTGAAATATGATCTACATTATTTGTAAGTAACTGGATTTTTTTGTTTGTTTGTTTAAATACTTTTTCCCCCAGAGAGAATTTACACTTTTTTGGAAATGAAGGAGAGAAGGAAAATGAGAAAGTGTCAATCCTTTCTCCTCCATCTCTCCCTCCTCTTGAGATTTTGGGTATGCAGGCATGTGTGGTTGGCCATGTCAGATCTAACCTTCTTAATCACCATGCCACCAGCTGGCTCCAATAATGGGATTTTACCTGATAAATTCTAGTATCTCTCTGGATTTTGTTATGTTCTACAGAGTACTGACATGATATTTGTTTTGTTTTCACTTATTTCAAGTCAAACTCTCAACTCTTTTTCCCTTGTAATAGGCAGAAGCTGAAATCAGTTCAACTGTTTGAAATGTGGCTGGGTTTTCTGACATTTTCCTGATGTGTTTAGCATTAGGTTATCAGATAGTTGAACTGCTGTCACTTTCTAACTACTGTTATCACCAGGGCAATGACCCTATCATTTCTCAAGCATTAACAAAGGACTTTGTTTTTCTTTGTTTTAGCAGGCCCTAAGGGCAACAGCTGGTACCTGCATTTTGACAGAGTCATAAAACAGGGACACTGATGTCATGTCCTCACAAAATGCCATAAAACCTAGAAACTCCAAGTGTTTCCACTTTTCTAGACTTTTCCTCTATTTGGCCACTGTCTAGTGCCTTTAGATATTAAAATAGTTTTCTCTTTAGTACTTTTAATTAGGCATGTGGGTTATCTGAGATATTCTGCCATTACTAGAAACAGAACTTGATTTACTTCGGATGCAATATTCCTAAAGTTTTTATTAGAATGATTCCTTTTGTGTGATTGTAGCCAATATAAATATCCAGTCTACACTATTTGGAGATAGTAGTTAAGAAAGACAATATTCATCTTCCACTACCATATTATCAAAATACACCAATAATAAAAATAAGTAGGCAACCACATGACAATCAGTATCTAAATATAAATTTCTAGGCTTCTCTCCATTATCTATGCTGTCTTATCAGAATTCCTCAGCATGCAATGAGGTCAATGACTGAAAAATACTAACTATAGTCATGTAAATGTGTGAGAGGTAACATTATCTTGAAAGCAGGTTGACTAACTCAAACTGTTCATATCAAAAGAAAAAAAAATAGTTAAGCTTACTGCAGACACAGGGTAAGATATTTATCTTATCTATAAAACATTTCCTTTTATCTGGGGGAGTCCTTGTTATAAAAGATTATGTCTTGAAGGTGGGCAAATGATGGCTCATGCTGTTTGCTTAAAAGGTTACCATGAATAAAGAATAATATCTCTGGAGGTAGGTTTCAGAGGTTGAAAATTATGGTCTCAGGGGTTACAAGCAGCTGAAAATACTGACAATACTTCAATATGGCTGAGTCAAGTGACATTTGATTGTGTTTTGAGTTTACACTTTACCCTGCTCTGCTTCTTCCTTGGATCCTTTTTTAACCTTAGTATTTATCTTTTGGTTTTAAAACAGATTCATTGGGAACCAGCAGTTAGCATAATGGCTATGTCGCTGGACTCCCACGTAGTCGACCGCGGTTCGTGTCCTGGACCCGGTGGCTTAAAACTCACGCAGGGCACGTGTGCGTGCGTGCCCAAGATCCCGAGAGGAGAATGGAGGAGAAGGGATTGCGGCGTGACCATCCCCCCCTGGGGGGTGATTTCTCGCTTTCTGTCTCTATGTCTCTCTCTGTCTGTCTGGCGAGCGCACGCGCCCTACAGTGAAAATCTCTCCAGAACCTATAAAATTCTAGTATCCATTATCAAATAATTGTATTATCACCAAAGCTGTACATGAGCAGACTTCATTTTAGGGAAACCTTACACATAGGACATAGATATTTTAAAAAACATTTAAAAGACAAATATGAAGCATTGATATATAGCAAGAGGGTCCTAATTTAAGAACTGATGACATTATAAATGTGTGAAATAGCTTGCAATAATTGAAGCCTGCTTCATTGTCCTGGTATATGGAAATTTAAGATACTCTAATGTTATAAAATGGAAAACATTAGTGGAATGTGCATGTTATAAAATGGAAAACATTAGTGGAATGTTAAACTACTTTTTCTTTCAAAACAGAATACATTTTCAAGGTTTCTGAAAAATACAATATGGAACACCCCATGAACTCTTCTTTGCTTTAAAGGTACAAATATCTATAGCTGAGCATAGCCACAAATGGTTCAAACATAACAGACAATGAACATTCTAGAAGGGACCAGCAGTTAGTGTAATGGCTATGTTGCTGGACTCCCATGTAGGCGACCGTGGTTCGAGTCCCACATCCAGTGGATTAAACTCATGTTGGGCGCGTGTGCATGGCATGCCCAAGATCTGGAGAGGAGAATGGAGGAGAAGGGATTGCGACGTGGCCATCCCTCGGCGGGGTGATTTCTCGCTTTCTGTCTCTCTGTCTCTCTCTGTCTGTCTGGCGAGCACACGCGCCTTATAACAAAAACCTCTCAAAAAAAAAAAAAAGAGAAAGAGAGAGAGAGAAACAATGAATATTCTAGACAAATTCAAAGAAACACAAATATTTTATAGCAGCAGGACAGGTAATTGTGAACAGATAAACTTAATACTCCCTAGCTTTTTAGACATGCAAAACATTTTACCTGGATTAGGAAAAGGGTTTCTATGAACATCTGTAGGAAAAGTCATTGAGATGAGCTTGGCAGACCTAAGAACTGATGCCAAAATCTTGCCTTATATTATGATAGTCCTACATATCAATAACTGCATGTCTAGTCCTACAATATCACTTAGTCTGAGAAGTCTTATCTGTTCTGCATCAGATGTGCCCTAAATCATTTTTTTTTCTTTGAATGCACTCAAACGTCTGCAGGGTACTACCACAGTAGGTAGTATCAAACAATGGGGAAATGGAGAATATGAAACAGTTCTAATAAATTAATTAATCTAATGATTTTTAACATTACAAACAGCTTTCTATTTTAGAGCCCCAAAATTAAAGGAGTTCCATTTGGAAGGGAAATAGAAAACAGAGTATTTATGAGAGATATAACTTTTCTCTAACCTCAACCAGCCTAGCTGGGGCTTTTTACACCAAGGTACTCAAATTACATCAGATATGTCAAATACACTCCTGGAAATGGATGAACATATTAGTGCAATCTTTTTGTTTTGTTTTGGCTTTGTTTTTAAGTTTATTTATTAATTTTCTCATGAAAGAGAGAAAGTCAGAGACACAAGTTAGGGTTTTTTATTTTTTATTTAATTTTTATTTATTCATTTGTTTAATTTGGCCAAAAAGTGACAGAGAGAGAAAAAGAGAGAAAGTGAGAAAGCAAGCCACCAGATCTGGGACTCAAACCATGGTCGGTGGGAGTGTCCAGTACCTTAACCACCGTGCCACCTGTTGGTCCCCACAAGCTAGGGTTTTAACACCACAACCTGCTACCAGTCCCAGCCAGTCCAGATCACCGGCACAAATACGCCCAGAATGTTCAGGGATGTCTTCAGATACGAATCCAGGACATTTTCCATATGAGTCTAGCTGTGTTGTCACTGTGCCACTGCCTGGCCCCTTCTTGAGCATTTCTGAGCAGTCATCAAGGAAGAAACAAAGTGGTGGTCTGAGTGAGATATTAGTGTTGGTGGTGGGTAAACTTTTTGGTGATGAAAATATCCAAAATGTGAGTGAAAAAGCAATTGGAGAAAAATTTAGCAAGAGTCTTGTTTGTTGATTACATAACCTATTTAGATGGGGAAGGCAATGAATGATGGCACAATCTAGAGAGTGAAACTAGACAATGAGTGAAGGGGACAGATGTGAGGAGAGAAGAAAAAGGGGCCAACACTGGGTGTGAGAAGGTACTGTGTGTATCACCTTAGATTGTTCTTGTTTTTCTACTTTCTCCTGCCATCTCAACTCACAATGTCTTGTCTATAATTCACGGTGCAAATTCTGTTTGTCCTCTAATACAATGTCTAGATAGCTTATTTCTGTCTATATTTAAAGTACCTTACGAATTTCTTTAATATAATCTGCCTCAATCGATTTTACAAAGTTGTAAACTTCAATAACTTCATAAGTTAAATGTTACAAACTTAAAATAAGCATCATTTAAAAGGTTTATGATTTTAACTTATCATACATTCACAAGAGTTTTAACTTTATTTTTAGGTTAATCTGTGATTTTTTTTAAATCAGATGTATTAAAACCAAAAGTTTATTACATAAAATGTGCAAAACTAAGTAAATCTATAAAAATTGTTTTTGCTTTTTCTTTTTTTTTTTTTTTTAAGTTTGCTATATAGTGCATGCACTCACTGGAGAGACAGAGAAAGAGAAAGTGATAAATCACTCCTTAGGGTGGATTGCCATGTCACAATCCCATCTCTATTTCTCCTTTTGGAATTGTGGATACATGAATGCATACATATATGCCAGGAGTATTTTTCAAGCCTCTAGGTCTGGAATTTATATCACTCAGCCTCATAGGATTCAGATGTGTTAACATTCATCTCACCTACTTGTCCAAAGAATTCAAAATAGTGGGACCAGCAGGTGGCATGGTGGTTAAGGTGCTGGACACTCCCACATAGCTAACCATGATTCGAGTCCCAGACCTGGTGGTTTGCTTTCTCGCTTTTCATCTCTTTGTGTGTGTCTCTCTCTGGTCAAATTAAAATAAAGATGAATGAATAAATAAAATTGAATAATTTCTAAAAAAAAGTTATTAAAAAAAGAATTCAAAATAGTAATACTTTCAGATAATTTTTGTATGTTTTCATCACTTACATTTCTGAAGTTATTAAAACTTAGAGCTGCTTCGAGACTTTTAGGAAACTCCATATTAAACTTTCTAAACTGCAATTTTCATAATTTTTTGCTATGTGTCTATTTCACATAATAAATTTTAAGTATATTGACAGTAGTTTCTGAATTTTATTTATCTTTATTATCTGGATCAGAATGGAACCCAAATATATTAGAAGTCTGATAAATAATTTTATTGATTGATAAAATAAATAAATGTTCTTAGTACTATGGCATATGCCTATAGTCCAAGTCATTCAGGAGGCTGAAAGCAGAAAGATTCAAAGTTCGAGACCACCCTGGGCAGTGTAAAAAAAGTTTGTCTCTTTAAAAAAAGAGTGAATGAACAGATACATAATTATCAGGCAGTACATGTGATTGTGTGAGTATATACACACATGGGCGAGGTCTTCAAAGTTTCATGGAAAATTTGTATTATAAACAAATGCATGGATTTCAAATTTTCATTGCACGAAAATAAACTCATGCTTTAATTCTATTTTTCCATGAACTCTTTGAGTCCTCTTGTATAAATCGATTTTTTTTTATTTTTAGTTTTCATCCCTTTGGATTATCTGAACAAAGATAAACTTGACTTTTCATATTAGAAGTGCCTGAATCACCAGTGTTTATAGGTTAATGTACAGTGACAGGCTAGCGAGAAAAATAAGGCTACCATTTTGGGTCATTTATTATTTAGCCTACACTAGTAACAACCTTTCAACACAAAGATAAATCATTCCCAATAGTAAGAAAGCAAAAGTATTTCCCTTACTAAATCAGCTTTTCCTTTATGGCAGTTGTATGGGACCATAGGCTCAAATTTTGGGGTATGATTCTGATATTATATTGAAACTGTCTCCTCACATCTCTAATTCTTGGTTCATAAACTATTATTTCCTCTTTCCAGTGTTAATATACGTTCATATCTGAGCCTGTATAGACAGTACAGTGAGGCTCATCAAGTTCGTAATTAAAGTGGTACCAACACACTTGCCATGAATATTCTATTTATAAAGGAGATTCACAGTAGATAGAGGCAAACCAATTTGTTTCTGGGTGTAGGTGGTAACAGTGAAAAGCAGTGATAGCTGTGACTACCGTCTGTTTATACTTGGGATGGATTAAATGTGCTAAGAGGTAGTCAATAGATGTAGAATGGTATTTTAAACTACATGTGCTCTCGCATACTGCAGTCATGGGGCCAGCAGGTGGTGTGGTGGCTAAAGTGCTGGACTCCAACATGACTGACCGCAGTGGCTTGAAAATCATGCCAGGTACATGTGTGTGTGTGCCCAAGTGGCTTGAAAATCATGCCAGGTACATGTGTGTGCGTGCCCAAAATCCCGAGAAGGAGAACTGAGGAGAACAGATTATGGCATGGTCATCCCCCACGGTAGGGAGTGATTTTTCACTTTCTTTTTCATGTTCTCTGTCTCTCCCTCTTTGGCAAGAGCATGTGCCCTATGGGGAAAAAAAAATCTTTAAAAAATAAAAAGAACATTGCAATCGTGCTTTGAAATAGTGCTCAGGTCACTTACAATGCATGGGGATTTGGATCAAAGCTACCCAGATTATGTGAATCTCATTTTTCATTATGAAAAGAAATATGAGAATATTAATGTGTAAAGCTATTGAATAGGATCACATAACAATGAAATACAAGTCTAGGCATATTTGCACTACAAATATGATCCTAAAATTAGTCTACTTGTTTAATTCTTCCTCAAATAAATGCAGAGGCTACGTGTTCATTCTCTGATACCCTAAACAACAAGGATTTTGTTTTAATGTCCAGTTTCTTTCTTTATTAGTATTATTGCCCTAGGGCACATGCACTCACTAGAGAGAGATAAAAAGTACCCCTCAATAGGGTGTGATCATGCTGCAGTAGCTTTTCCTGCATTTATTCATTCCATCAGGATTTCGGGCACACAGGCCCATGCCCCCAGTGTGATTGTGAAGCCACAGGCCAGGATTCAAACCATGGTGAGCACTGGGGGACCCAGCTCCCTGTGCACAGTGCTCCACTCCCGATCTATTGAGCCAGCCCAATAAAATTACCTCAGTGGCATTGCAACAATCTTTCATATTTTCTGTCATTGACTTATTAATTTCTATTCTAATTGATTAAACACCTATGAATGGAAGAGATGGCTAAAAATTAGCGTCAGATTTTTTAAAAAAAGTTTAGAATTGAGGTGTTTCAATTATATTAAGAAAAAATGTCCAATTCTTTGATCTACACTAAAACTGAACATTTTGAGTGAAATTCATTTGGTTTATTTTAGAATATGTTTTCATTTTTAAATATGTATAAGGCTGTGATAGAGACACAGCGCGAGTGTAACAAGCCCTTTAATTTGAAATAAAAGCTAATAGCTAGGAAATTGATGAAATGTGACCAGTGCAAAAATTGTTCCCCTTCCAAGGATCTTAGAAAGCTATAAATCACAGGGAAGTTCCTAAGCCAAAGGAGAAAACGTAGTTAGACTTGTTGAAATAATCAAACTGATTCATAGACATGCTTACAGACAGTATTTGTTACCAAAAATAATTCAAGTTCAAAATGTATATGTCTTAACTACTAAACTCGGATGGATACGAAATACCTTTTAAAATTGATGTGAGGGGCCAGCAGATGCTGTGGTAACTGTGGTGCTAGACTACCACATGGCTGACAGCAGTTTGAGTCTCATACCGGGCAGTATGAGCCCCTCTCTCTGTCTAACTATAGCAAGTTAAAAAAAGTAATAATAATAATAATAAATTAAATAAAAATGAATAATTATTTTAAAAATCAATTTGAATTTATACTATTGAATTTTCAACAAGAGCTCCTAAACCAACCAGAATTCAATTTATCATGATAATAACAACATCAACTATATAAATTGATGTCATATTAATCTAAAATTTAATTATGGACGGTCCGATATTTCTTAAATAATACTTCATTATTAACACAGGGTACTTTTGATTTGATAAGTTAATATCTCTACTTTTAGATATTTATGCTAAGAAATCTTAAGAGTGAAGTATCATGACATCTCTGCAACTTGCTTTCAAATGGCTTGGCAAAATAATATAGATGAATAAATGATAGGCGGATAAAACAATGTCAAGGGTAGGGGTTCCCATTGTACTGTAACTTTGGGGAAGTTTGGAAATGTTATTTTATTTGATATATTAAATCCCCAGGTCATGAGCAGATTTATTTTGTGAGATATAAAGATAAGAACTGTCAGAGCAAGAAGCATGCAGAATGCAAGAGAGAGGGTATGTGGTGGGCGGGGGGTTGGTCAAGTAGGGAATATGGTAGAAGGCCCCAGGAAGTTGCTGAATTAATTTCTCTCTTCAATGTAATTAAATGTATGATTTTCAATGAAAATTAATTTTGCTGTATTTTACACATTAAGGATTCAGGCAGTCCAGGGCAACATGTGTGGTTACAGGAGTGTGGAGACAACAAATGAGGAATAAGCTCCCTTGAATCTACAGGGAGCATTGTATAGTATTTGGTCCCTCACAGGTCTGTGAAATCAAGATTCGGGAATCAGGATACAGTTTGAGTGGAGGGATAAAAGCCCTGATGATACTACCAAATAATTATTATGAATACAGTTTTGATTCGAGTACTTCCCTGCTCAACAACGCTGTCAGGACTCTCAAAATTCCAACAGAGGAAAGCTAATATTTTTAGCCTGAAGTTTTATCTTCGGAATCATTGGCAAAATAATAATAATAATAATTTCCTACAGTTCTCCTTGACTTATTCTAGGATTCAGTCCATCCACATTATTCTTTCTCTTATATGTTGCCGTTAATTAGACTTCACTGACTTTGTGCCTATGAGAATTCCTCCATGGATGGCCTGGCCCTCTCTCACCTGACTGATAGTACTCCTGCTTAAATAGAATTTCAAATTTACCTTTCCTAATGTCACCAACAGGAAATAGACAATCTCTTGGTCCAACGTTAGTGGTGCAGATGGGAGCATACTGAACTGCAGCGCTGGAAGGTGCATGGCTGAATGTGGAGACAGATCCCAGGTTGAGCTGAAACATACCGGTGCTGGTACCAAGATCCTGACTAGGTAGAGGGCAGGAGGATGGGGTTGTGGCCTGCAAAGTGCCTGCTGCCTGTTGAGGTCTCTCTCTCTCTCTCTCTCTCTCTTAATAAAATAACATAAAACTATAAAAAAGAAAATAGACAATATCTTCCAAACTACCAGGTGACTGTGTCTTGCATCTGTCATATAGCCTGTCTGACATTTGCTTTGAATTATACTTTTTATACATTTAAAAAATTTTATACTTTATTGGAGGCATAATAAGAACTCAATAAATTTACAACTTTTCAGAGATTTAGAAGTAAGAAAAAGCCCGAATAATACCTTCATCGGTTAATAGAGGCTATTGAAGACTACAACATAAGATGAGAACCAAGTTGGTTTCAAATAAGGACACATCATGATTAGCTTTCTTGGAAAAATACAGTAGCTCTGAACCAGTATAGTAAGATTCCTCTCTGTGGGTTCCAAATTCCAAGGTACAGTACAGGTAAGTCACTGAACCTTTCTTAGGGTAGAATATGTGCATGTGTGAATAAAGACAAGCAGTTACTTTAAATAAACTCCCTTCAGATACAAATAAAACTCAGGACTGAGGAAGCGTCTCTTTTCTAAAACACACTACCAAATGTCTGGCTCTTTAAAGGCAAGGATCACACCTGAGTTCTCTTCAGATCCAGAACACTGCCAACAAAACCCAGTGCTTGTCACTTGGGTAGTCAGTTGGGAAATGTTTGCTCAATGATGAATGCATCTATGTTCTCAAATTCAGATGATCTGAGAGGCGAGGTAAATGTGAGAAGAAAGTACAGGCAATATTTACAGCTAACTGAACATTACAAGTCCTGGCAATGAGACATAAGAATGAAAGTGATAATTAAGACAATAATATTAATAAACACTGTAATAGACAACCCAAACCAATTAGGAAATTGTTTCAGTTCACACCACCTATAGGTTATCATTAGTTCTTGCATCATTTTATTAACATTTTTATCTTTCTCCTTTAAGATTAATCCAGAAGGAACCATTAACATCACAGTCTCTGTGAATGTTCTCACCTAAAGGTTACCAGTCAGTGTCTTGGGAATCTAAAATATCTTATCTCATGTTAAATGAATTTACGACAATATTTAGATGTAAGAAAACGATCCACTTGCCTATCTATCTACCCATACCATGAAGATAAAATTAACTTCAGATTGAAGAGAAGAGCATTGTATTGGAGATCAGAGGATTGTGTAGTAGTAAAACACAACACTCTTCAAGGCTGACCCACATGGGACAACTCTAAGTTCACATCAGAAGACCTCCCTGAGTATTCTGGACATGCACGTGCCCATGATCTGGGGCTGGTTGAAGCTGAGAGTGGATTATAGGGTCAAAATTCTGTGAAGTCTGCTGTCCTTCTGTCTGTGCCTCTCCTACTCAAGGAAAAACAAATATAATTAAATGAACTTTCTTTTTAAAAGAACATTTTAGGGACCAGCAGTTAGCGTAATGGCTATGTTGCTGGACTCTCATGTAGTTGACCGCAGTTCAAGTCTCAGACCCGGTGGCTTAAAACTCATGCCGGGCGTGTGTGCCTGCATGCTCAAGATCCTTAGAGGAGAATGGAGGAGAAGGGATTGCGGCATGGCCAACCCCCCTGGGGGGTGATTTCTCGCTTTCTGTCTCTCTGACTCTCTGGCAAGCGCACGTGCCCTATAACAAAATAAAACAAACAAACAAACAAAAAACAACTCTCAAAAAAAAAAAAAAAGAACTTTATGGAGTCAGCAGATGGCATACTGGTTGTGTCACTGTACTCCCACATGACTGACTACAGTTCAAGTCCAGACCCAGTCGCTTGAAAATTACTCGAAGCATGTGTGTGTGCATGCCCAAGATCCCAGGGGGAAAATGAAGGAGAAGGGATTGCGGTGTGGCTATGCCCCCTGGGGGAGAAGGGTTTCTTACTTTCCCTCTCGCTGTCTCTGTCTCTAGTCAGTGGGTGTGCATGCCCTACTACAAAAACGTCTAAAAAAAAAAGGGGGGGGGGACATTTTGTAAAAGAGACACACAAAATTATTGCTCTTGAAATCATAATTTATAATTTTTACCTAGTGCCTGCACATTTCTGATAACCTTATACAATCATAAAATGCCTGGACACCAGTCTTACTTACAGCAGTCGCCTTATGATGACCTCTGGGAAATCTGAGTTTCTAATACCTCTTATCCCAACTTTTCAAGTGCACTTAAACAGAGACCTAACACCTGTTCTCTGAGATATTTTATGTCCATTAGTGGGACTTATTTCTCCTAGGAGTATTTGTTACTCTCTGAAGTTACTTCATTTACTTCATTTTTGGCTTATTTAGTGTTTATATCTTTCTTTCACTCTGTAATGAAGCCTCATGAAGGCAACGAGTGTTCATTTGTGATTGATTCTCAGTGCCTACGAAATATTTCTTGTTTATCCTGTTCCTATGGGCTAATAAATACAGTGTCTAAGGACAATTTACTGAGAGGAAGATGGTGAGAAGGAACGATGGTAAGAGTGTTGCAATATTGCCATGAGTGAGGGGAAGCCCCCTAATAAATGAGAAGACTTGGGGTCAGTCATAAGTCTTAAAGCATTTATAGCTTCAACCATAAAACAGAAATGTCTGAAGTATGAACTGAAATAATAAAAATAATAACAAAAAGAAATGCAAAGGAGAGTAGGGATTTAAAGGAAAATGTGAATCAAATAACAAAGATAAATAATTTATATTTAAGCAGCATAAAACATTTATTCAAATGCAGAAGAAAAATTGAAATCTCAATAATTATTTGCAAAGGATATAAACCAACACTCAAGCAAATAGCCCATGGGAAATTGCACAAAACATAAGCAATAATATAAATGCAAATTAAAGTAATACCAAGATGTCATTTTTTACATACACAAAATTAGCCTGAAAAGGAACCAAAAAACCTCACAATGCCTAAAATGGGCATGGTTGATGTAAAATTGGTATGCTGATACATTTATGAGTTCTTAGAAGTATTTTAGAGAGTGATTTTTAAGTAAAAATTAAGAAAAGTTCCTGCATTTCCAACACTAGAAGCATAAATATTGAAAATTATTACACAGAAAATAAACAATGTAATAATGATATCCACTACAGTACCTACTTTTAAAGATTAAAATATAGGAGCCAGACAGTAGTGTGCTGGCTAGGGCCCTGGACTCTCACATGGCCAACTGTAGTTCAAGTCCTAAACCTGTTGGCTTGCTTTCTCACTTTCTCTCTCTCCAGTGAATATGCATGCCCTATAACAAAATTAAAATAATATAATAAATAAAATTTAAAAATACGGGACCAGCAGTTAGCATAATGGCTATGTCGCTGGACTCCCAACTGCGGTTCGCGTCTCAGACCTGGTGGCTTAAATCTTACGCTGGGTGTGTGCGCGTGCATGCCCAAGATCCCAAGAGGAGAATGGAGGAGAAGGGACTGTGGCGTGGCCATCCCTCCTGGGGGGTGATTTCTCGCTTTCTGTCTCTCTGTCTCTCTCTGCCTGTCTGGTGAGTGCATGCGCCCTATAGCAAAAAAACTTCTCCAAAAAAAAATTTAAAAATAATTATTAAAAAATATTGATGAAAACATGGAAAACCACATAAATGTTCAATATCAGAAGAATACGTATATAAACTATACTGTATCAGCTTGATGGACTATTAAGTATCAGAAAATTATCATTAAATATATGAAAAATACAGAAGACATCCATGGGGTAGAAGGTAGAATTTGCCTGACCAGGCAACTGGGAAATCTGCCTGTGTTATAAAGGAGTTCCCTGGAATGAAGGGGAAAATGCACAGCATATGGATCCTTGAAAGGCTCTAGGAGTCACAGGAAATAAAAGAGCCTAGGAAACACAGAAGGTATAGCAAAATCTCTTCCTGAAAATTACTGGCATGCCTTATGTCCCTTCTTGGTGCAGAAGCTATGGAGGGTCATCTATCCCACCTGTTTGCACAGTGGCCACCACTGACTCAGCTCCCCTTGGAGTAAGCTGGTTGGCGTTTCCCATGGGTTAAGGGCACTTTTATTTCACTGAGATGTAGACTCGTGGCTTTTCAAATACAAGTCTGTCGGTGCATCATCTTTCCCTGTATTGTCACTGTCATGGAGGTCAGCAAAGTAGTGACTCCCTGACCACAAGAAGACTGGGCCATGGCATGTGTAAGTTAGATTCTCCTCCATCCTCCACCCCCC
>NW_006159457.1:479873-492552 GCF_000334495.1 Tupaia belangeri chinensis | reverse complement strand
GAAGACAGTGCAGGGCCAAACCCACAGCCTGAGCATCCAGGTTGGAGAAACAGGTGGTGTCTGCACAGTATGGCCTCCAGTCTCATCTAGTCCAGTGCACTTGGCTGCCTTTCACTGGCCCCTCCTGGGAGGTTCTGCAGCTGTGCCAGACACACTTCCTGCAGTTGGTTTCCACTGAGGCTTTTCTTTGGAGGACTGTCATTCAGAAGACTCTCATTTGAGTGAAAAAGAATTTCCTTTCTTTAATTATGTAATTTTGCTAACTTTGGCAATCCTTAAAAAATGCAGGAAATATATGGGGCTTATTAAACTTTTAGAGACAATGTGCTAACATTGGCAACTAAGGTAATTAATTTTTCCTAACAGTGGAAATCTTTGATTTATGATAGAAAATGTAGAGAAGAGAGTAAAAGGTGCCAGTGACTCCAGGAATAATGGGCTTTCAGTATTATATGTTTTTCTCTTTGGTCTGTAATGTTTTAGATGGTCACAAATACATTTTAATTTTTTTAATGTGATAATTATGTATTTTCCTGTTACTGTTTCTTTGCACAAATTTTGATGTCTGCACCTAATTAAATGTAATTGTTTTGATACTTTCTGGTTTTAACTACCTATATTAAGATTGTTTTTATCTGTGATGCCATCACTTCATTCTTTTTATAGACAAGAAACATCTTGTCCATAACATGTTGCATAAATATTTATTTGTATTTTATATTAGGACTGAATAAATAATATATTCAAATGTAGACTGATCAAATAAAATGTGAACTTTTTAGTTCTAATATTATTATATTATCGGATTGCATTTCTAGAATTCTGTTCTTTCTTTGGGCACCTATATTGAGTTGCCTCCAAAAATATTGAAAAGTATGATAGTAAACTTATAATAACAGCTCTTACAGTTGGTCTGGTCACCAAGCAGATACTTCAGGATGATATTCTGTTTAATTTTTCCTTCATGTATAAGAGATTCAGCTCAGTTGTAATTGCTATACATGTAGGATAAGTGGAAAATCTGCTTTCCCTCCTGAAAGCATAGAAATGCATTTGTCATAGATAAAATGTCCCATTTTTAAAATTATTTATTTTATTTACCATTATTGTTATTATTTTTAGGTTTGCTATAGGGTACATGTGCTCACCAGAGAGAGAGAGAGAAAGAGAAAGAGAGAGAGAGAGAGAGAAGAAAAGTAAGAAAGCAAACCAGAAGTTTCGGGATTTGAACTACAGTCAGATATGTGGGAGTCCAGCACCTTATCCACCATGCTGCCTACTGACCCCAAAATGTCCTGTTTTTACCTCTGTTATCCTACATACTATTGATAAGAACCAATAAATTAATCAGCTTCACATATAAAAACTGAAAAATTAGTCATGCTTCATGCATTTTCTTCGGCCTATATTTTAATTTAAATATCTTTACATTGCTTGTTTGTCTACTGGTTCAGCCACCCATCCCACACTCCCTCGTACTGTCGGAGTGTAGAAACTATACCTATGAGCTTCCTCCGAAGTGTCATCACAGGCCTGTGTGGTCATTTACTTTTTCTAAGAATGGCATGGACTGAATTTGTCAAAATATAAGTGTATGAATATTTTCACAATATTCAATGTAAGACAGTTTTCAGAAGGGGCTACACATTTAAAGAAGGCATTTTCTTTCTTTGTTCAATATAAGAAGAAACTGTCTTCCAGTTTCATCTATAACAAGAAAGAGCTTGGAAGGTATCACTCTTATCTTTAAAACAGCAAAAATACTGACCAAGCTGAGAAATCAAGGACTTTTCTTAGGCTAATCAGAGGACATGGAAAGTTACTCCCCCAACGTCTGGAAGGAAAGGCAAATACAAAGAACCATGTCTGTGACTCACTCCGTTTTTGGCTCAGTATGAATATTGTTAAACCACTACAGAACCTGCTGCAGCCATAAACTGGTAGAAATTCCTAAAAGGTAATTTTGACTAAATGCTAGAGGTCCAGAGTAAAAGAGAGAAATTTTTGGAGGCCCATAGTCATAGGTGGGCCCACACACTAATGGGCTCTAATGCTAGGAATCTTATCAGATTGTCATGGTGAAGACCCGAAGAAAATCTTCTGTCTTCAGAAAGAGTAATAAAGAAGTAATAAGTATTCCCAGAATATCTCCCATGGCAAAGACCTGTTCTCCAGGAGAAAAGACTTCCTCAAGCCTATCTCACCAGCGATGACCTTATGCCACGCAGGGACATTTACTCACCATCAATCCCCTGTAACTTTCCTGTCCCACCTAAAGGAGTGGGAAGCAAGAAACACTTCTTTCGGTCATAACCCAAAGTCACAGGTTTATTAACCAATGACCAAATAATAGAAATGTTTTCTTTTCCCACACTCAATCAGCTTAGGGGTAGAGATCAGGTATAAAAGCAATGGATGAGGAACCAGCAGTTAGCGTAATGGCTATGTCGCTGGACTCCCACGTAGTCAACCGCGGTTCGTGTCCCGGACCCGGTGGCTTAAAACTCACGCCGGGCGCGTGTGCGTGCGTGCTCAAGATCCCGAGAGGAGAATGGAGGAGAAGGGATTGCGGCGTGACCATCCCCCCTGGGGGGTGATTTCTCGCTTTCTGTCTCTATGTCTCTCTCTGTCTGTCTGGCGAAAATCTCTCCAAAAAATAAAAAAGCAATGGATGACAAGTAAAAGACTATAGGGAATCAACTAAGAAAAATTTCCTAGAGAAACTCAGAATTCACTGGAGGAATCAGGGGCCTATGGAAGCTACAACTACAGCAAACATAAATCCCCAGAACGCCTAACCAGATTAACATAAATCTGGTACAGGTAGTCGGATGGATCCTGAAATAGTGGCAGTTTGTTATAACTCATTCTCTCTGGACTCTGTTTTCCCTCTCAGAGCTGTGAACAGGAAGCTTATCTCACTTGTTATTGCCTAAACTTTCTTTAAAAGAACTGGAGAAGGGCCAGCAGAGGGCAGAGCAGTTAGGATGCTGGACTCCCACATGGTGGACCATGGTCCAAATCCCAGACCCAGTGGCTTGAAAATCTCACAAGGCACGTGTGCCTGTGTTCCCAAGCTCCCAGGAGAGAGAATGGAGGAGAAGGGATTGTGGTGTGCTGATTTCTCATTTTCTCACTCACTGCCTCTGTCTTTCACTCTCTGACTAGTGCATGCACCCTCAGGCAAAAAAAACTCTTAAAAAAACAAAAGACCTAGAGAAGGTTACTACTTCCCACCATTCTGCATATGTACTCAGACAGTCTCTGAAATGTTCAGTCAACATTCCACTTCCCACTCACAGCAATAAACTAGGAGCAAAATCTGCTCCATCTGCACACGCTCATCCCTTCAGAGTCCACACCAGGCATACTCATACTTATGGCTTCCTCCACTGGGTAATAAAGTTCCCTTACCTGACGGGAGGTTTGCAGGTAAAAGAAAACCCTACAAAATCAAATCAAAGGGGCAGGACGTTAGTGAGAAACAGATAGGGCTTATTAACTGCTGATGATGACATGTATAGTATTCTCAACTGGATTGGTCTGAGAAGTATTTCATGATGGGCAAAGTATTTTTACAAGCAAAATGAGAAATAGCAATTGACTGTTTTAAAAAATAATTAGAATAATAAAAATAATGTTTGGGGAAAACATAGAAAAGATATTGAAGGTTGAAGTGGGGAGATTAATGTCTCTGTACTGACATGCATGGCATTCCCTTTTGAAAAAACAATGTAATACACTGTAAAGTTATATGTAATCCAATGTAATATAAAGAAGATTATGATGATGATAATAAAAAAAGTAAAGAAAAAAAATCAAATCAAAACAAAAAACCTCCTAAAGTGAGAGACACCCCCCCCTCCTGAATATTCATGACAAGATCTCACAATAAAATGCCTAACCCCATTCGCAGGGCAGTTGCACACACAAATTCCTTTTTTGGTGTGGAATATATTTTTCTGCTAAAATCTTCGCTTTTTTAATTAAGAACTTCTCATTTCTTTACTTCTGTTTGTGCCTTTATCCTACAGCTCAGAGTGGGTCTCTAATCTTAGTGGCCTGAACCCAAACAACAGAGTATTTCATACAACACTTCCTGGCTCCGATCCAATATCAAAACTTCAAATTAAGACCTATTTACTCCAAATCATGTTACTTGTTATACAAATCCTATTTCAATCAAAAAAAATTTGCAAGAGATGCTAAACATCAAGTCAATGGCACAGTAAAAAGACACAAAGCACGCCTCAGAACCCAAGTCTGATTTGACACAGATTTTGCAATTATCAAACAGGGAACCTAAAATAACTTTTATTCTTATGTTAAGAGCTCTACGAAAGAAAATAGCTAACATTCAAGCTAACACTGCAATAAAATTAAAAAATGCATTTGATGGACTGATCAATAGACTGAATGTGGCCAAGGAAATAATCAATGATCTTGAGAAAATACCAATATACTTCTCACAGTGAGATGTAAAGGAAAAAAGTAATTAATTTTTTATAAACACATTGACGATATCCACAAAGTATGAAATAATTTCAAAAAAGGTAATATAAGTATAAATGGAAAACAAGGAGAATAAAGAATGGTTTAGAATAAATATTTAAGATAATAATGGCTGACAATTTTCCAAAAATAATGGCAGACATAAAACCAAAATTCTCACAATTTAAAGAACATCGATTTGGGTAACTATTATAAAATCTACACCTGAGCATACAACCTGTCCAAACTGCAAAAGAAAAAGAAAAGAAAAGAGTAAATAACATAAAAGAAGGGATTAATGGAGCAAATAAAATTTTCAGAAATTTAATGTGGAGGCACCAGCAGTTAGCGTAATGGCTATGTCCCACGTAGTCAACCGCGGTTCAAGTCCTGGACCCAGCAGGTTTAACTCACACCGGGTGCGTGTGCGTGCATGCCCAAGATCCCAAGAGAGGAATGAAGGAGAAGGCATTGTGGCGTGGCCATCCGCCCAGGGGGTGATTTCTTGCTTTCTATCTCTCTGTCTTTCTTTGTCTTTCTGGTGAGCGCACGCGCCCTATAGCAAAATCTTCTCCAAAAAGAAAAAAAAAAAAAAAAGAAATTTAATGTGTATAACTTTGATCTAAGCAGAACTATTAATAACTTGATCTAATTGATATTTACAGAATCTTCTATTCAATAAGAGTTTAATACATTTTTTAAACCAAACTCACATAGAACATTCACCAAGATCGATCACATTACAGAACACATCTTAACATTTTTTAGAAACAAAATTCAAGCAAAATATGTTCTCTTATTATAGTGAAAATGAACTAGAAACCCATAAAAGAAAAACATCCAAAAACCCAGTAAACATTCAATATTAAACAACATATTTCCATAAAACACATTGATTAAAAAAGCCTGCAGAAGTGCCAACAGGTGTACGGTGGTTAAGCAACTGACCACAATTCAAGCCCAGGGCCTGGTGGCTTGAAAAATCACACTGGGCATGTGTGCGTGTGTGTCCAAAGTCCCAGAAGGAGAATAGAGGAGAAGGGAATGTGGTATGGCCATTCCCCCTTGAGGAGTGATTTCTCACTTTCCTTTTTGCTGTCTGTTTCTCTCTAGTGAGTGCACATGTCACCCCCCCAAAAAAGGCCTACAGAAAAAATTTTAAAAATACTTAAATTTGGGACCAGCAGGTGATGTAATGGCTGCATTGCTGGACTGCCATGTAGTTGACTGCAGTTCGAGTCCCAGACCCGGTGGTTTAAACTCACGCTGGTCACATGTGCATGCGTGCCCAAGATCCTGAGAGGATAGGGAATCACCCTGGGGGGGTGATTTCTTGCTTTCTGTCTCTCTGTCTTTCTGGTGAGCACACACACCCTATAGCAAAAATCTAAAAAAAAAAAAAAAAAAAACAAAAAAACAAAAAAACAAACTTAAATGAACATAAAAATGAAACTCATGAAAATGTGTGACATGATATGCAATAAAAGTAGTGCTTTCAGAAAATGTGAAAACATTAAATATATATAGTAGGAAAAAATTTAATTAATAATTTAAGACTCTACCTTAAGAATTTAGATAGAGTACAGTAACATAAGCCTAATGCCCACAGAAGAAAATAAATAAAAATGTAAGCATAAATCAATAAAACTAAAAATAGGAAATTGATAGAGAAAAATATTGAGACTAAAATACTTTCCTCAGAAGGAATAATAACATTGACAGGCCTCTGACCAACCTAACCACCACAATGAAAGACAATGAAAGGTACTAATATGAGAAATAATTATTTTTAATTTCCGAGGGTATATGCCCTCGACAGAGAGAGAGAGAAAGCACTCCTACATAAGGTGTGGTAGGAGTACAACCCTTTCTTCTCTGCTTCTTCATCCTGTAGGGATTTAGGGCACTCGGGTATAAATGCTCAACATGTTTTTCAAGCCTCTGAGCAGGGATGAAAGTTATGGTCAGCCATGTGAGACCTAGCTCCTTTAACTGCTCGGGCTATGTGGCCAGTCTCAGAAATGAATTTTTATCAAAAATCAGCACACAGGCCAGCCCTGTCGCATAATGGTTAAATACTGAATGTAGGGAGCCAGGTGCCACGTGGCTAAACACTGGAGTTCTGGCCTCACTAGAGGCACATACAGCATGACCAAATGAAGAAATGGAGGAAAAGAATTGTGGTATGACCATGACCCATTGCTTGGGGACAGGGAGAGGACCTTTCTCTCTTTAGCAAGTGCCCATATCCTATGACGATTTAAAAAAAAAAATCAGCACATAGTTTTATTGGATACTTATTTTTTTTCTTTATTTCTAGAGGGCATGTATACTTGCCAGAGAGAGAAAAAAAGCGAGAGAGACAAAGTACCCCCCAACGTGGCATGGTCACACCACAATCCTTTCTTAATTTCACCATCCTGTCATGATTTGGGGCATGAATACACACATGCATGATGTGTTTTTGAAGAGTTCAGGCTGGGATTCAAACCCTGGTTAGCCATGTGGAATCTGGTTCCCTTAAACACTAGGCTATGGACTTGGTCCTGTCTATGTATTTTGATAAAAGCATGAAAGGAGTAGAGCATAACTATCTTGAGAATTACCCAGAGGTGCAGGATACTATATTTTGCTAATATTCTTGTTTTACCATTATTAGGAAGACCATGGGAACATGGTTTTGTTATACAATAGCTTATGTAGAAACAGAACAAAAAATTCTGAGTTCCTTGTTTTACACCAAAGAAATACTCTTGTGTGTGTGTGAAGCTCCATGTCATGATGAGTTTGTTAGCTTTAATTCTCATAATAAATAAGCTCCACTACAGAAAAGGAAACACTTTCCAAGCTCCATTCCCTCGCTCCTTTCTCCAGAGGGCATTTTGTAAATTACAACATCTGCACTACATAGTTCCCAAGTGGCCTGCTATAGTGAACATAGTTCCCCAAAGTGCATAATGACTCCCATGTTGCAGCTTAAGCAGTAAGACATTAGAATAAATTATAGAGAATGAAAGTACTCATGAATTCCTTGCTTTCTTTTGGGGGTGGGGGGAAGTGAGGTGGGCTTAGTAATTTTAGTGGCACCAAATATGATACAAACAACTTCAGTATCAGACTTGTTCCTCCAGTTTCCCAGCATAGCAGTGGAACCTGGAAAGAGACTAAGCTGAAATATTTTTTCACTCATATTCTCTGTACCTGAGCTGCAGACAGTGTTAGTCTGTGAATGAATTTCTGCCTTTTTCATTAGCTTAATCAAAGAAGTGATTTCTTCCTTCCTTCCTCCCTTCCTCCCTCCCTCCTTCCTTCCTTCCTTCCTTCCTCCCTCCCTCCCTCCCTCCTTTTTTCTTTCTTTCTTTCTTTCTTTCTTTCTTTCTTTCTTTCTTTCTTTCTTTCTTTCTTCTTTCTTTCTCTCTCTTTTGCTTTCTTCTTTCTTTCTTTTCTTTCTTTCTTTCTTCCTCTTTGTTTCTTCCTTTCTTTCTTCTTTTGCTCTCTTTATTTTTTTCCTTCCTTCCTTTCTTACTTCTTCCTTTCTTTCTTTTTTAATTTTGCTAGGGACTCATGGGTTCACTGGATTCACTGGAGAGAGAAAGAGACAGAGGGAGGGGGAAAATGAGAAAACATCATCTATGGAGAATAGTCATGCCACAATCTTTTCTCCTACACTCTTCCCTCCTTTCAGGATTTTGGGCACTCATGATCTTGTACCCATTGTGTTTCTCAAGCTGCTTGGTCCAGACTAGAATCGTGTAATCAGCAGTGTGGGATCCAGGTGCCTTAACTGTCACTTCACAGGAGAGAGAGGATAGGACAAAGATAGAGCATATAGGCTGGCCCCAGAAGTGCTTTTCAAATGCAAGTACTTTTAATACTATAGAGGTCTCTAGAGTTTCACTGTTTAAAGGCCCAAGGGTTAACTTAGTGAACAATGAAAATCATCTATGAACAGTGAACCCTCAGTCATATAACTCCCACGTTGTTCAGGAGTCCATTGTATACAATTTTTGGCAGGAGTTTGTTTCTAAAACTAGTCAGAATTACTCTGTCGCTAAAAGATGAATCATGTCAGGAAACGAGGGATCACAGATCCTAAACAGATGGGCAGCCATGTTGTCTCTCAAGAGCAGACAATGGGAGTTCACCAGTGTCGTCTGCAGCATTTCAAATAATTACAGCAACATCTATGTCAATATCAGGGAGACACCATGTAATTTGGAAATGAACTTCCTTGAAACAAGGAAACATTACTTATGGGCAAGGTAGGGGTCAGACTTCAGAGATAAGGAAACTTGCCTGATTAGACCAACAGAATTGCCCCTTGGAATATAACCCACTGTTTTTCTTTCTCAATCTCCAGGTTCACTGTACCCAGTATCCTACCCATCAATACCTGACTGCCTCCCAAAATGATAGCCTCCTATCCCAGCTATCTAGCCACATCTACTGCTTAGACTAGACCCTCCATCCCACAGCACACCAGCTATCCACCCACCCTCACTGCAAGCCTTCTATCTTTGCCCTATCCTCTCTCTTCCCTTCTGTTTGTTATGCTCTTAAGTATTCTGAGATTTCCTGTTTGTTGTTAATGCTTATTTTTCCCTGTTGTAGTATTTCTTTTTTTTATAAAATAATTATTTATTTAATTTAATTTATTATTATTATTGTTCTTCAGTTTGGCCAGGGAGGAGGATTCACACACACACACACACACACACACACACACACACACAGAGAGAGAGAGAGAGAGAGAGAGAGAGAGAGAGAAAGCAAACCTCCAGGTTTTGGACTCAAACTGCATCAGCCATGTGGGAGTCCAGCACCTTAAACACCATGCCACCTGCCAATCCCCCTGTTGTAGTATTTCTAAGACTTGATTATGGACTTTGACATTCATACTTTTAACACTTTAAAATAAAATGTATTTATTGAATTTTTGAAGTAAATAAGATACTAACAGTGGAACATTTGCCCCCTACAAGTTCCATTTTCAAATTGGATTTCATCTTTCAACTCCCACAATGAATTACAACTATCTTTTTTATTTATTTCAAAGGTTCGTATTTACCTTTATATAAGCCCACACAAATCTATATTTATATTCTTCTTTATTATATAACTGGTTGCATACCATATATAACATTTTTCATCTTGCCTTTTTTCACTTAAATATTGTAATTTGGAGATATTCGTATTTGACTACATAAAGAACTTTCTCATTGTCTTCTTTTTTGTGTGTGTGAGATTTTTGTTATAGATTGCATGTGCTTACCAGAGAGACAGAGACTGAAAGCAAGAAATCACCCTCCAGAGGGGATGGCCACACTCTAATCCCTTCTCCTCCATTCTCCTCTCAGGATTTTGGGCATGCACATACACGTGGCCAGCATGAGTTTTAAGCCCCCTGGTCCAGGACTTGGACCACTGTCTACTACATGGGAGTCCAGCAATGTAACCATTACACCATCTGCTGGTCCCATTTTTTTTGTCATCTGGAGCTAAAGATCCTCTTCCAAGCTCCCTAAGGTCATCAGAATTCAGTTCCTTATAGCTTTAGAACTCATGGCACGAGGTTGCAATGAGGAGAGAGTTGCTGACTACTTCGAGGTTTTACTTCCTTTAGATCCTCGTTATTTATGTACTTACTTATTGCCAGAGAGAGTACATGTTCGTCAGAGAAAGAGAGGGAGAGAGAACGGGAGCATTCTTCCCTGAGGCATGGTCACACCACAGTCCTTTTTCCTCCATGTTTCCATCCTGTCAGAGTTTTGAAATTTACACACACATGCACTTGGTGTGTTTTTTAAGATCTGGGGCCATGATACAAACCGATGTCAGACATGTGGGATCTCAGTCCCTGTGGGCACTGATTAACCTGTGTGCTCTGAGACCCTAGATCTTCTTTCCAAGAACTTACCTGATTAAGTCGGTGCCACCCACAACAATGTCACCTTTGATTAACTTAAATTCTAATGATTAAAAGCCTTAATTACACCTGCAATAGTCCTTCCCCTTTTATATACAACTTAATATAGTCACAGGAGTTACTTTGGCCCTCACTTTTATCATGTTTTATTGGGTTAAAAACAAGTTATTGATTATGCATGCACTCACAAGCCATAGATAATACAATGACATGTGTCCTTGGGGATCTTCTTAGAATCCTGCCAACCACACATGTAGTCCCCAAACTGAAATGGTCAGGTCAACTGCAATTTTGAAAGAAAAAGGTCAAGGGCCCTCCCAGAGAATTATACCTTCAAAAGCAATACGTTCCTGTTTCCTCATGAACCTCGCCAGCACTACGTGCCAATAAATTTTTAAATGATTATGAGTCTTATGAGTCAGTTGGGGATTCTCAACATAGTTTTAATTTTCTATCATTTTAAAAGCAATTCAGTAGCATTTCGTATGTGTGAGTACTGTTTATGTTACTTTCACTAATACTCTTTTATTTCTTCTCTGGTTTACCCCCCACCCCCCTTGGGTTATTAGTCTTTATCTTATTGATTTGAGAAGATTCGCACATGTTAAGAAGATTAATCCTTTTCTGTGATGGTAGTTACAAACATTCGTATAACTTTACAAGTTTGCCATTATTCTTTTATTTGTATACTTTTTTAAGAGACAACGAAAAAGTTTTATTTTTAAGAGAGATTTTTGCTATAAGGCATGTGTACTCACCAAAGAGACAGAGAGACAGAAAGTGAGAAATCCCCTCCCAGGGAACATGGCCACGCTGCTATCCCGTCTCCTCCATTTTCCTCTCAAGATTTTGGGTGCACATGCACATGCACCCAGTATGAATTTTAAGTTACTGGGTCCAGAACTCAAACTGTGGTTGACTACATGGGAGTCCAGTAATGAAACCATTATGCCATCTGCTGGTCCCAAAAGTTTTTATTCTTATATTATCAGATTAGTGTTTTTGTGGGGAGGAGGGTTGAGTTTGAGTAATAGCTGATACTGAAAATTATCAAAATGTTGGTCTAGTAATTGCAGCTCTATGATTCTACATTTACATACTTTATGTGTTGGAAATGTATTGGGAATGTTAAACAGGAGTTTATATTTTTCAATAAGCTGTGCACATAATTTACTACTTAATTCTTTTCCTACTTGAATCAAAATAACTACTTGTGGAGAATTATATATTTAAAGATAGTTGTACAGTTTTCTTTTTTTTTTTTTTTCTAGAGGTTTTTGCTATAGGGCACGTGCACTTGCCAGACAGACAGAGAGACAGAAAGCGAGAAATCACCCCCCAGGGGGGATGGCAATGCTGCAATCCCTTCTCCTCCATTCTCTTCCTGGGATCTTGGGCATGCACGCACACGTGCCCGGTGTGAGTTTTAAGCCACTGGGTCCAGGACGCAAACCGCGTCGACTACATGGGAGTCCAGTGACATAGCCATTACGCTAACTGCTAGGTCCCTACAGTTTTTTTTTTAAATGAGACCTATTTCATTGAGAGCAAAAGGGTATGTTCTTTCTCTTCCCAACTGTCTCAATCAATAGCATAAGGTGAAGTGACTCTGATTTACAAGGTTAGGTAACAAAAGGTAATACGATTTCTACCTAGCATCCTGTCTCAGGAAATGTGCCTTAGGAGACCTGAATCACCAAAGAAGAAATTCAGCTCTCTGTACCACTCACCCTCACATGTATGTGCACTTGCTCAATCATAAATAAAGAAAATATTGGAAAGAGAAGTTGATATTCTAATTAAATTGGAGTAAGTTTATTAAACACTATAGGGAATGTTGCCATACATAGGTTAAGTCTTTTTAAAGCTAAGAACATGGGCCAGCAGGTGGGGTGGTGGTTGAGGCACTGGCCTCCCACATGGCTGACCACAGTTTGAGTCCCAGATCTGACAGCTGGCTTCCTCATTTTCTAACATTCTCTCTCTCTCTCTCTCTCTCTTTATTTCTGTCTCTCTGATGAATATGTGTGCCCAATAGCAAATTTAAAATAATTATAATACATTAAATTAAATAATTATAAAAATAATGTGGTTTTGCTTTTTGGCCAGAACTTCCACCTTTCAGTAATTAACCAAAATGATGAACACAAAGGGAAGGAGGTGAAGCAGCCGATATATGTTCTCTAGGCCTTTTAGAAAACGTGGAGTTGTTCCTTTGGCAACATATATGTGAATCCACAAGAAAGGTGATATTGTAGACAT
>NW_006159457.1:374322-473954 GCF_000334495.1 Tupaia belangeri chinensis | reverse complement strand
CACACACACACACACACACACACACACACACACACAGAGAGAGAGAGAGAGAGAGAGAGAGAGAGAGAGAGAGAAAGCAAACCTCCAGGTTTTGGACTCAAACTGCATCAGCCATGTGGGAGTCCAGCACCTTAAACACCATGCCACCTGCCAATCCCCCTGTTGTAGTATTTCTAAGACTTGATTATGGACTTTGACATTCATACTTTTAACACTTTAAAATAAAATGTATTTATTGAATTTTTGAAGTAAATAAGATACTAACAGTGGAACATTTGCCCCCTACAAGTTCCATTTTCAAATTGGATTTCATCTTTCAACTCCCACAATGAATTACAACTATCTTTTTTATTTATTTCAAAGGTTCGTATTTACCTTTATATAAGCCCACACAAATCTATATTTATATTCTTCTTTATTATATAACTGGTTGCATACCATATATAACATTTTTCATCTTGCCTTTTTTCACTTAAATATTGTAATTTGGAGATATTCGTATTTGACTACATAAAGAACTTTCTCATTGTCTTCTTTTTTGTGTGTGTGAGATTTTTGTTATAGATTGCATGTGCTTACCAGAGAGACAGAGACTGAAAGCAAGAAATCACCCTCCAGAGGGGATGGCCACACTCTAATCCCTTCTCCTCCATTCTCCTCTCAGGATTTTGGGCATGCACATACACGTGGCCAGCATGAGTTTTAAGCCCCCTGGTCCAGGACTTGGACCACTGTCTACTACATGGGAGTCCAGCAATGTAACCATTACACCATCTGCTGGTCCCATTTTTTTTGTCATCTGGAGCTAAAGATCCTCTTCCAAGCTCCCTAAGGTCATCAGAATTCAGTTCCTTATAGCTTTAGAACTCATGGCACGAGGTTGCAATGAGGAGAGAGTTGCTGACTACTTCGAGGTTTTACTTCCTTTAGATCCTCGTTATTTATGTACTTACTTATTGCCAGAGAGAGTACATGTTCGTCAGAGAAAGAGAGGGAGAGAGAACGGGAGCATTCTTCCCTGAGGCATGGTCACACCACAGTCCTTTTTCCTCCATGTTTCCATCCTGTCAGAGTTTTGAAATTTACACACACATGCACTTGGTGTGTTTTTTAAGATCTGGGGCCATGATACAAACCGATGTCAGACATGTGGGATCTCAGTCCCTGTGGGCACTGATTAACCTGTGTGCTCTGAGACCCTAGATCTTCTTTCCAAGAACTTACCTGATTAAGTCGGTGCCACCCACAACAATGTCACCTTTGATTAACTTAAATTCTAATGATTAAAAGCCTTAATTACACCTGCAATAGTCCTTCCCCTTTTATATACAACTTAATATAGTCACAGGAGTTACTTTGGCCCTCACTTTTATCATGTTTTATTGGGTTAAAAACAAGTTATTGATTATGCATGCACTCACAAGCCATAGATAATACAATGACATGTGTCCTTGGGGATCTTCTTAGAATCCTGCCAACCACACATGTAGTCCCCAAACTGAAATGGTCAGGTCAACTGCAATTTTGAAAGAAAAAGGTCAAGGGCCCTCCCAGAGAATTATACCTTCAAAAGCAATACGTTCCTGTTTCCTCATGAACCTCGCCAGCACTACGTGCCAATAAATTTTTAAATGATTATGAGTCTTATGAGTCAGTTGGGGATTCTCAACATAGTTTTAATTTTCTATCATTTTAAAAGCAATTCAGTAGCATTTCGTATGTGTGAGTACTGTTTATGTTACTTTCACTAATACTCTTTTATTTCTTCTCTGGTTTACCCCCCACCCCCCTTGGGTTATTAGTCTTTATCTTATTGATTTGAGAAGATTCGCACATGTTAAGAAGATTAATCCTTTTCTGTGATGGTAGTTACAAACATTCGTATAACTTTACAAGTTTGCCATTATTCTTTTATTTGTATACTTTTTTAAGAGACAACGAAAAAGTTTTATTTTTAAGAGAGATTTTTGCTATAAGGCATGTGTACTCACCAAAGAGACAGAAAGAGCCAGAGAGACAGAAAGTGAGAAATCACCCCCCAGGGAACATGGCTACGCTGCTATCCCTTCTCCTCCATTTTCCTCTCAAGATTTTGGGTGCACATGCACATGCACCCAGTATGAATTTTAAGTTACTGGGTCCAGAACTCAAACTGTGGTTGACTACATGGGAGTCCAGTAATGAAACCATTATGCCATCTGCTGGTCCCAAAAGTTTTTATTCTTATATTATCAGATTAGTGTTTTTGTGGGGAGGAGGGTTGAGTTTGAGTAATAGCTGATACTGAAAATTATCAAAATGTTGGTCTAGTAATTGCAGCTCTATGATTCTACATTTACATACTTTATGTGTTGGAAATGTATTGGGAATGTTAAACAGGAGTTTATATTTTTCAATAAGCTGTGCACATAATTTACTACTTAATTCTTTTCCTACTTGAATCAAAATAACTACTTGTGGAGAATTATATATTTAAAGATAGTTGTACAGTTTTCTTTTTTTTTTTTTTTCTAGAGGTTTTTGCTATAGGGCACGTGCACTTGCCAGACAGACAGAGAGACAGAAAGCGAGAAATCACCCCCCAGGGGGGATGGCAATGCTGCAATCCCTTCTCCTCCATTCTCTTCCTGGGATCTTGGGCATGCACGCACACGTGCCCGGTGTGAGTTTTAAGCCACTGGGTCCAGGACGCAAACCGCGTCGACTACATGGGAGTCCAGTGACATAGCCATTACGCTAACTGCTAGGTCCCTACAGTTTTTTTTTTAAATGAGACCTATTTCATTGAGAGCAAAAGGGTATGTTCTTTCTCTTCCCTACGGAGAACTTTTGTTAACTGTCTCAATCAATAGCATAAGGTGAAGTGACTCTGATTTACAAGGTTAGGTAACAAAAGGTAATACGATTTCTACCTAGCATCCTGTCTCAGGAAATGTGCCTTAGGAGACCTGAATCACCAAAGAAGAAATTCAGCTCTCTGTACCACTCACCCTCACATGTATGTGCACTTGCTCAATCATAAATAAAGAAAATATTGGAAAGAGAAGTTGATATTCTAATTAAATTGGAGTAAGTTTATTAAACACTATAGGGAATGTTGCCATACATAGGTTAAGTCTTTTTAAAGCTAAGAACATGGGCCAGCAGGTGGGGTGGTGGTTGAGGCACTGGCCTCCCACATGGCTGACCACAGGTTGAGGCCCAGATCTGACAGCTGGCTTCCTCATTTTCTAACATTCTCTCTTTCTCTCTCTCTCTCTCTCTCTCTCACTCTCTCTCTCTCTCTCCGTGTGTGTGTGTGTGTGTGTGTGTGTGTGTGTGTGTGTTTCCCTCTGGTCAAATATAAAAATAATAAGAATAGTAATAGTAATAAAAAATAAATATTTTAAAAGGAAATAAATAAATAAAGCTAAGAACATGTTGTATATTCAGACTTGTTCACATTTTCTTTAATATCCTTCTGTAACATTTATGGGACCAGCACTTGACGTAATGGCTATGTCACTGGACTTCCATGTAGTTGACGGCAGTTCGAGGTCTGGACCCAGTGACTTAAAACTCACTCTGGACACGTGTGCATGCATGCTCAAGATCCCGAGAGGAGAATGGAGGAAAAGGGATTGCAGAGTGGCCATCCCTCCTGGGAGTTCTCACTCTGTCTTTCTGGCAAGCGCATGTGCCCTATAGCAAAAACCTCTTCAGGAAAAACAAATTAATATCCTTCTGTAACATTTCAAGATTTTCTTCAGCTAGCCACAGAGGCACAAGAATAATGCAAGTCTCAGTGATGCTAAAGCTAGGAGAAAGGTCCCTGGCTCCTATTCCCAGATCTCCCTGTACACGCAAGGTGCGTGTGTATGGCTGGCTGAGATGGGGATGGATTACCAAGGGAAGTTCCTGTTAGGGATGCCTGTCTCTCTCTCTTTCTCTGTCTGTCTCTTTCATAAAAGAAGTACATAAATAGATTTTGAAAAAATAAGTAAAATAAAGGTTTTCTTTGTATACTTTCTGAAACTTTTGACAGTTTAATTGCTGATTTCTATGGTTTGAACATGTCCATACTTAGGCGTTGCTTGTGTGATAGTATTAAAAAGGGGGACCTTTCAGATGCCATTAGGGAACAAAGTTCCTTTTTCATTGATGTGATAAGGCCCTTATAAAAAAAGTTTCCTACACTGCTTGGCTAGCTGCTTTCTTGCCCTCTCCTCCTGCCATGTGAGGACATAGCTAGAGACTCTTGGCAGACACCAAATGCTGGCACCTCCGTCTGGGTCTTTCTAGCTTCCAGAACAGAGAGAAAATCAATTTCTCTTCTTAATTAATTACCCGGCGTTAAGTGGTCTGCTTTGTCGGGATAAAATGAACTATGACAATTCAGTATTTAACTTGTGTTTGCTTATCTTAAAAATGGAGATCTTCAAAATTTTATCATCTAAGGTAAATTATACATGTAAATGCTATTGAATCTTGTGTACTATTTTTATGGCCTAGCCCTATATGAATTAATATTAATGTTCTTGTATGTTTTTTCTAAGAATTCTCCTAGTTCTGTTACCAGAAGTATTCAAAATTTTAAAGGACCAGCAGATGATGTAATGGTTATGTCGCTGGACTCCCATGTAGTTGACCATGCTTCAAGTTCTGAACACGGAGGCTTAAAACTCACACTGGGTGTGTGTGCACAAGTGCCCAAAATCCCAAAAGGAGACTGGAGGAGAAGGGATGGCAATGTAGCTATCCCCCCCGGGGGACAACTTCTCACTTTCTGTCACTCTGTATCTCTCTGGCAAGCACATACGCCCTATAGCAAAAATATCTCTTAAAAAAAATTAAACTTCTAGGAAACCAGCAGTTAGCGTAATGGCTATGTCGCTGGACTCCCACGTAGTCGACCGCGGTTCGTGTCCCAGACCCGGTGGCTTAAAACTCACGCCGGGCGCGTGTGCGTGCGTGCCCAAGATCCCGAGAGGAGAATGGAGGAGAAGGGATTGCAGCGTGACCATCCCCCCTGGGGGGTGATTTCTTGCTTTCTGTCTCTATGTCTCTCTCTGTCTGTCTGGTGAGCGCACGTGCCCTACAGTGAAAATCTCTCCAAAAAAAAAAAATTAAACTTCTATTTATTTATCTACATGGGCTGGAAAATAGCACCAAAGTTAAATAATAATGATAATAATAATAATAATAATAATAATAATAATAATAATAGTAAAGGGCATGTTTCTTCTGCTCCTGCCTCCAGCAGACATGTATCTAGGGTTTCCTGTCAAGTGAGGGGGTATCTTTGGAGCCAAAGAAACCTTTTAAACAATTTGCTGAAAATCTTTAGTGAAAGTATCTGTATATTCCTAACTATCAAATATTTTAAAATAATTAATTATTGATTATGTTTCTTTAACATCCCATCCTAAAAATGTGACTGCTGCAAACCCTCTGACACGTTTTACTTTGAATTGTCAGAACATAAACTCCACTGACCAAATCCAAGTGCAAATTCTGATTTTCTTAGGCATGAGCCACAGCCTTTGGGTCTACTCTATGCTTACAAATTTTGTTGTTGACAATATACTACTCAAGTAAATGTCACATGTACAAAACAGAGTCTTTATCCCTGTTGAATATCTTTGAGGTGCTCCTTTCAGAGACATCAAAGCTACAATGAGTCCACTGGACTCCATATTGTACTATGTGGAAGTAATTTACTTATTTTTGTAAGGAACAGAGAAGTTACTAGTATTTCATGTTTTTAATTTTTTAATAGAGGTTTCTGCCTTAGGGCTCGTGTGCTCACCAGAGAGAGAGAAACAGAGCCAGAGACAGTGAGTAAGAAGGGAAGTGAGAAATCATGCCCCTAGGAGGGATAGCCATGCTGCAATCCTTTCTCCTCCATCCCCCCACCCCAGGATCTTGGGCATGTACACTCACATGCCCGACATGATCTTCAAGTCACTGGGTCGGGACTCGTACCACAGTTAGCCATGTGAGAGTCCAGCAACTTAACTACTACACCATCTGCTCCTTCAGGAGAGATATCAAAGCTGTAATCAACAGCTGCATCTCAAATTATACTGTGTGATATTAATTTACTTATTTTTAATAAAGAGTAGAGAAGTTTTGAGCTTTTCAAACTTTATTAATTCCAGGAAAGAGAATGACACATACAAATATCTCCAACAGAGTCGCACACTGCAATACTTCCCAGCCCTCTGGCCAGCCGGGATCATGGATATACCCATGAGTATGCTTGGCATGTTGAAGGTAACCTGGGATCTGAACCCTGGGCCTTCCCACATGGTTCCAGAACTAAGGAGTGGTATCCTACCATAGCTGGGCCTGTACTGTGTGATATTTAAGTATTACACATACATTTAAAAGAGGCTATGTCTCCTTTCTTCCTTTCTCAAGATTTAATGTATTTTATGAGAAGCACTCCATTTATTTAAAGTATTAAGTGAGTGGCATATTGAGAATATTTAAAATTCATGAATGTTTTGTTTATATCAAATGCAAGAATAGTGTTTATATCTTTTAAGAAATCTTCTGTGCTGGGTTGCCAGAAAAAAGATTATTTATGAAATTCAACATTGCATATCCCAGCATTACTTTAGGGAATTATCTCTTCACCCAGGTTTCAACAATTCATAAAAAGATGACAAAGAAGATAAAGGAATGCTTTAGATAGAAATAGCTTCATGTGTTTAATGAGGACATTAACCCCACCATGGGGTACCAGGAGGATTTTAACAACCTGCCATCAGGTAAGACCATTTACACCCTGCACAATCAATAATTTCTACATTGTTTTCTTAAAATGTTTATGGAATTGTGGTTTCCTACTTCCTTTAAGAATAGGTGCCAATTATTCACAGTCCTTACTTTGCATTTTAAAAATCCAAATATATCCCTTTTATTACAAAGTATTTTCAATAAATTTATCATCAGTGAATTTCAACCCTCTATGATAAACTATTCTTTCATCAAGTTAATGGTCTTTGTTTCCCCTTTCTTCCTGTGTTAAACACATTTCTGTATCTTTTCTTAAACAAGAGTCTCTCTTGAGGAACACTGGGCACATGTGTGTGCCTGCCCAACTACATGTAATATATCTTGGATAGAATTCTGGAACAGAAAAGAACATTAGGTATAAACTAAAAAAATCTGGATCAGCAGGCAGTATGGAGTTTAGGGTTGTTGGATCCCAAATGGCTGACAGCAGTTTCAGTCCTGGGCCTGGTGGTTTTGAGAGTTATGTCAGGCACATTTGTGTGCATGTCCAAAATCCCAAAAGCATGGAAGAGAAGGGATTGTAGCATGGCAATTCCTCTGGAGGATGCTTTCCTGCTTTCTCTCTCTCTAGCACATGTGCACACCTTGGAAAGTGTACACGCCCTATTGCAAATTAAATAATTACCATCTCATTCCAGACCTGGTGGCTTGCTTTCTCTCTCTCTCTCTCTCTGTCTCTCTCTGGTCAAATTAAAGTAAATAAATGAATAAATAAAAATTAAAATAAATAATTATTTAAAAATAAAAGACCTTCTGGGATAGATAATGTGCAGGCATGACGTGTCATTTTCTGATGAGGATGGGCAAACCAATACGAAGAGTTACTTGACTTTTACAACAATGAAATTACAGTTAATATGTGAAAATATTATTTTTTGAACCCAACAGAAAGCTTAAGTCTCAAGACAAATGTCTAATCAAATATCTAAGATATGACAGATTTCGAAAGAGATTCAAGACGCTTAGCACTTTGGCTCTTTTCTGGTATTACTTGACACGGATAAAAGAATTCAACGAAAGTAATGAAACGTTCAAAATTGAATGTAGAAAGGCTAACCCATTCCCTGGTGATTAAGGGAAGATGGTCAACTCCATGGTTGAAATCCTGGCCCTGGTGGCTTAGAAAATATGCCAGGTGTATGCATGACTCAACCCAAACAGGATGGAGAAAATGAAGGACAAGGCTTTGTGGATGACCAGACCCCATTGCAAAGGTGCTTTCTCCCAGTCTCCCTCACTCTATAGCAAAAAATAAAACAAAATAAAAAATGTGAATGTAGACTTGCAAGAAAATGTAGAACCTTGGGGGCTGTCAACCCAGAAGAAATCTGCACCTGCTCACAGACCCATCTCCCTAGAACTAAATGGCTTTTGAAAAGTACCAGACAAGAATGTGCCTGAATCATGGTACAGACCATGAGGGAGGGCATTAGAGACCACTGTGGGAAATTACGCAGTCTGGATCCCGCCTTCCTATCTTTCATATAAAACAAAATATTTGAGATGCTGAAGGAAGGGCAGAACATCCTCTAATTCTAATGGCAAATGTGAAAACACATTCCTGGGGATGAATAAGAAACTCCTGAGCCTAGACCATTCAAAGTCCCCTGCTGGTTGGGGAGTGGTAGGGTCCGTGAGAGGGTCCCAGAACACAGCAGCTGCCTATGACTCGGACTGAACTGGACATTAGAGCATGTGGTGTTCCAGTCACACCTGACTGGCAAGTATCTAAGCAACACTCAACAGCAGGCTACTGCCGTGGGTGGGACAAGAGCATCTCTGAGCAGAAGGTACAAGGCGAAAACCTAAAGTCAAAGGTAGAGCAGGTATTAAAGCAAACCTTCTGACAAATGGTCGACCTTGATTTTAAGTGGAACGGAAGACTAGTGGATTTCAAAGCTTGTAGTGCACTAAGAGTAACAATAGTGAAAACAAAGTCTAAACCCAGCACAACACTTGACTTAATTGACTTAACCTCACCCTCGACAAAGCCCTAGCAAAAAAAAAAAAAGTGTCCATTTTCAGTCATGAATATTAGTCACCCCAGGCCCTGCTGTCCTTACACAAGGTTTCTGACTTTCAATCAAAACTTATAAGATACATGAGGAAACAAAAACTAAGACAACAGACTGTAAGAGAAAGATCAATCCCCCAAACCAGATTGAGATATGGCCCATCGACATTGAAACATCTGGACAGGAATTTATGATAACCATGGCTAATATGTTAAAGGTTCTACTGAAAAAACTAGACATCATGTGTAAATAAACTGGGAATTCCAGCAGAGAGATACATGGAGAATGGAGAGAGAGCAGGTTGAAATAAATATTTTAAAGAGATAGTTGATGCCAAATGTAATGAAATGTACTTTTAGTCCATTCAGGCTATTACAGCAAATACAATAAACTGGGTGGCCTATTAATAACAGAAATTTATTTCTTACTGTTTTGAAGACTGAGGATGCAGTATCAAATTGCTTCCAGATTCCATGTCAGGTGAGGGCCCGTTTCCTGGTCCACGATGACACCTTCTCACGACATCCTCGTCCTCGTATGGAGAAGGAATAGATGAGCTCCCTTGGGCATCTTTTTTAAGGACACTAATCCCATTCATCGGCAGAATCCCCATTATCTAATTACTTCTAGTAGCAGCATCAATTGGGGGTTAGGATTTCAACATATTAATTTGGGGAGGGAGTACAAACATTCAAACCATAGCATCAAATTCAAACCCATCAAATCACAGATCCACGAACCCGAGGGGTAATTTAACATGATAAATGTCAAATAAATAAGTGCATAAATGACAGATCAGTAAATAAACAGGGGAAAAATATATCAGATTCAAATGGCTGAAATAAAACATAAAGAGAAAATCTTAGGGCTAGGCAGTGGCATAGGGGTAATGCAAGTGGACATGGAAAAAGGTTCTGAGTTTGTGTTCTGTGACCTCCCTGAGTGCACTGGGGATGTACCCACCTATGCCCACAGTCTAGTCCGGCTGAAGCTGGGGTAGATGGGGGTGGAAGGATGCCATTGGGGATGCCTACCTCAGCCTCTCTCCACCTCCCTCTGTCTCTCTCATAGAAAAATAAAATAGGCTTTTAAAATAAAAAATAGAAAAAAAAAATCTTGAACGCAGTGAACAATGATATAAAAAGACATTATATACAGAGGAAAAAACAACATCAGAGTTTTCATGAGAAGGTGCAAAAGCTGAACAATGGTATAATTCCTTTACGTACTGAAAGATGACAAATTTTTTTTATTTACATTCAGTCACTGTACATCATTACAGCATACAAAATGAGATTTTCCATCCAGAGTACACTGTATATTGTCTCAATCAAGCACATCAACATACATGTTATTATTTTGACTAAGTATTCTACTATATCTAGTGTAAATATCTTTTATAAAATGAAAAATAAGACTTTTCTCAAACGAAAAAAATCTTCGACAATATGGTTGGACCATATATGACATTAAGGGAATTTTTCAAACAGCGAGAATATCAGATAAAAAACTTAAAAGAACACACATAAACCCATACATGAAGAATATTAGAAATGCCATAAATGATGGCACATATAAATTCAGCTCCTTCTTATTTTCAATAAATGAAAAATGTAAGTCTCTAAAGGAAATAACCACATATTATATATACTTACAGGCATATGGAAAACTCTAAGTTAAGTCAATGACAGCACACAAAAGGAAAGAAGGAGGTGGAAGCAAAGCGCTATGAGATCTTCATGTTAGACTTGAAGTTGTTTGTTATTTTAAGGAAGACTGTGGCTAATTAAACATGTATAACTAAGCCCTAGATGAACAACCTGCACAGAGCAGTAAAAGGAAATGAGCTATATCTCACACTGTCTTCTCCCTGCTGTGAGTGTGGAGAGAGCAGCCCTCTTTCAAGGAGAAATTGCCCAGAAGCTTTAGGAGGTAGCTATGAGCACAAGGAAATTGACCTGGAGCCCAACAGAGAAAAGCAAAGAAGACTCATCACTGAGAATCAGAAGAAAAACATGAGTCAATAACTAACATTAGGCAAAATCTCTTCTTTTCCCACATATACTAAGGTAAGCCATGAAAACAGATGCAACTATAAAACATTTAAGAAGTCCCACATGTTGTGAAGAGAAGATGTTTTTATAAGTACTAAGCATCCGTGACCCTCTGATTAGGAAAGGAGGGAGGGTGTCTTTGCTAAGCTGCCTTGGAATTAGGAAATTATGCATGCGGCCTTTCCAAAACCAGCACATCAGATTAAGATGCCAACAGCAACAGCTCTAAAGTTCTTCCCAGGCTGGGATTAAAGTCATATTTACACACATGTCACTTGGGGCCTGTTGTAAGAAACAGTTCACCAAAAGCCATAAATAAGCTATCCACATAGGGCTAAACCCAGCTCTTCAAGGACACAGGAGTGAATGATTGACTCCAAATGGACCACACTTGATACATTTGTATAAAGGAAGATTAGCTCAAAAGCCTTTTATCCTAAAAATCCATTCTTTCCCTCTAAATACCTGGCTTATGTGGAGACAGTGAAGTTTATAACACTGCATGCCAAATCTCACTGAAAAAGGAGACCTTCGTCTTCAAAATGGTCATTAAACCAGAGTTCATGCCAATCCCTGTAGGCTTATGTATATATGGTAAACCAACAAGTTAAATATATTCAAAGAGCCCATCATTCAAAGATAGAAATGCTGTTCCTCTAATGCTGATCCTTTTCAAAAACAACTTAAATTCCAACGCTTTGTCCTCCTCTGTCTACTCTTGGTCGACTACAGTTCCCAAGGTATTGTCCAAATCTGTAAACCGTCAACATAGAGTTTCACACGGGACTCTTGGAATTCTTTCTGACTTAGAACCTGGTTTTTACTTTAGAGTTCCGGGTTAAAGAGTACCAAACTCATGTTCAGTGTCCTTCTTTCATGCTCAAGAAGGTTAAATACATTGCTAAGAGGTGGTTGAACTGAGATGCAAGGAGAACCCGCAGTGGCACAACGTAGCTGGCTAAAAGTAGGCTTGCTTTCACCCTTCAATGCTAAGCTCAGGCCTTGCACACGATGAAGAAATTTCTGTATAACACTTCTCTGTTGAGAAGTAGATACTCAGATCTGAGTTCAAGTCCACTTCCTGCTTCCTTGTAATTTGATGACTTGGCACATCAACTGTCCCATGCTTTCCAGGCTTCAGTCTCCTCCACTGGAAAAGGAGGTCATATCTACCTCAGGGCTATAGTGAAATTTAACTAAGGTCACAGGAACTGTCTATTATAGCACCCAGTGATTTGTGATTTGGAGCCAGTTAGCTCTGTTCCTCTGTCTCTGCATCCACTATATCTATCTTGGGGAACTTTTGTGAACATTAGACAAACTAATACTGTGTCTAAAAGTGCCAACAATAGCTTCTGGCAGACTGTAAACACAATAGCTTTCCTCCTTCCATTGATTTCCATTAAATAAATAAACATATAATACACATAGCACCAGGCACATTATAAGTTAACATTGCTATTTATACTTTCTTTAGCATTCAGTTTCTTCCCATTCTGCCCTATATGCCTTCTGTAAACAGTAATATTATGTGAGCTGATTTCGAGCAGTATGTCTTATGTAATTAAAATTTATAAATATCTTGAGACCCGAGAGTAGCTTAGAGGTAAAATGCAACACTCTGAGAGTTTGCTCAGTTATATCTAGGTAGCTTCCTAAATACACCAGGCACATGTGTGTCCAAGATCTGGGGCTAGATGTAGCTGGCACGTTACGGCATTGGGACCTTGTCAGAGGTACTGTGTCTCTCTATCCCTCTCTCTCTTTCTCTGTCTCCCTCGCTCATGGAATTAATAAATATATTTTTTTAAATGATAGATATAGTTTAATTGCAGCAGAAATCTCTTTTTGTTAATAGATCCAAACACCCATCTGCCATCCACAGGGGTTACTCACTTCAAAGCAACTGCTATAGCCACATAGGAGGGGGAGTGACAATGGCCACTCTGTTTACTAACCACAAATCTGCTGACATGAGAAGGTAATTTGAGAATAATGAACACTCCTTCAAGGTACACGCTGAATCTACTGTAAATTCTTCCCTCTAAGTTTACTCATCTATCAAACGGAACAGGAGGGTTTCACCTTATCTTCTGGAAATTGCTGCCAAGTGGATATATTGATTTAGCTGGCCATTTAATGGGCTGGATGTCTATTATATTTTACCACATTGGTAAATGGGGTTTATTTAATCCCATTCTCAGTTTAAAAGGTTTCAGCATTGATAAAATCTGCAAAGACAGATGTGCAATAAATTGTGCTCTTTTAATGGAATTACTACAGAGAATAAAATGCCAAAGAAAGATGCTCACCCCAAAGCGTAAATCGCCTAAGGATTTCTCTATTTCCAATATATTTTGGAAGAAGTGTTGTTGACAAGTTGAATTATTTAGCCCTTGTAAATACAGCTTCTCTTTTAAAAAATCATTTTCCTCGTGTCAAAATCATTTGCTCACAAGTAAATAAAAGAGAAAGCATAGAAAATTATTCTATCCGTTTGATTGATTGATTTAGCAAATTGGACCAATGCAAGCAAGACCGGTGACGTGCCCCCCTCTCTCCTCAGTAAGCAAGCTATGCAGGTTAAGTTTTTTTAAAAAATGTCTAAAACTAGCTCTTCCTCCTTCCTTCACATCTGATAAGTATCAATATATTTATATCTCTGCAATGCTAACTGGTTCTTTGGTATTTAGGCTTTCCATTTCTGTTTTCCTCACTGTATCTCTGATACCACCCGCCTATTAGGAATGAATAAACTCAGTCCTTTATGTGACCTTCACAGAAATTACAACCAACATAATGATTATCAAAAATAGACAATGTGTATACCTTTAAAAGATTAGTTCATATTCTTAAAGATCTCAAAATATAATAGTTCAGAAGGAAACTATTAAAAGAATAAAGAAAATTGGCTATTTTCCTCATCTAGTAAATTTCCATGAAATTGTGCTTATGCATCTTTTGCTTGGACTCAGAATTATATCATGAGCATTTCCTCTAATCATTTACATTCAGTTTAAACATTACTTTCTATTGTATAATAGTTCCTTTAACAGATGCACCATCGTAGTTTCAGATATTTACTTTTATGTCTGAGTTTCAGCTGTCATAAGTTTTGCCGTAAGAAATTATCTAATTTTGAGATTTCCCCTTTAGATATTACTAAATCAGCATATGAATATATTTTAAGCTTTAGATACATATTGCCAAGTGATTTCCAAAAATATTATAAAATATTCATTTGGAATTCTAAAATCAAAAATATACTCAAACCTGACTTTTCATAATTCATTTATTGATAAAATCTGATTTACCTGAACTCACTGAATGGCCTGAAAAGGAATCTGAAAAGATATTATATGAATGGTCAATGCCTTCCAGACAAAACTACTAGAAACACACCTGTAGTTGACCAAGATGTTTAAGAAAGTACACCGTGAAGAGCTGTAGGATATATCAGTAACATGAATTAAAAAATAAATATAATAAAGTTAAAAAAAAAAAGAAAGAATCTGCTACTATAGAAGTCCCCAACCCCTGGCCCCAGACGGTTATGGTCTACGGCCTGTTAGGAACCAGTCCACACAGCAGGAGGTGAACAGCGGGATGAGCAAATGAAGCTTCATCTGTATTTATAGTCACTCCTTATTACTCCCATTCCTACCTGTACTCTACCTCTGTCATATTAGCAGAGTCATGAGATTCTCACAGGAGCATGAGCCCTGTTGTGAATTACAGATGCAAGCAATAGAGGCTGCGTGCTCCTTAGGAGAATCCAATGCCTGATGATCTGATGTGGAGCTGAGGTAGTGATGCTAGTGCTGGAAAGTGGCTGCAAATACTACATTATGGTGAATTGTATAATTAGTTCATTATGCATTACAACGTAATAATAATAATAGAGATAAAGTACACAATGAATGTAATGTGCTTGAATTATCTTGAAACCATTCCCCACATCCCCAGTCGATTGAAAAAATTGTCTTCTACCAAACTGGTCCCTTGTGCCAAAAAAGTGGGGAACTTCTGTGTTATGGTAATTGGGCTTTGCTTAGGAGATTTGGGAAGGATTTTTAAAATGAAGCTACCTCTAGATTGGATAGTGTCAGAAAACAGAGGAAATGTGATTGAGTATCTCAATAAATCTATAGACCTAGCAGACTAGAAAGAGAATACAACTTTACTAGTAAATAATTGGTGAAGATGCAGCCGTTACTCATTTTAGCTGAGAATGAATATTTAACCTTGTTTGTCTGTGCTTGGACAAAATCATAAAGTTGCCTCAAGTTATCACAGCGTTTCATGGTCTCAGAATGGTCTTGTCTAAAGCTGATTTTTCTATGAGATGACTATGTGAGTTAATAAGAAATGGGCTAGCCTCATGGCCTAGAGGTTAGTTTAGCTAGATCCCACATGAGTCCTACCTTGGTGCCATGAAAAACACTCCAGAAACATGCACATGCATACCCATAATCCCAACATGATGGAGAAATGAAGGTGAAGGTTCTGAGAAGGGTCTTGCTCCACCAGGGAGTGCGTTCTCCCTCTCTTTCTCTCTCTCTGTTTTTCTCTGGTGAGCACAAACACACTTCGGTAATTAAACAAAACAAAAACAAAACAAGAAATAATATAACCTTTTGTTTTTCTTTTTCAGAAACCTCATGATATACTTTATTTGTGCTAACTTTTGAAATATCCGTAGCATAGCCTGATGCAGAAAACGTGTTCAGTACAAATTACTCCCCCAAGAGTGCTGGTAGATCCATATTTTTTTGACCTTCTAACTTCAGAGAAAAAATGAGGTATGCATTTGTTCTCAAGATTATAAGAGAAAAATGCTCAGACCTGTACCATTTTATAGTTACATATAAAATAAATGAAGGGCCATTGTACTGAACACTCCTCAGCACCAAGCATCCTAAAGTTTTAGAAAACTTATTTTATTGCATACGTACATGAATGTGCACGATGCTTAGCTGGGTCCAGTATATGAAGAGTTCATATATTGGAATGGAATATATGCACATGGCTACTCTTAAGTCTCTTCTGTCTATGAGTTCTGCTTTTGGTCACTCTGTTTAGCCTAAAACCTTCTGACAGTCGTGGCACTCAGCTCCTCTCTCAGTTCTGCTGTGTGTGTTTTGGAAGTACTAGATGGAAACAGAAAAAGAGATGCTGACCAGGAAAGGAAGAGGTACTAACCAAAAGTCACAAATCTTGCTGTCTCAGAAAGCAGATCCTCTCCACAAAAGAGGTTTCCTAGAGTTCCCCATGAACCAATACCAGAGAAGTGTGAAGAAAATATGAGGTTTATTCTGGTTTACATCCATGCCATCAAGCTGGATCAGAGGATGACAGTATTATAAAATCAATCAAATGTTCATATTACTTAAAATATTAAACAAATGTTAAAAATCTGCTGTTAAAATAACCAGTGCATTTAATTTATTGAAATGCAATCACAAAAGCATTTTGTACGTGGGATTATGCTTAAACCAGTGGTCCAAAAATTGGATACTGCCCTGGTTTACCCTGAAGTGATCCTTCAAAATGCATCACTCATTTAGATTCAGATCCAGGAGACCTGTAGTAGAGTTGGGAATCTGGAAGGATTTTGCTGAGAGAAGTCATATAGTAGGTACACTTCTCCTTTGAACCAGAGGAATGAATCAGCTGGCCTCTCTCTTAGCCATGGACACTTAACAAGAAGGTCTTAATGAGTAAATTGATATTTGGGGCAACTGTACTATCATGAAAACATTGCACAGGGTTCCAACACTGACAGTGCAATTCTTTAAATAAGTGGCCTTACTACTACATTTTGAATATGGAATATAGAATTCTTTTCTTTTTGATCTTGAAAATATGATTGTCTGTGAAAAGATTTCAAAGAGAGCATTTTTATTAAGATGGCCTTCCTAAAGTGATCTTCAGAAAAGCAAGTAATATTTAGGTAACGCAAGCTGTTGAGACAATTTAATTTAAAACCTGCCCTCAGAGCATTTGAACTACAATCTGATTTGCTTAAGAAAGGAATGATAACTACAATTTGTGTGAATATTTAGTGTTTGACTTTATGATACTTTTTAGGAGAATGCTAAAGGTCTGTGTTGATCCAATGAAGAATAGCATAGCAGAGATAACACTTTATAATATTTCTCAAAAAAACAAATTAGCAGGATATTTTAAAAGTTCATGGGGCTGCAGGCCCAACAGATGGTATAATGGTTACATCAATGGATTTTCACATCATTGACCACAGTTTGAGTCCCAGACCCAGTGGCTTGAAACTCACTCTGGGCGTGTGTACATGCATGCACAAAATTCCAAGAAGGAAATGGAGAAGGGAGGGACCAGCAGTTGGTATAATGGCTATGTCACTAGACTCCCATGTAGTCAACTGCAGTTCAAGTCCCAGACCTGGTAGCTTACACTCATGCTGGGTGCATGTGTGTGCAAGCCCAAGATCCCTAGAGGAGAAAGGATTGCGGCCTGGCCATCCCCCCTGTGGGGTGATTTCTCACTTTTATGTCTCTTTGTCTCTCTCTGTCTTTCTGGCGAGTGTATGCACCCTATAGCAAAAACCTCTCCCCCCCCGCCCAAAAAAAAAGACAAGAAAAAAAGAATGGAGAAGAGATTACAGTGTGACCATCCACCCCAGGAGGTGATTTCTCGCTTTCTGTCTTTCTATCTCTCTCTCTTTCTGTGTTTTTCCAACGAACACAAATGCGCAATAGCAAACATTTCTCTTAAAAAAAAAAAGGTTCATATTATAACAAAGAAACTTTGCAAAGCCTTGCATTTTAAAATTGCACCAAAAAAAATCATCTATTAATTCCATCTTCCTGTAAAATTCATGGAGTACTGTTATATTTAAACAGCAAAGTAGATGAGTCACTGATTGAAAACTGTAAATCATTGCTGGCAGAAATTAAAGCAGACCTAAATAAGTGAAAGAGTTTATGGCTGTAAGACTTGATAATATTAAGATGGCAGCACTCTTCAAGTTGATTTTGAGAATCTCAATCTCTATTACAATTCCCATGATCTAAAAGTTGATTCTAAAATTCATATGTAATTGCAAGAAATTCTCAATATCAAAAAATTACAATAAAAAAGAAAATCAAAGTTAGAAATGCATGCGTCCCAATATCAAAATATTATCAGGCTTTAGTAATCATAATAGTGTAGCACTAACACATAAATGAAAATATATATCTGCAGAATGGAACACAGTTCAGAAATAAAAATGTTCACTGATGGTAAATTGATTTTTGACAAGAGTATGAAGACCATTCAATGGGGAAAGGAATTGTTTCCTTGACAAAGAAAACAACTAGTAGCCACCAGCAAACAATGAAGTTGAATCTTAATCTCACATCACATACAGAAATGAACTCTTAATGGACAAAAACTTATATAAAAGAACTAAAGTTATAAAACTCTTGTAAGAAAATGCAGGACTATCTTTTTCTTTTCTTTTTTTTTAGAGAGGTTTTTATGCTATAGTATGCTTGCGCTCGCCAGAAAGACAGAGAGACAAAAAGTGAGAAATCACCCCCCCCCGGGGGGGATGGCCATGCTGCAATCCCTTCTCCTCCATTTTCCTCCTGGGATCTTGGACACGCTTGCACATGCTCCCGGTGTGAGTTTATGCCCCTGGGTCCGGGACTTGAACTGAGGTCAACTACATGGGATTCCAGCGACATAGCCATTATGCCAACTGCTGGTCCTGAGGACTAAATTTTTATAAGATTGGACCTTGCAATTGGTTTTTCTAAAGCACTCATCCTTTGTCTACTCAAAAAAGAAAAGAAAAATAACGAGAAGGAAAAAAAAAAAAAGACAAGCAGAAATGACATGTTGGACTTCTTCAAAATTTGGAATTTTTTTGCATCAAAGGATTCTAGAAGTAGAGTGAAAATGTCTGCAGAATGGGACAAAATATTTATAAACCAATATATCTGATAAATGTGTAATATCTAGAATATATGTAAAACTATTATGTCTCAAAAATAAATAAAGGCAAAACACCAAAATTAAAAAAATATAGGCAAATAATTTGAATGTATATTTATCAAAAGAAGATATACCAACGGCAACAAGCATACTAAAAGATGCTCAATATCATTAGTCTTAAGAAAACACAGGTCAAAACCAAAACCAAGTCACCCCACTAGGATGGCCATAATTAAAACAAAACAAAACAAAAAAAGTGGAAAATAACAATGTTGACAAGCATGTAAAGAAGTTGGAAACCTTGAGGCCAGTAGGTGACATGGTGCTCAAAGCACTGGACTCAACCATGGTTCATATCCTGAGTGTGGCAGCTTGAAAATCATGCCTGGCACATGTGCACACATGCCCAAAATCCCAAGAGAAGAAAGGTGTCTCAAAAATAAATAAAGGCAAAACACCAAAATTAAAAAAATATAGGCAAATAATTTGAATGTATATTTATCAAAAGAAGATATACCAACGGCAACAAGCATACTAAAAGATGCTCAATATCATTAGTCTTAAGAAAACACAGGTCAAAACCAAAACCAAGTCACCCCACTAGGATGGCCATAATTAAAACAAAACAAAACAAAAAAAGTGGAAAATAACAATGTTGACAAGCATGTAAAGAAGTTGGAAACCTTGAGGCCAGTAGGTGACATGGTGCTCAAAGCACTGGACTCAACCATGGTTCATATCCTGAGTGTGGCAGCTTGAAAATCATGCCTGGCACATGTGCACACATGCCCAAAATCCCAAGAGAAGAAAGGAGGAGAAGGGATTGTGGCATGGCCATCAGTCTTGTATCATCAGTCATTGTCTCTCTCCGTGTCTCTCTCCAGTGAGCCCATGCGTCCTATGTCAAAAACGTTAAAAAAGAATAAAAAGAAAGAAATTGGAACATTCATACATCGCTGGTAGTAAGTTAAATGGTGTAGTCACTAAGGAACAGAGTTTGACAGTGTCTCAAATGGTTAATTACCATATAACATGGTCCTTCTATCCCTAGCTAGTTACTCAAAGAAATCCAAATCTGGAAGTTGAACAAAAATGTGTGTATGAGTATTCATGGCAACATGATTCACAGTAGCATTATTCACAGTTGCCACTAAATAAATGTCTATCAAGTGATATATGGATAAATAAAATGTAGTATATACATGCAGTGAAATATTATTCAGCTCTAAAAAGAAATGAAGTAGTGATGCATGTTACAATATGGATCAGCCTTGAATACATTATGCCACGTGAAAAAATCCAGACACTAAGGGCTATCCATATCCATGACATACCCAGGAGAGGGCTATAGTAGAGACAGCAAACAGATTGGCATTTTCCAAGGGTGTGGGAAGGAAGAATGGAACAAGATAATGATATGGCTTTACAACATTGTGAAGGCACTAAATGTCACTGACTTGTACATTTAAAAATGGTTAAAGTGGAAATTTTATGTTACATGTATTTAACACAATAAAATATTTGTTTTGATTTGGCCTAAGAAGTAATTTCATCTTTATTGCTCAGAGGTATCAACTGATTTTTGGTGGTTTCTATTAAATGTATTTAAGTTCATCAAGTGTATCAAAATAGTGTTTGGCTTGATTATGTTGCTGTTTTCTAAGACAGGTCTTTAAATATTACATAAAAGGCTCATAAGAAATACACAAAAAAATATCAGAAACACCGGGTTAAAAAAAAAAAACAAAAAAAAACAGAAGCAAGTGTTTGGAATTTCCTCCCAGTCTCTTGTGTAATAAGTGATACATATGGTTTTGTGATGGACTTTCTATGCACTTACAGTAGACTTGACAATGGAAAATGTAATTGAAAATAGAAACTCAATAGGCAATTTTAATGTGCATTCCATGGTTCAGCTCTTCTTCCATTTATGATGGTTAACTTCTGCTAAATAGACAACATCTTGACCAATTTGTGGGGGTCAAGAAATAATAGCCTCTTTGAACTTCATTTCTCGGACTTCAGTTTTCAGGAGTAACCCTTATCCTCCCTTCCCAAACCCACAACATTGTCTAGGTATGTGATAGCCATTAACAGATATCTCTCCAGTATTTTCTGCTTCAGGCTCAATGTCCTCAGGTGCTAGTAAAATACAGTGTATAACATTTTCTAGATCTGTACCAGCGCCCACCTCTAGATCCTTACATCTATCAATGTCATCTGTAAACTGCAGTAGTATCAATCTCAGTGATTGTAACTCAGTCTGTTCCTGGGAACTGTCTGGGAACGTTTCTGCTTTAGTGAGTGAAGGAGGAGCTCACGTGGTGTCATTTTAAACAGCATGAGTACCACTGAGCTAGCCATAAAAATCAGCTTGGATTCTCAATATACCCAGTACAAATCCTCTATCCCTTAGGCTAATCTGATTTTCTTTGCACATCATTTTCTCATCCCACTGTCAGGCTCTGAAAATGGAAACAGTAGGGCCAGCAGGTGGCATGGTGGTTAGAAGTGCTGGATTCCTACATGGCCATTTATGGCTTGAGTCCTAGACCTGGCGACTTGAAAATCAGGCCAAGTGTTTGTGCATGCATGCCAAAGTCCTGAGAGTAGAATGAAGGAGAAGAGATTGCAGCATGGCCTTACCCCCAGGGGGTGTTCTCTCTCTCTCTCTCTCTCTCTCTCTCTCTCTCTCTCTCTCCCAGAGCGCACACGTGCCCTACTGCAAAAAATAAATAAATAAAACCTAAATAAATAAATCAAATAAAAGGAAACAGCTTCTCTTTTTAAAATACCTTTGTATTTTTCTCCAGTATTCACATTCATTGTTTGATGAAGATTAACCCTTTCTAGAATGTCTGTCTGAACTTTAGGTGATTCCTCTCCCTATTCTTTTCATATTTTCTCAGCATTTCTAATGAATAAGTGAAATACCACTTGTTAAAATGAATAATATTTGGTTCACTATCGAATGTACAACTGCTATAAAGAGCTTCTGGTTTCTGGGGCAGATTTTTAAGGCAGAGTTCCCATTTATGCCTTAATATTCGAACAACGCAGTTTTGTAAATTGTACACACTCCCACACATGCTCTTCAAAAACAAACTTTAGCATTAATTCTGATATTACTTAGGTACTTAGGTTTTATCACATCACTAGACTCTAAGGCGTATACTGTCCTTTAGAGAGTGTTAAAGTCATCTCATTCAAAGAACAAGAAAGATGAGAAAATCCGAGAGAGGAGCCAATACAGTTGACGAAAAGAAAATAATGAACAACACCCAAATATGTGCCAGGTGGGAACCTAGTAAGTAGATTTTTTTTTTTTTTTTGAGAGAGAGGTTTTTGCTATATGGCGCATGCACTCACCAGAGAGATAGAAAACGAGAAATCACCCCCCAGGGGGGATGGCCATGCCGCAATCCCTTTTCCTCTATTTCCTCTCAGGATCTTGGGCACACACGCACATGTGCCCGGCATGAGTTTTAAGCCACCGGGTCCGGGATACGAACCATGGTTGACTACATCGGAGTCCAGCAACATGGCTATTATGCTAACTGCTGGTCCCATGATAAGTAGATTTTGATATATCCATGTAATAGGATGCAAAGTAGACGAAAGCTAAATCTTATATTTATAATCACTACCTTTTAAAACCAACTATCTGTACTTATCAATGTATGTATCCATGTAACGTATATGTAATATACAAGAAAATCTTTTGTGTAATTTTATGACACTGTTATGGAAGATAGATTTTTCATTACATATATTTTTGTCTGTTTTGCTATATGTATATGTGTTAATATTTCAGTAAGATATGTTCATGTGTTTTATAAACAGTTCCTATTTTTCTGACCTTTGGACTTAAGTTAACTACAGGTATTTCCCTAAGACTATTTTATGCAAATATTTGTGGGTAGAAAGAACTAGAGGTATAAAAGTTGCTGCTATTACACATTCCTAATTATCATCCATTGCATGGATTATTAGCATCCATCTTCTTTCCTTAGTCCTGGGATTATTAGAACTCCCAAACTACTGCCGAATAGCATTAACACCCGTGTAACCTGTTGGATGAGATTCATCTTTGCAGAAAGACCCGACTTGCTCCTAATATCAACCCAAGGGCCCTCATTAAATTCAAGTAGGTTTATTGCTCCCTCTGCTCTCTTGGTTTCCCTATGGCTCGAAATTGCTTCTATGAATCTTTAACTAATTTATTGATGAAGACCTAAGATGTGCACAGTATGACTCCCGCTATTTTTCTTGCTTAATACCTTTCCCTCAACCCACGTGAAAGAAGGTAGAGTAGATAACATGAGGGTGGAGAGCAGATTCCATCAGACTGGTGTTGGGGTATGGAGATGAAAAGGACCTCTGGGTCCTTGATTTAAACATGCACTCCATTTGCCACATTATTTTGTAGTCTACCTGCTTTGATTTTTGAGCAAGACACTACATTGCTCTATAAAATAATCTCACAAAATTTCAGTGGATTTATTGACTTGTCATTTTTGTTCATAGTCTCTTTATCAAGAGGAACTTGCACATGGATTTTGCATAGGTTATGAGATCCTGGATTGGAGATAAAAACAGGGCTGAAGGAGGCAGATGGCATAGCAATTATATCGCTGGACTCCCTCATGGCCAACCGTGATTCAAGTCCTGATCAGGTGGCTTGAAATTCATGCCAGGTGCATGCATGTGCATGCCCAAGATCCCAAGAGGAGAATGGAAGAAAAGGGATTGTGGTGTGGCCATACCTCCTGCAAGGTGATTTCTCACTTTTCCTCTCTCTGTCTCTGTCTCTCTCTCTCTCTCTCTCTCTCTCTCTCTCTTTCTCTCTCTCTCTCTCTCTGGCAAGCACACATGCCATAAAGCAAAAACATCTAAAAAAAAAAAAAGGAAAAACAAGAGAGTTGAAATTTACTTTAATACTTAAACTTTGTGTATTTTGCTACAATAAATTTACTGTCATTCAATTCTCACAGAATTGTACTTTATTTCTTTGTGCACCAGACACTATTATTTGGTTTTAGAAGTATAAAAATAATAATTATTTACTTCCTTATAATTTCTTTCCTCCAAGCACTATCTCAGCTATTTTCTATCTGTTGCTTTAAGTAGTATTTTTACTCATGTTTCAGCCACAGAAAACTATAGCTCAGAGGAATTAAATGTTTTACTCAAATCTACATAGTGAAGTGCTGTCAGAAGTATGAATCAAATCCAAGTGACTGTTAATATACCATTAAACAATTGGATGTCATAAATTAAAATGAAAATTATAATAGTCATAAAATTGACCATTTGTTTTTATTTTGCTAGACTGGACATAGGATAAATACAGTGACCTTCCCTTTTTACCACAATTTAGTAATAAGATAAGGTCTTTCCGTGTAGTGCAGTTTAGTATATTCATCCTGACATTTTCTCCAAGACACACTGAAAAACTCTTCTAGGAATGGCAGAATTATTACTCCATAGAAGTATCACTTGGCAAATCTTATGAGAAGACAGAGATCTTTTCCTAGAGTCTCCGGTCTTTACAAGGAAAAACAAATGTAAAAGAATAACAATTCATTTGTTAATAAATGTGTGCCTAATACAGATATGGCTTCTATGGAGTTCAATGTATTCCATCAGAGGGGAAAAGGAGAGATGATATATTTGAAGTGTTTACAGAAGGAATCACTACCTGAGCATTGGAGGATGCCTAAGATTTGGGAGCCTCTGAGCAGCGGTCATATATTATTCTTGTACTTTATTGAAGATGCCCAAGCCTATGGTGCTCCAGTCAAGGTTCAAACATGACAAAATCTGCATATTGTTTACTCTTTTTATTGTGCATGGTAGAGACCCTTCCCGTTCTGTGTTGGAAAAACACAACAAGAGTGCCCAGATTTGTGTGTCACCATCCAGCAAACAAGTGGCGAGCCCAAGCACACATGCACAGAACTATGTAAGTGCTGGAGGGTCCTCATGTACATCATTCTGAACACAAGCAGGATTGATTATAAGCTTAACAAAGTTTTGTGAGAGGTCAGAGTTGGGCTTGAATACCACTTCCATCACTTATCATTGTACTGTTTGAAGAATTTACTACAGTTTTGTTAAATAATTTAAAAATAGTTTTAATGCTGTTGTTCAATATTTAAAGGATAAAATAAAATACTTTAAATAAAGCATTTGGCTTATGGAGGGCCCTTACCATTCAGTGACCCTAGCTTACTCTTTTCAACTCTCTCTCTCTCTCTCTCTCTCTTTCTGTGTGTGTGTGTGTTTCACAATCTTCTTCCAGTCCCAGAATACTAAAGTCATGGATGAAACACAAGTGTCCAAGGGCTTTATTGATGATCCTTGCCCAAGATAGTATTGTCTTGTTATGTCTTTTGCCCCCACCTCCTGCCACCATTCCTGTCTCCTTGACTTTCCTTGGAACACAACCCCATCTAGCTTTACAATAAAGCGTTTTTACCTATATTTAGTTACATTATAAAAACATTTTTAATGAAGAGTAAAAAGGAACAAGAAGAAAAAGAAGATAAACTTTGCATAGTGATTTCCACAGACTTATTATCTACTATCATAGAAGATTAATGAAATGGGAATCAGTAGTTTAACTCTTTCATAAATTTTTAGCTTTTTCTGTGTAGAAAAAAATAAAAGGAAAAGAATAGTTGGTGATGAGATAAACATTATAAAAATGCAATGCAAACAAAATGAAATGAAGTTTACAAAGTACCCCTTGGCTTCTACCTTGCTTTTACTTGGACTACCAGAGGAAAACATGCTCCCTTGTGAGACAATGATCAGTGTTTTGTTGTTGATGTTTTTAAAGGTTTTGGCCTTAGGGAGTATGCACTCATGAAGAGAGATACAGAGACAGTGTGATAGGAAGTAAGAAAGCACCCCCCACACACAGAAGGAGGATGGCCACACCACAATCCCTTCTCCTCCATTATCCTCTTGGGATCTTGGGCACCCACCCCCATACACCCGGCATAATTTTCAAGCCACTAGGTCTTGGACTTGAACCAAGTTTGGCCGTATGGAAGTCCAGATATGTAATCCCTACACCATCTACTGATCCTGAGCTCTGTGTTTTTTTTAAATGATTTTTGTTCACTGGTCTGGTTGGTTGAAGTTTTTTGTTGTGTTGTGTGTGTGTGTGTTTTGCACTCTTAATGCCTGGTATAATTTTAGATACAGATATACTCAACAATAATTAAACTCATTTTCTGTAAGTGAATGAGTAAATGACCAGGGGGTGAGTTGGTGACAATGTTCAGGACACCATGATGGCAGAGCTCAGGGATGTGAGACAGGCCCCTCTGTCGGTGCTCCCTTAACTCGTATCTCCTAATGTGTGGTGGAATGCTCCTCCTAGCTTGGCTTCTGTGGCATGTGTCATCTGACCTTGCTTTCTGTTTACAGTTACCGCCTTACTTTTTCCTTCTTCCATAGTTAAACATTTTATCCTTCCACCCTATTAACACCAAAAAGGAAATCACAAGTTGAGAGTTAATGCTGTGACTCTGGCAATTTGAATACTTCCCTATCCTCCCTACGGGACATTTTTAGCTGTCATAACACTCCCTGATACCATTTATCTATGTGTTTTCTAGGTGATGTATAAAATTTAGATAAGATTTGCAGAGAGAACATTGAACGTGAGTTTTACAACAAAAGAAATAAAAGATGGGAAAGCTCAATTAAGTCATGTGACCTTAATCTTGGGGAGAATTGTCTTTTCTATATAATAATACTGATCTCTTTTTTTTAGGGGCATATTATTTGTATACATTATAAGTTAAATGAGTATCTCTTTCATCTAAAAATAGGTTAGATGATAGAACTGGGTGTACTAAAAATTCAAACTCTTCTCTTTTCCAGTGATTCAGTACAGTAAAAGCCACGGATTTGATCATGCTTTGTATACCCTGCCTAATCCAGAAGAAATTGTAACCTTCGTTCTAACCCTGGGATGTGTAGAAATATACATACATTGTACAAATGTGTGCATATATATAGTGTATATATATATATATATATATATGAAAATATTGTTTTCTGATTTTTATTTAGATGAGATTATCATACTGTTATATTATACATATGCCTGTTTTATACACACACACATTTTATAAATGTGTGTATATCTGTTTATGTGCGTATGTATATATCTATAAAAAAAACCTGCTTTTACATATATATACATATATAAAATATATATACACATTTGTAAAAATGATTATTTCATCTAAATAAAAATCAGAAAATAATATTTGCAAAACCTATCATGTTCACAATTGTTAAAGAAATCTTTTTCTCTTTTCTCTACCCAACAGACCTGCTATAGCATTGTGTAGTTTCCTTTCCTGTAATAGATAAGTTAACGTCCTTCGCAGGTGTGGAAGTGGTTTTTGCTATAGAGCGCATATGCTTGCCAGAGAGAGAGCTGGGAGGGAGAGAAAGAGAAAATGGCAAATCTCTTCCCAGGAAGAATGGCCACACTGTAATTCCATCTTCTCCATTTTTCTTTGAGATCCTGGGTAGGCATGTACATGTGCCTGGAGTGATTTTTAAGCAGCTTGGTCAGGGACTCTTAACTGTGTAGTTGGCCTTGTGGGATCTAGCATCTAAACTCCACACTACCTGCTGGCTCTAATTTTATTTTTTAAAAGTGTATATATATATATATATTATTAATATATATTATGCACAAATATTTTTCTTATTTAAAAATAAAACATTGGGATCAGTCTTGTAGCACAGTGATTAAGCTCTATGCACAAAGTGCCAGAGCCCACATGGCTGAATATGGTTTGAATCTCTCAACCCCAGGAAAAACACTTTGGGCACATGCTGCTGGATAGTGAAGAAGGGGTTGCAGCCTGACCACATCCAGTCTCTCTGTCTCTAGCTCTCTCTCTGTTTCTCTCTGGTGAACACACATTCCCTCAGGCAATTAAAAAGCTTAATAGAAGCTTATATATAAAAAAGTAAAAGATTTTCTAACAGCAGTGTATTCTTCAATGTAATCTCTAAACAGATTTCTATGGCTATTCTTCTGAAAGATGTTAGTAGTATCAGTATCACTCAGAAATAGTGTATCTGTTGGTCTAACAATGTTTATAATGAAATTATATAAGATATATCTATACTAGAATTTAATGATTCCCTTAGAGCCTCTGTTTAAATATTGAATGGTGTACTGATGACCTGCATGGACCAGGCAAGGATGGCTGGAGCATCAGTTAAATGCATGGGTGAAGTATGCCAGCAGGGAAACAGACTACTGAAAGTATTCTATGTCACTTCCCTCACTCTCAGTAAAGCCTCAGAGGAGAAGAAATGGCTAGAAAATTACATCTATTGAAAGTATATATTTGGAGTATCTTGTATATACCAATAACTAGTTTATAGAACTATAACACTGAAAAAAAAAAAAAAACCTGAAGGCCATACAAACCTTGACTGTACAGGGCTTACACTCTACTTGTAGTGACAGATAAAAGCTATACAAATACAATAGGTAAGACTGGTGAATGTTATAGAGACAGATAAAAGAAATAAGGCGTCACATTGGAAAGAGAGGATTACAATGTAAACAAACTGGACAGGAAAAGTTTTACTGCAGGGGTGGGACAGACAAACCTAGAGAGGTGTGTGTTACTAAAGGACAGCTCACAGGTAGGCAGTTTACCTATGCCCAGGGATCAGAAGCTGAGTGCTGTCTGTTTGGCATTTTTTTTTCTCTACCCCACCCGCAACTTTAGCAAAGAAGCATTAGAAATCTGCCATAGTATCTTGTACCTTGCGTGCAAAACACCTTTTATAATTCAATGCAACATTTTCAGTTTTAAAACTAATTATTTTATATGGCTAATATTTACTTCATATTTCGTTTCAACCCCCATCTTCCCAAGTTCTAGACATGGGCCAGCCACATTTTTTATTTGTTCTTATTGCACACTTAAGGGTAGCAACCAAGAAGGGCCCATCCATTACTGTCAAGAGTTTCAAAAATCTAGAGAACCAAACTACATAGTTGAACAAGGCCAAACTCCATTCCCATACTGAGAAATCCAGGAAAGAATTGAGGAAGGATTCTCAGGTCAAATACAGGCAAAATAGAAAACTTTCAACAATAATTGAAATCTTTCAAGGGATTTTAATGGAGAACTAGAAGTAGCATGCAATGTTTTTCTCATTCAATCAATCAGCCAATCTACTAAAAGTTATTGAACCTTCTTGATGTGGCAATAGCTCAGAGTTTATTCTAAAGCACCATGAAAGAACATTGCCAGTTCCCTAGTCTACTGCTCATTACTTTGTTCTGGTCATATGTTCTATATCTTTTGAATTCACTCATGGTAGACTATTTTTTAGAACATTTTTAAGTTTACAAGATAAGTAAGAAGATAGTACAGAAAGTTCTACACATACTTTACATTAGTGTTTTTGTTTGCAAGATTTTTGCTATAAGGTGCATGCACTCGCTAGAGAAGCAGAGAGAGACAGAGAGAAAGTGAGAAATCACCCCCCAAGAGGGATGGCCACGCTGCAATCCCTTCTTTTTCATTCTTCTTTATGAATTTTGGGCACATGCACACACACACACACACACACACACACCCTTAGCATGAGTTTCAAGTCATCAGGTCCAGGACTCAAACTTCAGTGGACCATGTGGGAGTCCAACACCTTCACCACTACATCACCTGCTGGGCCCACACTATAATTGGTAACTAATACTGATACATTATTATTAACTAGTGTTCACGGTTTACTCAGACTCCCTTATGTCATCATTATGTTTCAAGACGCCATCTGTAATACCACATTATACGTCATTGTCAAGTCGTCTTAGGTTTCTCTCGGATTTTTAGACTTCTCAGACTTTCCTCATTTTTGATGACTGCAATAGATTTGAGGGTAGTTGTCAGGTATTTTGTAGGATTATATCTCTATTGGAATATATCTGATATTTTATTCAAAGATTAGACGGGTTTCAGGGAGGGAAGGTTTGCTTGTGAATGCTCTTCTCCAGGCACCATAGTAAGTGTAAATGCTAGAAACATGATTGTAATGGTCAGGATTAGCCTTTATAACCTGACTAAAGTAGTCCGTGTCAGGTTTATCCCCTGTAAAGTTAGTCTTTTCCACTCTTGCCATAAGATAATCTTTGGAATGAAGTGGCCATGTGCTGTCCACATTTAAAGAATGAGTGTTGGGAACCAGCAGTTAGCGTAATGGCTATGTCGCTTGACTCCCACATAGTCGACCACGGTTCGCGTCCCAGACCCAGTGGCTTAAAACTCACTCTGGGCGCGTGTGCATGTGTGCCCAAGATCCCGGGAGGAAAATGGAGGAGTAGGGATTGCGGCATGACCATCCCCCCGGAAGGGGTGATTTCTCGCTTTCTGTCTCTATGTCTCTCTCTGTCTGTCTGGAAAGTGCACACGCCCTGTAGCGAAAACCTCTCCAAAAAAAAAAAAAAAAAAGAGTGCCATGCTCTCATTTCTCTAGAGCAGAACACCTACATAAATTATTCGGTTTTCTTCTGCATGTCTCTTCTCCTGCGCTTAGTAATTTACTCATCCATGTATATGTACAGTGATCGTGATTATGTGTGTGTGTACATTAGGATACACACATAGTGTATGTAGTTTATACTTTAGAGTAGACTCTAACACTTCTTGATTTGTCCAAACTTTTCCATCTTTAACTATTTGGAGCATTTAAACAGGTTCTTGTGTCCCTTTGACATATCTCTATCAATGTGTCCTTTTGTGTTTGTTGATTTAATTTGTTGACTACTTCCTTACTTTCTGCTACTATAAGATGTTTTAGACTTTTCTTGTGTTTATCTTGTCTCAGTCCCAGAATCAGCCATTTTCTTGCATTTCCCAGGTTCTTTTTCCTGAAAAATGACATTAGAAACAAAGATATAGGGAATTGATATGTTTATTGTTAACATAGTGTTATTTTTTTGGCCCCTGAACTGATAGAGTAAATAATTATATGTATGTACTAACCTACATATATAGACATACCTCCATCTATACATAACCATTTGCACACATAGCAAGCTAAATATGAGTCTACACTCTTATTTTATTTTTTGATGAGCATGAGCTCACCAGAGAGGGACAGAGAGAGAGAGGGTGAGCAGAAAGCCCCTCTCATGGGGAATAGTCAGATGATAATCACACACTCATTTCTCCTTCCACTTGGGACTTGGGCACACAAGCACATGTGCCTGGCATGTTTTCAAAGTCTTCAAGCCTTAACCACCAAGTCATGGAGGTAGTCTTTTTTTTTTTTTAAGAGGTTTTTGCTATAAGGCGCGTACGCTCGACAGACAGAGAGAGAGAGAGACAGAGAGACAGAAAGCGAGAAATCACCCCCCAAGGGGGATGGCCACACCACAATCTCTTCTCCACCATTCTCCTCTTGGGATATTGGGCACACACGCATACGTGCCTGGCGTGAGTTTTAAGCCACCAGGTCCGGGACACAAACGGTGGTCAACTACGTGGGAGTCTAGTGACATAGCCATTACGCTAATTGCTGGTGCCACATGGAGCTAGTCTTAAAATTAAATTTACTATAGTCATGTAATTTGATTTATTTTCATCCTTTTTTAATAGCAAGAATTATTAATAATTTTTCTTTTTTCCAAAATTTTCTGAGAATTCAGCAGCACTCTGTTCTCAAATAGTACACTAGAGTTCATCATGTTCTCTTATTTTTAATTATTTTATTTTATTTATTCATTCATTTATTTTAATTTGACCAGAGAGAGACAGAGAGAGAGAGAGAAAGTCGCCAGGTCTGGGACTCGACCCATGGTCAGCCATGTGGGAGTGTGTCCAGCACCTTACCCACCACGCCACCTGCTGGTCCCCATCATGTTCTTTTTTTACTGTTTGAATATAATTTTAATCAAGCAAAATCTGTCTTACTCTCACAATAGTTTTATCATTATATTAATAATTTATAATTATTTCTATTTTAATACACACTAAAGCCCATATTTTTGTTGGATAAACTTCATCATTATTAAAGATTTTCTTATATTTTTAAAATGTACATTAAATCACTGTACATCTTTACAGTGTACAAAACTATTGTGTTCTTCTGAGAGGCAAGTTTACATGGCTTAGAGCTCTCTCCCAGAGGAAACGTTTGAGTTCTCTACTGTTTTCCTGATCACACAGTGTGTAATTACTTGTTTAATACTCTTTCTTTCAGCATATTATTTAGGCTGAAAGATCTTTCCAGAAAAAGAAGATTACATATCAATGCTCTTGCCTTCATTCCCAATAAAGAGACAAAAAATAAAAATTAGTGATCAACATTTTTTAAAAGTATGGATCTTTGGGCATAGAACATAGTTAATTCTACATCAATTTGGGGCTAAGGATAAAGGAGAAATCTAAAACTAAATCAGACAACCACTACAGATTTAAAGATACAGCAAACTATGTTTTTTCTCTTTTTAAGAATCATTTTATTTAATTTTATTTATTTATTCATTCATTTTAACTTGACCAGAGACGAACACACACAGAGAGAGAGAGAGAGAGAGAGAAAGTGAGAAGGCAAGCTATCAGGTCCACGGTTCGAACCAAGGTCAGCCACGTGAGAGTCTAGTGACCCCGAACACCATGCCACCTGCCAGCCCCCAGCATAATATATCTGTGGCCATGAATTGGACTTATGTTGAAGTATCCTCTAATAGAAGAAATCCTTATGAATATGTTGGGATTTTCAAAGCCCACATTCCAAAGTTAGAACTCAGATTATCGCTGTTATTAAAAGATCTAGACTCTCCATGGGGCTTTTTAGCCATGGGTATTTACCAAATGCCTGTGATTAAATCCTAGGAGACACCAGGGAATGTTTGAGTATTTCTTACCACTGACTCCCCAAAAACTCCAGTAATTTCTTCAGTTCATTCAGATCACCCTTCCTCATCTTCTTTAAAAATGATGCTACAAGATACACTGGCATTGTTAAAATTAGTTTTCTCACGACTGAGATTTTGCTAATCTGCAAGCCAAGATAGCTCATGTAAAATGTTTTATTAAAAGCAAAGGAATTCTTTCTTTTTCAAATTATACCCTAAGAAATATATGATTAATAATAAGTAATAAACTATTGTTGACTAAGAAATTGAGGGACTAGTTCAATACCACCGCTTTGTTTTTTTGGTCTCAGTTTAATTCAATCCAATTTCCTTTTTTATTATATTATCAACTTGTAATTTATTTATAACATATTTCCAGAAAGGCTTAGTCAAAAAAGTGTAAATGTGGGACCAGCCTATGGCCTGGTGGTTAAGACAGCTGGGTCCCACATAGTCAACTGCACAGTTCGAGTCCTGGATCCAGCAGCTTGAGAAATGGATGTGTGTGTACAGCCCAAAAATCCTCCAAAGAAGAAGAGAGGGAGGAAAACACTGTGGTGTGACCATGCTTTACGGGGTTTGCTTTCTCATTTTCCTCTCTCTCTTTCTGTTTCAGTGAGTGATTCATCCTCTGGCAAATTAAAAAAAGAAAATGTAAATATGCTCAAGAAATTTATGAATGCTCAGCGATGCAGTGTATCTTGTTTTAGGAGTACAGATCTTCTCATTGTTCTAGCATTATAGATGTGTTTGTTTTTTTTTCTGCAGGATTGAATAACATTTACCTTGTCAATGGTCTAAGCTCTAGTATTAATAATATGAAATTTATTATTATTTACAGAACCGTAGTGTTCTCTAATATAAATACCTAAGTTGTCATTATAGTTCCTACCTCTGTTTAAATTTATGTTGACCAAGCACGTTGCAAGCATATACTACATTTAATAATGTTGTATTAATGGTGAGCCCAGGAAAGAAGCTATGGTAATTTAGTATATCAATAAATACATTGTACTGCAGATTGGAGCCGTCTCAGTTTCAACACAGTTGAGTAAATCTATTTAAATATATACGAGTTTGTTTATGCTGCTTCTGTCCTTGACAATCTGGATTTTTTTGACATATAACTTCATCATTCCAACCTCTAACTCTATTCAAGCTATTTCATTTTCACTTAATTGAGAGAAGAAAAAAATGAAAGAATAAACTTGAATTTTAAAGCAATGTTTCATAGAAAATGACCTAATGAATAATTAACATGAGCGAGCAAATAGATAATAATTATTTCAAATTATTTGTATTTATGATTATGGGAAGACTGGTCATGAGGTTCGCTAGTCCTTTTTATTAACTTGAGAGTCCTTTTGTGTTTATAATTACCTGCATTTGCTCATTCTAAAACTCTGACTCTCAGAGAAATATTTAAATCAGATATTTATTTATACAATTTCTTCAAATATCGCTATCTGGAAATATATCGAGGTGGATAAGAAGAAAGAAATGCAGTGTATTTTCCACAAATTTTGCTTTGCCTGGACTTTTATTCTTTAATCCCATTTAATTAACTATCTTTTATATACTAAAATAAGTTACAATGCTTAAGGATTGCTACCTCAACCATTTTCTCCCCAGAAGGAAGAAATAACAATAAAATGACTCATGTACTGTACCTTTTCTTTTTTGTTGTTTTGTTTTTGTTTTTGTTTTTATTTTTGCCATGAGACACATATGTGTGCTCGCTGGAGAGATACAGAAAGAGAAAGCAAGAAAACACCTCCTGGGTAAAAAGAACATGCCACAGTTCCTTCTTCTCCATAGTCCTCTAGGGATTTGGGCCACACACACTCACACCTGGCATGATTTTCAGGTGACCAGGTCCATGACTAAAACCATGGTCAGTCATGTGGGAGGCCAGCACCTTAACCACCACGCTTCCTACTGGCCTGTGCTGTGTCTTTTAATAGTCTCTCTCCCTCCTTTCTTCTATCTCTGTTTCTCTCTATCTCTTTCACTCCCCACCCCCCACCTAGTCTTCCTGATCTCGCTATCTTTTTCACCTCCTTCCCCCACTCAACCTTTCCCCTTCTTTCTATTCCTGTTTGCTACGAATATCAGATGTCAGGTAGATAATATTAGTTTTGGACCTGCCAAACTGAAGAAATAATAAAGGAAAATTTTACTCAGTATTGTTTTTGGAGAGAATTTTGCTTTAAAGCACGAGCACTCACTAGAGAGAGAGGCAGACAGACAGAGTGAGAATGAAAGTGAGAACTCATATCTGAGGGGATGGCCATGTCACAATTCCTTCTTCTCCATTTTCCTCCCAGGATCTTGGGCATGCACACTCATGCGCCCTGCATGAGTTTCAAGTCACTGGGTGTGGGACTCGACCGACAGTCGGCCACGTGGGTTTCCACTGATGTACCACTATGCCACCTACTGACCCCATCACTCAGTAATTTTAATGGTTAAAACTGCCTAATAAAGCCAAAACGATCTCACATAAAAAGGTTTCTTGGAGGGCTAGAAGGTATCATGACGGTTAAGGCACTGGACTCCCACTTAGTCAACCACAGTTTAAGACTCAGTCCTGGTGACTTGCTTTCTAGTTTTCCCTCTCTCTGGTGAGCACATGTGCCCTATAGCAAATTAACAATAATAATAATAAATGAAATTAATAAATAATTATTTTTAAAAGATCTCTTGGCAGCTCATAATGGGTGCTCATATTTTTTCTCATTGTCTATAGGAATTATAGTACATCTACAATGAAGAAAAATCACAAGAGAAGTCCCTTCATGGATCCTCACACCTAATTTGCAGCAGCAGTAAGAGGCAAGGTGACTATTGTAAGTGGGTCACCTCTCCATTTAAAAAAAACTACTATCTCATGTCCACCATGATTCCCTCTTTCCCCCATACTTGCTATGCATTACTGATTCATGGCATTTATAGTAAGAAGCAGGTGGATGGAAACAAACAGTAGACTTACTCTCACCAACCCCCACATTCCTATTTTAGGAAAAATATTTGTGACGACCTCACTGAACTTAAAGCTCCATCTCTGTCACTTTGATGTGCTCCTCCATCAGGCTTGCTTCCTACTTGTTCATTTCTTCACCAAGAGGCTTGAATAGTGGTCACATTCTATTCTGCTAAAGTAACTGGTTCTTCCCTTTTTGCTCTGTTGATTCACAGTTGGTCTCATTCTGTAGCAAATACACACACACACACACACACACACACATGCACTCACACTCACACAGTAACGGAGGCAATCAAGAAAAATAAATGCCTCACTGCCTGACATAGACTCTGCTCTACTCTATGGCATTCAGGAAGTTGCTTCTGTCCTCTTTCTTAGTCTTTCATTCTATCTGTTGTGTCTAATTTTATTTACTGCCTGCATAATTCTTTCTGTTTGGTAAACAAATATCTAGAACAAAGCTAGGTATCAGTTGGGGTCTATAAATATATAACAAGAACAGAATTATCTGATTCAATTCTTTTGACAGTATTATATTGACTCATTTTATCTGATAAAAAGTGTTGATGAAATTTTAGTTCTTTATTACTAAGTAATATCAAAGAGAAATACTTATTCTTGGCTCCTAATCTCATTATCACCTCTACCTTTATTTATTTATTTATTTTCAGAAATATTTTTGCCATAGAGCATGTGCACTTGATAGAGAGATAGAGACAGAGATAGAAAGTGAGAAATCACCCACCAGACGGTATGGCCATGCCACAGTACATTCTCCTCTTGGGATTTATTACTTGAAACTTTTGAATAACTTTCTGAAACATGCACTCAGCATGAATTTTAAATCACCAGTCCAGGATTTAAACCACCATCAGCTACGTGGAAGTCTAGCGATGCAACCATTACACCATCTGCTGGTCCCTCATCTCTACCTTATTGAAAGATGGGGATTGACTGAAATATGGGATGAGAGATCTGTTGGGAGAAAATAAGATGAACTGAGTGTCAAAATTAAAATAAGTGTAAGGAATTAATTATGTCCATATTAGTTGGACATGAAGTTATCTTGTATTATAATTCAACTACATACAAATTGTAAGGTCAAATAGCTGCATAAATTTAATGCCAACAGAATGCACTTGTTATTATCATTGAATGAGGTTTAAATTCCAAAACTAATATTGTAATATTATTTTTTTCTGAAATATAATGAGCTGATAATATATATTTTACTTTTATGTTTGTAGATATCTAGCCCTCCTGAATGTAGGAAAATGCCTTTATTACTTTAATTTTTGTCTACTTTTCACTTAAACATTTGGATAGCAATCAATAGCTATGTCAATTTCTTTTTAATTTTATTTAATTCTATCATCATTATTTTTTATATTTTTTTAATGTTTTCAAAGTTGACCAGAGAGAGACAGCGAGAGAGAAGGAAAGTGAGAAAGCAAGCTGCCAGGTCCAGGACTTGAACCAGGAGTCCAGGCACCTTAACCACCACGCCATCTGCCAACCCCAGCTATATCAATTTCTAAACAAAGGCATACTGGTGTATAGTGGCAATTTTCTTTTTTTAAAGAACTATTTAATTAATTATTATTATTGTTTTAAATTTTCTATAGGGCATGTTTGCTCATCAGATAAAGAGGGAGAAGGGAAAGTGAGAAAGTAAGCTGCCATATTTAGGACTTGAACTGCAGTCAACTATATGGAAGTCCAGTGCCTTAAATGCCATGCCACCTGCTGGTCTCTGTACTGGCAATTTTCTAATATGACAGAAAATATAAGACAATGGAAAAGCTCCATCATCAAATTTTCCAGTTAAGCATACTCATTTCAAAAATTTGAAATACAGTTTGATAGAGACAAATGACTTTGCTAATTGCTATAAATCTTAAATATGAATCAGTGATATTCAGATTCTAGTTTCAATATTCTCTTCATTAAATTAAACAGCTTTCATAGAGTAGCCTTCAAAGCATGCATAGAAAGTGATGCCTTATTCATTATGCATGTAAATTTTTGGTATTGGACTTATCACAAGTATACAGCAAGCAGTGTTCTGATACTGTTATTTTCAGTGTACTTTTTAAATAAATTTTACATTTAGTTGAAAATTGACAAATATACTTATAGATATTTATGAAGTACAAAGTGTAATTAGTGAATACATTGTAGGGTAATTAAATTAGCATATCCATCCTTTTAAATACTTTCCTTTTCTGCATTTGAAATGTATTCTTTTGAAACTGCTAGAAAACATCATTTACAAATTTACCAAGAAACTTTTTCTCCCCAAATCTTAAAGTAAAAATAAAACAAAAAACGTAATCAGAAAATAAAACTTCTGTCTAATGGAGGCTTTGTCCCCTTTGGCCATCATTTCCCCTTTTCCCAACCACTCTACTCTCTTATTTCAGTGTGATTGTTTGTAATTTTACCTAAAAGTGAGAATATGTGGTATTTGTTTTCTGTGTCTTGTTATTTCACTCAGCATAATGGTTTCCAATTCTGCCCGTGTTGTCACCGGTGACATAATTCCTTTCTTTTTCAAGGATAAGTTCCCTCTGTCTTCTCGCTGTCTCTGTGTGTATGTGTGTGTGTGTGTGTGTGTGTGTGTGTGTGTGACGTTCTTTATCAATTTATCTGTCGATGAACATTTAGTTTGATCACATAACTTGATTACTGTAAATAGCGACCAATCAACTTTGGAATGCAGACATCTTGCCAACATGTTGATTTTAAATCTTTTAGGTAAATGCTCAGAAGTGGGCTAGTGAAATTGCTGGCTCACATGCTAATTCTCTGCTGCATTTTTTGAGGAACTTCAGCATGATTTTCCATAATGGTTATACTAATTTACATTCTTTATCCCTTTCTATTTGGATGCCTTTTATTTTGTTCTCCTGCCTGACTGCTCTGGCAAGGACTTTGTTGAGTGGAAATGGTATGATTGTTTCAGATTTTAGAGGAAAGGAATTTTGATATTTCATTGTTGATGTTAATGATGTTAGTTGCAGGTTTGCATTTTGTTACTTTTATTGCATTAATGCTCCTTCCTTTTTCCTTAATTTAAGTGTTTTATCATAAAAGAATATTAAGTTCTATCAAATGTTTTTCTGCATCTAATGAAATGATCATATGGTTTTTGTCTTCATCCTGTTAATGCGATTTATCGCATTTCTTGATTTGCAGTTGTGAAACCATCCTTGCATTTCAGGGAATTCAGTTTGGTAATATTTTGATGAGGATTTCACATCAATGTTCATCAGAGATATCAGCCTAGTTGTCTTTTCTTGTGATGTCCTTATCTGGCTTTGATACTAAAGTACTGCTGTCCTGAAGAAATGAGTTTGAAAGTATTTCCTCTTCAATTTTTTGGAAGAGTGCAGAATTTCTCTGTGTGTTGGTTTCAGGAATACTGAAGCACTAGTAATGGCATTTCAGTATCGATCTGTGAGTCAAATGATAACTCTAAAACCTATAGATATAAAATAAATAGATCTCCTGAAAATGCCTGTCTTGACATATATAAAATGTTAAATAGCACTGTTATACCCCAAACCATAGTATTTTAAATGTAATTTACGTGAACAGCAAATAGAACAAAATATGGGAGGACTGATGTAAACCCTAAGTTTCTAAGTAGGATGGAAAAAGTTGTTTTAACACATTTGATAAGATTTAAAATATAAAAATTTTTAATATCTATACATCTTTGAAGTTAGGAACTGTGAAACACCCTATATGTTTGGGGTTATGGTGGATAAAATGTCAGGCTTTGAGAAGTGTGGTGCGCCGATAGCGTGCCGACCCCTGAAGCCTGTGGCGAGCGCCTTTAAGATGGCGCCTGGCAGAAAGCCAGCTAGAGTCTCCTGGTAAACAATTTTGCGGAAGTGCAGTGGCTGAGGGCATGGAGAGCACGGGAACACTGCATGCAACCAATCCTCTTGCAAGGGCTGACTTCCGTGCACGTGGACAGTGCGCTCATTGGCCGGGGTGCCTTTATAAGGGAAGCGAGCGTGCGGAAAGGGGGAAGAAGAAGGTAACAATCCTGGGGAACAATAAACCGCTCTGAAGAAGATCTTGTCCGTGTCGTTTCCAGTAGCGACAGAGAAGTGATTCAGAGAGAGTAGATAGGAGCCAAGGTATACAGAACTTTGAAGTTAAAGCTCAAGTGTTCAGACTTGGAAATATTTAGCAGAAAAAGCTACAGCAACAATATACTCTGCTTTGTTTATATTAGAGCTTTTGAAATGTATTTATTCACTATACGCACAAACCTTCTTCAATCAAAATTTTATATGAACACTTACCATTATAAGCAGATTTTTAAAAAGGCACTCCCATTGAAAAAGATAGGACTCAAGGTCCTGGGTCTGGATTTTCTTTGTTCCTCTGTTCCACCTAATGCTGAGAATCATTTTCTTCTTAGGATGCAGGAACGTCCTGCCTCACATTGTGAGACCATGCCAGACTCTGCACTACCAAACCAAGTCTTGCAATTATCATTTTTATTTTCAACTTTGCCAGAGGACATGTGTGCACTTTGCCAGAGAGAGTGAATGAGGGAAAATGAGAAAGCACCTTCTCATGGAAAATGGTCATGCCACACACAATCCCTTCTCCATTTTGCTCTCCTTTCAGGATTCTGGGAATGCATGTGTACACACCCAGTGTATTTTTCAAACAGACAGGCCCAGGAGTAGAATCACATGATTGGTCATGTGGAATGGAGCTACCTTCACCATAACACAGTCTGGCCCTCCATTACTATTTCAGAGTTTGTGTATTTATTTCCTCAATGAGCAAGAGAGAGAGAGAGAGAGACCACCCCAGAGTCTTCTTGCCATCCTCATTCTCCACCAGCCCTGCACCATGGTCACATGCAAGCCTGGTATATTCAGGGAGGTCTCCAAATGGGAACCCAGAACCTTCCCATGGGAGCCAGTCTCACAGAGTAATGTGTCTTACTGCTGGGCCACCATCTGGCCCTTCAATGAGTGTTTTTTTCTAGATTTTGCTTCCAGTGTGTTTTTGTAGGTCCCTCTGCTGGTTTATATTATAGCACTTATGATACTACCATGCCATTTTTAAAGATTTATCAATAACTCCTTTAAATTGTAAGCTATAAAGAGAGAGAGCTGTGCAACTTCTTTTTTTAAAAAAATCTAGCACTATACACAGTGATTGATAAGAATAGGCATTTAATGTATATTTTCGATAAATAACATTAGTAAGATAATGCACTTCGAGTTCTGAGTTTTTCAGTAAATTAGATCTCTTTTAAATCTGATACCTGGAAGGTACTTTGCTATTTACTGAAAATATTCTTTCCCTGAAGACATATTGAAGGCCACAAGGTTATTTTATGATGCTTTTGGGATAAGAACTGTAGCACCTTGGGCAAGACCAATAAAAGCAGACAGACGGCCAAGGCATTATCAGCAAAATCCATTAGAGCTCTCTGAGACCTGTATCTCTGAGTTTGTACTCAAATACCTAAAGAATTACTCACCTTGCTTGGCCCTTACCTTTCACTTCATGACTTAGTTTCTTCTTTGAAATGATTTTTCAGGGCCTCACCATGGGATGGACCACTAAAGAGTATACTGGCAACCATGAATGCCCTCTGCATGGTGTAGATAAGTTCTCATCTCATTTTACCCTTACTGATTTAGCCCTATAGATTTTAACCCAAATTAGAAGGTAGACCGGCTATTTGGTTGCCTAAAACACTAACTTACAGGTCCTAAATCATATCACATCATAAGATGAGAAAACGTTTTTTAACCAGAACCTGCCTTAAAGAGTTCAGTTTTAAAAAATGCTTTGATAAATAACCTGGGTTAGAGCCAGTCACAGTGATACAGGCAGTAGGGTGCCACAGGGTGATCCTGGAGTCATATGGGAAGGCCTGGGATTTGGATCCCGGATCAGTCTAAACACATTCGGCTCACCTTGGGGTGCACTGTTATCCCAAATGGCTGAAAGGCTGGGGGGAGAAGTGGGTCAAAGCAAGTCCCTGACAGGAGTCCTTTTCTCTGTCACTCTCTAGTAATGAGTACATATGGGACCAGCAGATAGCATAGTGGTTAAGGTGCTGAAATCCCATGACTTTAAGTCCTTAGTCTGATAGCTTGAAACTCACACCGGACACATGTGCCTCAAGGAGAATAGAGGAGAAGGGATTGTGGCGTGGCCATCCCCAAGAGGATGATTTCTCACTTTCTCTCTCACTGTCTTTCTCTGTCTCTCTACAGTGGGCACACACACCCTGTGGCAAAAACCTTAAAAAAATAAAAAAAGAAGAAAGAAATGAATGTATAAAAACAAACAAAAACTAAGATAAAACTGTAGGTATTTAGACTTTTATAAATAAGCACTGCACAAACAATTAAGTAAAGCCTATATGAAGATTTGCAAAATAATAACCCTGTCTTGATCAAATTTATCTTTATAGTATCTTAGCCAAAGTATATCACATTTTGAGAGAAAAATAAATGAATGTGTTGTATATTTGGAAAAGTAACTATTCATTTAATAATTATTGGCCAAGAATTTCTTAAGCACCGACTATTTGTCTGTCCGGGAGGTCTACTATAATGTTTTTTACTTTCTGGATGGGCAGGACAGAATATAAACAGATAACAAAAATATGAACATGAAAATATCATATAAAAAGAAATTTAAACAAAACAAACCCATACATTTTATTTTAACACACAAATTTAAGATAAGACAGAAATTCAGGATAGAGATATCATCGATGAAACTTAACTTGAAAATAAAATGTCAAGGAAAATAGGTTATTTTAGCTAAGATTTTTTAAATAGAAAGAATTCAAGTGAAGTGTGGCATAGAATACAGAATTACTTTAAGTCTAGAAGAGCTTGAGCACTAATTCATACGGCTATTTCCCCACCAAAATACAGCATACTAATTAAAGATGATGATAACTGGTTAAAATTGGATAATTACAAGGGGGTCACATAATAGAATCTTTTAAAAACCGTACAAAAGTAAGAGATCTATACTGAAGAAAAAAGCAGATACAGTTACAGAAATTTGTGTGCACCTGCCAGAGAGAGGCAGAAATAGAGGGATAACAAGACCATAGGTTAGGAATTGGAGCTATGCCCATCAACTTTACCCACTGCAATTAAAAGCTAATTTTTATACCTAAGGACTAAAGAACTCAGTACCTGACTGACTCAGAGCCCTACAAATGATATTTTTTTAATATTTTATAATAGAAAATAAAAATACCATTATAAAATTATCAGAATTTCACCAAAATGCTATGATAATTTTGTAAATCTATTTTAAAAATCAAGAATAAAATGTAACAATTAACTAATTTTCAAAGTATATCTGAGAAAAAATTGCCACAATATTCTCCTTCAAATTTTACTGACACTTTTTTCCTTATTGTGATTCTAATACATAAAAAAGTAGACAAATATTTAATTAGAAATAAATAATTCTTGTCCAGTATATGCTTTTTATTTAGTGCATTCGAGGAAAAATAAGATACACTTTTGTTAATTACTTTATGTTCTCCCAGAAAGCCCAGATGGTCTAGACACAAATATTTCTAAAATTTATTTTTTGAAGAACTTTATTTTTTTATGGAAAGTTAGATTTCTTTTAAATCACTACATAATATTGTCATATTTCTATTCAACATAACCATTTGAGCCAGTGAATTCTAAAATCAGATTCTAGGTTTAATTTCTAAGTTATTTTTATTCCCCATTTGTCATTTTCCAAAGCATCATTTTGAAATAATATTGCCATAATATTACACAGAGTGCATAAAATCCATAATCTTGGTTGAAAGTCCAATTTATTCTAAAGACAATTCTAGGCTCATTTCTTTTACCTTGTCATTTGCTAAGGGTTAGATTTTCATGTTGATAGATTGAGGTGCTCTAGAAATAACTGAAGCAATGGAAATCATTTAAATTTTATGAGTTCAACAACATTCATGTTTTCTCAACTTGCCATCATTGTTAACATTCAATCTTTTTGTATTTTTTTCAATTATTGAATACAATTCAATAAAAATATTCTTAGGATAAAAGTTTTATTTTTATTAAACAGCATCCTTTTAATTTTATTTATTGATTGATTGATTCATTGATTTACTTTAGTTTGCTATAGGGTGTGTGCACTTGCCAGAGAGAGGCAGAAGTAGAGAGAGAGGGGAAATAAGAAGTCAGCCCTTTTCTTGGGGGGTGGCCATGCCATAATCCCTTCTTCTCCATTCTACAGTTGAGATTTTGCACACCCACATACTTGCATCTGAAGTGATTTTCAAGCCACTGGGTCTAGCACTTGAACCAGGATCTCAACTACCATGCCACCTGTTGACCTCATCAAGCATCATCTTAATAAAGAATCTTAATAAAGAATAAAGAATTTGAGACAATAAACTGGAAGAATTAACTGCAAAATTTTAGACTCTTTTCTATTCATTCCAATTCTGTAATTTGCAGGCCATAATGAATGTATTAATTACCTGGGGTCATTATTTGCTTGGTGATTGTTACTTGCAGATTCACGTGTACCACTTGAAGATATTTTTACTTCATAGGTCATCTCTGAATCAGAGAATTGCATTTAAACAACTCCTTGAGTGCTTGATATAAGAGACCACCTTGATAAATTTTATTTCAACAAGACTCTGTGATATTTGGAGAAATTTTCTTGCTGTCTAGTCCCACAACTTTTCACTTACTGTAATTGTCAATGGCCCAATTAATAAGTACAAAAAATTTAAATCTAGTGCGTTCTTGAAAATAAACAGAACACTTCCTTTTCAATAAAATGCACCCAAAATAATTTCCCATGACTGCAATTATGATAGCTGCTATTGCTGTGAAAAGAAATAACATGGGGCGTGGTAGTAATTAATCCTGGTGAGTCTTACAATGTTAGGCCAAGATATAGTATAAATATCTACCACATTACATAGATCAGAATTTGGCCACATCACAATCCTGTAAGACCCACACCAGTTTCTGAATCATGCTGTGACTTCTTGTCCAATTAAACCCAGTTCAAAATAAGCAAGTGATTTGTATGCATGTGCTAGACTTGTAAGAAATATATTTGTTTGTGGAGAATAAAAATAACCTTTTTAGTTTTGTATTTGTGATTTACAAGCTTTCAAAAGAGTCATAATTTAAGGAAGCAAGTTCCCTCTCCCATCCCTGACCTAATACACAGCAATGGACGGGAAATTTATTTATTCAAGAAAATGTACACAACTCTCTTGATATCAGGACTTAGGTGTTACTTACCTTTTCTTTACCTAGATGCTTATTTCTAGTAACTCCTGCCATTTTTGGCACCGTTTGAATAAATGCACCATGGTTTCTGTCTCCTGCATAAAGTACTTGCATCCTGTTGGAGCCCAGGCACACTGGCCCATGTAACTGCTGCAGTTGCTGGCCTTGTTCTAAAAGATCCTGTTCCTCCTGTCCTTCAGATACTGGTATAGGTTTGATTCCTGTGAGAAGATTTTCTATAATAAGTATAATGCTTTCTTCCTTTTTTTTTTTTTTTACCCTAGTTTAGTTTGTTTCCCAGGATGATAGAATAATGTGAACAGCCTCTCATAACCCAATTTTGAGGAGTCCTGGGTGGTAAAGAGAATGATATTATGCGTTGTAATGGGTTCATAAAGTACTGACATTCCCACTAAGTAGCGATTCATATGGTTTAAAATTATGCCAAGCTGGGAATAGTGCCACATCCTTTTGTGTGGTTGAGAAACTCCACTGTGTTTATGCCCAAACTGGCAGACACAAGGGCTCAAAATTACTTTGCCTGCACTTAAGGCAGGGCCTGGCAAAGACAGACATTTCATTAGTGTGTGAAAGGTAAATTAAATATTCAATTAAATATTCAATTCTTTCATTCACTCACTTTAGAACCTGTTATTATAGATTCTGCAGGGAAAAAAAAAAAAACAGTGTATAAGTTTCAGGAAAGTTGAAAATATGCCAAAAAGCTAAGTCTAGAGTTGGTGCTCTAGCAAGTATCTGTAGCACTTGAAATTCAAGTGTTAAATTTTCTAAGTACAACAAAAGTATGGTGCAGATCTGAAAGGCAAACCAGCATGTTAAATTAACAGATTTCCTCAATTGGGCACCAGAAAAGTAAATGACTCACCATATTTTTCCTATTGTCTTATAAAATCTTTCATGGTAAATAAAATATATTAATTCTCTTGGTCATCCAGGTAGTTTCTTCTTTATTAAGTTACAAATGCACATTCTAGTAGCTAGTAAAAGTAATGGGCTTTGTATTGGAAAATCATGATTTTAAAAGCTAAAAAGGACTTCTCAAATGAAAGCGAATACAGTTTTGAAAACATGTATGGCTGGGGAATGAGAAGCCCATGGACATCCCTAAAAAACTAAGTTAAAATATGAATGTTCACAAGTAGTGCAGGAACACACACATGCACACTGGATTGTGCTACCTACCTTAAATATATTATTTCTTCTTTATCTTTTTTGATACCATTTACCATAGAGAGAAAATGGAATGGCATAGAGAGTACAAAGGCCACACTGCCTAGTGATACCATTCTTGACAAGGCCAACATGATGTTCTAGAGGGAAGAAACTTCTGAAGCTGCAGGTTAGACTGATCTGGGCAACTACTATTTATTAAAAATCTTAAAAATTCCTAACTTTTCTGTCTGTCTTGTATGACACATGGGTCTTGTCCTCTACCAAGCTTGATTAATGCTCAACCAAAGATTCAAGAAGGGACCACAGCAATATATACTACATCAACATCTCTGGAGCTCTGACTCCTTCAGCCAGACTACTGAATTCTCCATTTTTTTTTTAACCTGACATGTGTGTTGATTTTAGATCAGATTTTAATTTATAGTTATAAAAGAATTTATATGTAACTCCTGAACTATGTATGATTAGAGGAACCAATGAGGTGAGAATTTTTCTCATTTGCTCTTTCTCCTAAGCACATATGAGGAAGATAAAATGACAAAATCTGAAAAGAAAGGTATACCAGATATATGCTTTGCTTCTTTCTGTCCCTCTATTGGTCAAGACATTTTTAATTGACTCATGATCACTGTGGTCAGTAGAAGAGATAAACAGTCTTAGACATACTGATAAAACAAAGAGGATTTCCTATTGTCAGTGATAAAAACACTCAATTAATTGACTTTAAATTAGTGATGATCATGATGATTATAATAGTGATGATGATGACATAAAATAAAGAGAAATTTTAAGTAGGTTTTGAATATATATAAAAAATAAAAAACACTCAGTTCTGGGTTACAACCCATAAAACCCAATTGGTCAAATTTAAGTATAGTATTGTTTCCCTTTTTAAGAAAATCAAAAACATTTCTCTTTTCCATGCATTCACAAATATTTAGTTTCTAACAGCTTATCCTTTTGTGCTTTTACAAACTATTTATTTCCTTAACTGTGATGTTTAAGTTGCCTTCTAACTGGTTGCTACAACTTGAGTGCTTCATCCTAATATTGTAGCTCATTCCTCAAACTGCAAGTCTTTGTGATATAGGTGTGGATCCAAACACTCCATTGCTCAAAGCTTTTAAGTACAGAAGATTTTAAAATAACCTTTGTGTATTCCTCTGGGTCCCTAGATATCTGAATATTTTCTCTCAGCATTAAATTAGCATTTTTTCATTCACTCACTCATTTTTCTTTTTTTTTTTAAAAAAAAAAAAACTTTTGAAACAGAGCACATATACTCACTGGAGAGAGAAAGAGAGAAAGCAAGCACCTCCATGAAAAATGGTCACACATCAATCTTTTCTTCTCTATTTCTACCTCCTTTAGGGATTTTACAAACAAACACATATGCACCTAGTGTCTTTTTCAAGCTGCCGAATCTGGGACTTGAACTGTGTGATCAGCTATGTAGAACCCAGCCACCCTAACCACTAGACCATAGGCTGACTGACATACTCATTAATTTTTCAACAAAAAGTTGATGGCCATGGTGCTATATTTGCTAGTTATGTTTGCATGCTGGAAGGACAGCCATTAACAAATTTGGTCCAGTTCTAGTCCTCAAAGATTTACCTGGTGAAAAATGGTTTTCTGGGTAAGAGTCTACCAATTTCTCAATTCACTCTCAGCTTCTAGTATGCTGGCTCCCTGTTAAAATCTCCTCATCTTACTTTGCTTGAAATACATATAATCAATTTGAGTGACCATACTGTTCTGTCGGGTTTCTGAAAATGACATATTCACACCTATTTTTCTTTGTCTTTTTTTTTTTTTTTAAGATAGCACAAGTATATGTACAAGAGGGAAAAAGAGAGAGAAAAAAACACCCTTGACAGGGTCTTGTCACACTGTGAATCCCTTTCTCCAGCCCTCCAGCTCCTGGGTGCTGGATGTCCAGGTGTGCACACCCAGGGCCAGCTGTATAACTTTCAGCTCTTGCAGGGATGTTGTTTTCACACTGGGCCACATTGGATGGGTCTCACACCTCAAGGTTTTTCATTCTTCCTGTACCTAGTATATCCTCCCTCCATATGTTCTATATCAAAGTCCTACCCATTTAAGCATCTATAATATTCACTACGACTAAATTAAAACTAGATCTCAAAGTATTCTTCTGGTTGGCATAATGAAATATTTCTTTAGGGAAAGTATCTGAAACATAACTGACTATTGACCAAAGTTACTTGCATTAGATTTTATTTGTGGAACAAGTAAATCTATTACCCAGTTAATTTTCAAATGCTCTCAAAAGTTCCGCTATCTTGATTTGCTGAGAGATAGTTTTCCTTCTAAGAAGTTAATTAAAATAATGACTAGAAAATCTCTGGAAGTAAATACATGGGTTGAAATGTCCTAAATATTATATTTCTGTTTAAATAATGTGAAAAAATCCAATAAAAAGTAAAAGAAAATGCAGATTAATCTTTACATTGTATCGATGGTAGTATGACATTTCAAATCATAAAGACAGTTTAAAAGAAAGGAAATACCACTATGTTTGGCTGACTACAAAAATATATTGGACATTCCTGTCTGTTAAAAATAACTAAAGAGCAAAGATCAAGATTTTTGTACTTATTTGCTCATCTAGATTATGGGCTTATTCATGAGGTATCATCAGTGTTCATTTCCTTAAATAAGCACACATTGTGTGTCATGGTACCGCAGACCTCTGTGTTAGTTTTTATTTTACATACTGTCCCTTTGACCAGAGTTTTAAGATTGTGGAGATTATTTATCTTTGTATCAATAAACATTGAATAATGGATCAGTGAATATGAATAAATGGGTGGGTAGATGCATGTCATTATTCTGATGCAGATAATTCTAAACTTAGACTTCTAATCCTAAGTGTGCCCTCTCTGTATAATTAATACTGGACTCGATTTCTATCTTTACTCCCTATTCTAAGGCTTTTCATATTCTGTGACCCTAACTTGCTATGATTCCCTGTGGCTCCATTGCAAATGCTAGTTACCAATTTTGGTCTCATCATTTATTCCCTCTTCAGGAATAAAGTCCAGATAAACTCCAGCCCTTAAAGCCTAGGACAATTCTGTCCAGAGAAAGCTCTCTCTGTCTCTCTCTCTCTCTCCACACACACAAACACACACACATACATACACACACACACACACACACACACACAACCAGTTTCTACTTACTTCTGTTTTTCTGGTTAACTGTAACTGATTCAGTAGTACAGCAAATTCATTACTTCTAGCTTGTGGTTGGGTTGGTTAACTGTGCTGAAATATGTACTAGATTTGATTGTATCAAAGGGAGATTTGTACACTTTTAAAACTCAAGGCAGAGGGACCAGAGTTGATGTAATGGCTATGTGGCTGGACTCCCATGTAGTCGACAGTGGTTCAAGTCCCAGACCTGGTAGCTTAAACTCACTCCAGGATGTGTGCATGTGTGCCCAAGATCCCGAGAGGAGAATGGAGGAGAAGGGGTTGTGGTGTGGCCATCCCCCATGTGGGGTGATTTCTTGCTTTCTATCTCTCCGTCTCTGTCTTTCTGGCGAGTGCATGTGCCCTATAGCAAAAACCTCTCCAAAAAAAAAAAAAATCAAGGCACAGATGGTCCTCAGCAAGAATATTCATCTTTCAGCTGTGGATTAGTAGGTTGTCCCTCTGACCATTCCCTTAAAAGCTGCCTCCATGCTAACTTGATTAAAAAGTCAAGTTTTGCATTCTTCCATAGCAGCTTTTCAATGAACTATGTGAGGACATTCAGGAAAATTATTATAGGCTCCATAGGTGAAACCTTAAGAGAAACTCGTTGAACTATTTCTTTTTTCCACTTAACCTTAAGAATTCATTTTCTGCTTTTAAGCAGAGAAAGAAAAGATAAAATACTCATAAAATGTAGAGTCTCTTCCCAGCTGTTAAGAAGTATAACATTTGGGACCAGCAGTTAGCATAATGGTTATGTCGCTGGACTCTCACGTAGTTGACTGTGGCTCAAGTCCCGGACCTGGCGGCTTAAACTCACGCCGGGCGTGTGTGTGTGTGCATGCCCAAGATCCTGAGAGGAGAATGGAGGAGAAGGGATTGCAGCGTGGCCATCCCCCCTGGGGGGTGATTTCTTGCTTTCTGACTCTCTGTCTCTCTTTGTCTTTCTGGCAAGCGCACGCGCCCTATAGCACAAAAGCTCCCCCCCCCCAAAAAAAAAGAAGTGTAACGTTTGACTTGATAAGGAAAAAGCACTAAGCTCTTACTGCAAATGACACCCTTAGTATGGCATGGTATTACAGTGCTGCTAATTCTTAAATTCTTGTCATCTGACCAGGGTTGGGCAAAAGTCATTATTATGGGGCTGACTGGAAGAGAGTTTAAGACTCAGAGTGAAGTTTGGAGTGAGAAACAAAGTGTCAGGTTCATATTCAAAGCCTAATTTGGTTGGAGTGTTGGATCCAAATAAAAAGTGAGAGTGAAGTAAATCACTTTCTGGGTTGTTAACACATGAGAAAAGTCAGCAATGGCAATTCCATACATTATTCTTCCTTTTAAGACCAAGACTTTTCCAAGCCAAGAAGTTGGTTTTATTCACCTGTGTATCTCCAGAAGCTAACATAGGCTCCTGGCCAGCAAGGGATGTTGAGGCAGGGGCACCACTGCCTGCCACCCAGCTCCAGTTCTCCCAAGCCCAGGACCCTCCTCTCTAGAAAGGTAAAAACTAGTAGTACAAGACAAGGATTCCTACTTTCTCCACTCCTTTTCAATATTGTACTGGAAGTCCTCACCACCACAGTCAGAAAAGAGAATAAAATAAAAGGCATTCAAATAGGAAAAGAAGAGGTGAAACTTGCTCTATTTGCAGATGACATGATTGTATACACAGAATACCCAATGGTATCCATGAAAAAATTCCTGGAAGTAATTTCTATATAGCATTTCTATATATGAAAAACAGGCAGATTGGGAACCAGCAGTTAGCGTAATGGCTATGTCACTGGACTCCCACGTAGTCGACCACGGTTCGCATCCTGGACCCGGTGGCTTAGAACTCACGCCGGGTGCGTGTGTGCCCAAGATCCCGAGAGGAGAATGAAGGAGAAGGGAACCATAGCCACAAAAAGTATAAGATACTTAGGAATAAATCTAACCAAAGAAGTTAAAGACTTCCACAAGGAAAACTATGAAAAGCTAAAAAAGAAGTTGAAAATTACACAAAAAAGTGGAAGGACATCCCATGCTCCTTGATTGGAAGAATTAATATAATCAAAATGACAATTCTATCCAAATTAATCTACATATTTAATGACATCCCAATCAAAGTACCAGACACATTCTTCACAGATCTAGAAAAATCAATAATAAAATTTGTCTGGAGTCATAAAAGATTCCAGACTGTCAAAGGAATCCTGCACAAGAAGAGTGGACCCAAAAATATACTTCAAAGCTGTGGTAATCAAAACAGCATGGTACTGGCACAGAAACAGACAGGTGGACCAAAGGAACAGAATAGAGTTGCCAGAAATAAATTTCCAAACACAGTCAACTGATTTTTGACAAGGGGTACCAGTCAATCCAGTGGGAAAAGGAAAACCTCTTCAATAAATGGTGCTGGAAAACTGGATATCCACCTGCAGAAAGATGAATCTGACCTCCTACCTCTCACCTTTGACAAAAATCAACTCAAGGTGGATAAAAGATCTAAATCTAAGACCTCAAACTATAAAACTGCTACTGGAAAACACGGGGAAAACTCTGGGAGACATTGGTGCAGGGAAAGACTTCTTAAATAAGACCCCCAATGTACAGTCGATAATCCTCAAAATAGACAAGTGGGATTACATCAGGCTAAGAAGTTTCTGCATGGCAAAAGACACAGTAATTAGTGTGAATTGATAGCCCTCAGAATGGGAAAATATTTTTGTAAACTATTCTTCAGATAAGGGGCTGATAATCAGAATACACAAGGAACTCAAGCATCTGTTCCCCAAAAAAGATAATCAACCCTATTAAAAGATGAAAGAATGAGTTGAAAAAAATAAAACACTCTCTAAGGATGACATATGAATAGCCAAAAGGCATATGAAAAAATACTCAACATCCTTCATTGTAAGGGAAGTGCAGATCAACACAACAATGAGATACTACTTAACCCCAGTCAGAATGACTAAGATTAAAAAACAAAAAATGATAAGTGCTGGCGTGGGTGTGGTGAAAGGGGAACTCTCTTACACTGCTGGTGGGAATGTAAATTGGTCCAGTCACTGTGGAGAACAATTTGGAGATTCCTCAAAAATCTGCAAATAGAACTTCCATATGATTCAACAATCCCACTCCTTGGTATCAACCCAAAGGACAGAACAATTCTTAATCGTAAAAGTGTTTGCACATTGATATTTATTGTGGTATTATTCACAATTGCTAAGACATGGAACCAACCCAAATGCCCACGAACAGATGAATGGATTGAAAAAGTGTGGCACATATACTCTATGGATTACTACTCAGCCATAATAAACAACAAGACCTTAGCTTTTGACAGAAAGTGGATGATTATGTAAGAGTTACTACTGAGTGAAACAAGTCAGGTTATGAAGGAGAGACATTGTATGTCTCCATTTAATGTGAACCAAGTATCTGCACTCTATGACCAAAACTGAATGACTAAAAGATATATAAATACAGTAAATGGTTGTTAATACCAGATATAGGGTGGGTGAAGGAATAGTGTCTGAGGAAGGACATTATGGAGAAAAATAGAGAGGCACAGTGTTAATGGGACAAAGAAATGGGATATTATCTTGAAGATAACTTTATGGTATTATCAACTGGACTGGAGAGAAATACACGCATGTTGGAATATTCACTTTGTGAGCTAAATAATGTGATTGAATATATAAAAGAACTTGAAATAAAATAAAAAAGAATTACTGAACAAACACATGGATCTATATTCAAATAAATAATTTTATTCATGCATGAATAAAATAATAGTGAAAGAAGAAGTGACAGTTCAGACTGTGAAACTGTTGGCATAATGAAATTTTTGATCAGCAAGCTAAAGGGAGTTTGTGTGTGGATAAGACAAAGTGTCTCTGTGTCTTAGAAGACATGAAGAATTTTACATCTTGCCAACACAAGGTTTTGAACACAGAGATATAGACAATTAAAAAAAAAGACTACTAAAAGTCTCTTGCCCCAGGGAGAGATATGTTCTAGGCATGGTGAGAGCCTTAGTGTCTAAGTCAAGTCAAATGACTTGAGGCATGAGAATTCAATTTCTCACAGTTCCCATGTTTCATTTGCACATCTCTGAACCAAATAATCCACAGCCAGTGTCCCAGCACTGAGATATATTTCTTTTGAAGGAGTTTTCAGTGTCTGGAGTGAAAGTAAAAAACTGTATTTAAGAGTAGAAACGATATTGGTTGTGCCTCTTAGCCAGTAGTTAAGGGAGTCAAATCCCTCATGGCTGACCACAGCTGAATCCCAACCTTGGCCTCTTGGAAAGTATGCCTGGTGTGTGTGTGTGTGTGTGTGTGTGTGTGTGTGTGCGTGCATGCTCCACATCCTAATAGGATGGAGAAGCAGAAAAGAAACTGCAGAATGATCACACCCCATGGGGAGTGGGGGGCTTTTTATCCTCTCTGTTTCTCTGTATCTCTTTGGCTAGCACATGTGGTAGTTAAAAAAAGAAAAAGAACAGAAAACAAACTTTATTAAGGGCATGGAAAAATAAATAATACAGTAAAACATATAGGTAACAGAATATCATTTAAAAAGCAAATAGTTTACATCAAGTGCTTCAACCAGAAAGTGAAATTTTATAAAAGATTTTGAAATTGCAAGTGCACTATCACCTGAGCCATTCTTCATAAAGGAGAGTTCTGTGTATAAAAATTCATTTTAAGACTGTTTGCTTTTTGTTAATAAATCATTTGTTTTGTTCCTTCAAGTTTTCTAGTGTTATTTAAATGGTCTATAATAAGCTTATATTAATATAGCAGGGAACATAGAAAAAATACGTCATGACTTTTCTGACAGCCCAATATATTTACTTCCATTTTTAAAACATTATGTTTACGCACTCCTGTTTATTTATTGATAAATTCACATTGATTTTTATAAACCCCATAGTTGGCTTTAAAATCTAAAGCAATTCCTCAGAAATTCTTAAAGGGTGTGTTAGAGAAAGAGATTGTGTGTATCTGTCTGTCTGTGAGTGTATGTGTCTGTATTCACATTTTCATTAATTTCTAAAAAACTCAATCATAGCCCAATGGTATTATTACCTAATCTTGTCAAAAACAGGGAGAAGAGTATCAGAAAAATGAGTCATAAAGTAGGCATTTGATAGATACTTGTTAAGTGAATGAAGGAAGAAGGAGAAAGTGGAGAGAAATCTACTGTTTTTCAGAAAAGATCATGACAGATAATTCCTGAGTTCTTTTCTTGTTATTCAGTGTAGAGTTAATATTAAAAAATGTTTTATTAATAAACGATTCTTATAGAACCTTCAGGGACACAGAGCAAAGGGCTAGGTACAGTAAAGGTGATGAAGAACCCAGACTAATCACTAAATCACTGTGTGATCTTTGCCAACCCTTTCCACTTTCTCCACCTCAAAGTTCTCATTAAGTATGATTTTGGCAATTAACCAAAGAACCTTTAAATTCCATCCCACACTTGAGTCATGGGTTCTATGAATCTATCCTTTGTGGCACATTTATGGCTAGTTTAATTTTACAAATGAAATATTAGTACAGATATTCTAAAAAGTGAAGTTTCCCTAATATATTTAATTTGGTGAAATGCCCAAATGGAATAAAGTTATATTAAACAAATTAGCTTTTTGAAAAGAAAAACAGCTTCTGACATAAATTCTAGAAATTATTATCACTTTCCTATATGATTTATTTTTGCAGCATTATTTTAGAGTTCTTGGAACAAGAAGAAAATTAAAATCCTACATTTCTACGTTATTATGCCATATTTTTCTTATTACATTAGTGCATTTAATTATCTAATAATAAATAAGAATATATATCCTAATGGAACTAAGTAAGTATCGAAATGATTGCCTGCCTGACAGAGCTACATATGGAAAACAGAACTTTCTGATTTGTAGATAGAAATTGTACCCCGCCTAGATTTTAATGTCTTAGAAAACAAATATTACACATATTTGACTATATAATCCTCACCCTTTTACATTAAGATTCAGATTAGAATCAAGTGGGCTAAACTTGGGAGGTGTAAAATGCATTAAAATGGAGGTGGATAGAAAAAAATGAAATAGACTACATTAAAGGGTGAGAATATATTTTATTTACTTTCTTTCTTCCTTTGCATCTAAAATAGTTTTCTACACAAATATCTGCTAAAGTAGTAATGACCATTAGACAACTTTTCTTCTGATCTACTACAGTAGTTAGAGTTGGCAATATTAAATTTAGTCAAAATTGGGACCAGTAGATGGAGTAATGGTTGTATCGCTGGACTCCCACGTAGTCGACTGCTGTTTAAGTCCTAGACCTGGCAACCTAAAACTCACACTGGGCGCATGTGCATGTGTGCCCAAATTCCTGTGAGGAGAATGGAGAAGAAGATACTGTGGCATACCCATTCTCCCAGGGGGTGATTTCTCACTTTCTTTCTCTGTCTTTCTCTGTGTTTTCATGGAGTGCATGCACCCTATAGCCAAAATCTCTCTTGAAAAAATTGGACAAAATTATTATTTTTGCTGTTGTTAATATTTGCTAACATCTCCATCTATTAGTTATAACCCTCATGCATTACCACCTCCTCATTGGACAATGAACCATTGACCCACTGCTTCCATTAGTATAAGTCCATTGCATTGATAATAGCAAAAATACCTGAGTCGGAATAGTTCATAAAAAGTAGAGATTAATTTAGCTCACAGTTTTGGAGGATCAAGTTCAGGGAGTCATATCAAATGATTGTCTTCTTGGTAGTGGGTACTCCCTGCAGAGTCTCAAGGTGGCACAGGGTGTCACATGGTCAGAGCAAGAGCAAGTGTGTGTCTTTGTGTCTCCGTCTCATTCCTCTCTTTCTAAACACACCAAGATACTTGTTAAGTGAATGAAGGAAGAAGGAGAAAGTGGAGAGAAATCTACTGTTTTTCAGAAAAGATCATGACAGATAATTCCTGAGTTCTTTTCTTGTTATTCAGTGTAGAGTTAATATTAAAAAATGTTTTATTAATAAACGATTCTTATAGAACCTTCAGGGACACAGAGCAAAGGGCTAGGTACAGTAAAGGTGATGAAGAACCCAGACTAATCACTAAATCACTGTGTGATCTTTGCCAACCCTTTCCACTTTCTCCACCTCAAAGTTCTCATTAAGTATGATTTTGGCAATTAACCAAAGAACCTTTAAATTCCATCCCACACTTGAGTCATGGGTTCTATGAATCTATCCTTTGTGGCACATTTATGGCTAGTTTAATTTTACAAATGAAATATTAGTACAGATATTCTAAAAAGTGAAGTTTCCCTAATATATTTAATTTGGTGAAATGCCCAAATGGAATAAAGTTATATTAAACAAATTAGCTTTTTGAAAAGAAAAACAGCTTCTGACATAAATTCTAGAAATTATTATCACTTTCCTATATGATTTATTTTTGCAGCATTATTTTAGAGTTCTTGGAACAAGAAGAAAATTAAAATCCTACATTTCTACGTTATTATGCCATATTTTTCTTATTACATTAGTGCATTTAATTATCTAATAATAAATAAGAATATATATCCTAATGGAACTAAGTAAGTATCGAAATGATTGCCTGCCTGACAGAGCTACATATGGAAAACAGAACTTTCTGATTTGTAGATAGAAATTGTACCCCGCCTAGATTTTAATGTCTTAGAAAACAAATATTACACATATTTGACTATATAATCCTCACCCTTTTACATTAAGATTCAGATTAGAATCAAGTGGGCTAAACTTGGGAGGTGTAAAATGCATTAAAATGGAGGTGGATAGAAAAAAATGAAATAGACTACATTAAAGGGTGAGAATATATTTTATTTACTTTCTTTCTTCCTTTGCATCTAAAATAGTTTTCTACACAAATATCTGCTAAAGTAGTAATGACCATTAGACAACTTTTCTTCTGATCTACTACAGTAGTTAGAGTTGGCAATATTAAATTTAGTCAAAATTGGGACCAGTAGATGGAGTAATGGTTGTATCGCTGGACTCCCACGTAGTCGACTGCTGTTTAAGTCCTAGACCTGGCAACCTAAAACTCACACTGGGCGCATGTGCATGTGTGCCCAAATTCCTGTGAGGAGAATGGAGAAGAAGATACTGTGGCATACCCATTCTCCCAGGGGGTGATTTCTCACTTTCTTTCTCTGTCTTTCTCTGTGTTTTCATGGAGTGCATGCACCCTATAGCCAAAATCTCTCTTGAAAAAATTGGACAAAATTATTATTTTTGCTGTTGTTAATATTTGCTAACATCTCCATCTATTAGTTATAACCCTCATGCATTACCACCTCCTCATTGGACAATGAACCATTGACCCACTGCTTCCATTAGTATAAGTCCATTGCATTGATAATAGCAAAAATACCTGAGTCGGAATAGTTCATAAAAAGTAGAGATTAATTTAGCTCACAGTTTTGGAGGATCAAGGTCAAGGAGTCATATCAAATGATTGTCTTCTTGGTAGTGGGTACTCCCTGCAGAGTCTCAAGGTGGCACAGGGTGTCACATGGTCAGAGCAAGAGCAAGTGTGTGTCTTTGTGTCTCCGTCTCATTCCTCTCTTTCTAAACACACCAAAATTCAATCACATAGAGCCCCACCCTGATGATCTGAATTATAATCACCTTCCAAAGAACCTACCTTTTAATCCCAAAGATTACCTTTTCACCCTCTTAATCGTGTTACAACCAAAGTTTATCCCATGAATTTGGAGACAGTGTAAGGGGAATACATTCAAAACATAGCACCAGGGATACAAATTGAACATATTGTACATATTAAACCCTCTAAGTGAGGTTCACGGTCTCCCTATTCCAAAACAGAAGTCACTGCATCTTTTCCTTTACATAATTATGGTAGAGCCACAAACTATTTAGCATGGTGATGCAATTTAAGATTCAGGACACAGACAGACCTCTCTTGCTTTTGTTTTCCCTGTAGCAAAATAGAGATGATAGCAGCACCCACACCACAGGTTGTTCCGAAGCTCAGTGGTGTGTATATAAGGTGTTCAGAGCAATGTCTGATCTCACATTAGAATGCAATAAGTACTAGAGCTTATTATTAACTTGAGTGCTCTCCAACACTACCTTTCTTGCTTGTAACCAATTCCACATTTCAAGGAAGAATTATTTTAAAAATTCTTGTTATGCATTCCATATGTGCCCCACATTATGTCTGTTTATTTTGAGAGATGTGGAAGTAAACACATATCAGATTCATACCTTTTGGCATCCACACAGGTGGGGTGTATGTGTGTGTGTGCGTGTATGTGTGCATTTTGTGACCTCCATGTAAACTAAGACAGCCAACGTTAACTCATAAAGCAGTAATCAAAATAATTTCACATGTGTTGAGGGTTCCATGAAAGTAGCTGCAATTAGAGGAGGTCTATAGGTTGGGATTCGTCTTAGGCAGAGGAAAGGAAGTCCATCGTTTGCGGGTAATGGCTAAGCCGAGATTCAATTCATGGATGAGAAGGCATCTGTCATTCAAAGATCAGGAAGAGCAACCAAGGAAGGGAAAGCCACAAGTTAAGGTAGAAAATATCTTGAAATATTTAAGATACAAAAGAGTAATCAGTGCACTTGAAACCTAGTGAGTGAGTTGCCTGTTTTGAAGAGGAATGAAGGGGGAGGGGATCATGGTTTGTGACAATATTGGAGAATGAAGCGAAGTCCAAAGTCTTGTTGACCCTGAAATGAGTTTGATTTTAATTCCAGGATAAAGGAAAGCACATAGAAGTTTTTATGAAATAATCTGATTTCTGTCAGGGTAACTCTGAATGTTGGATAGTCAATGTATTGCGAAAATGCTTGAGTCTAGAACAAAAAGGATATGGAGGCTAATGCAATAATCCCAGTGATGGATAATAGCGCCTCAATCACGATGTGATGAAAGAGCATGGTGGTGACATACTAGATGGCCTGCATGGATCAAGAGTAACTAGCCAAGGTATCGTTTATGTCTGAAAAATAGGACACTACTAGACAGCTTTGTATGTTGATAGAAATAACCAAACAGAGGGGGAAGAAGATGGAGTAGGAGACAGAGTTTAACTAAAGGAATCTATCCTTCTGATAAATGTCTCTTATGAACACAACGCATCCACTAGTTTTCTAGGACTGAAATGTGGTTGGTAAAACCTTTATCAAATCACAACACGACGATCGACACAGAATAAAACTGAGAGCCATCCAAATTCAGGAGCTGCAGCTATGAGGGAGCAGAGATGTGAGGCTCATGGATGCCAGGATAAGAGCAGAGAGTGAAATAAACAATGCCAGGAAGATGGTAATGTCCGTAACTTCTCGGGACATTCTCCCTTGGAATCATTGTCCAAGTATCAGCCCACACTGAGCTACATTAACAAAATGGCTCTGTCTTAAACTTTCCCATGAGGAAAATTCTACACATTTGTTTCATAGGCAAGAAACTTCTGACCACCTCATTCACCTCTAACCATAAGCTTATCTCTGTCCAGTAGACCCTAACACCTCTGTCCTCTGTCTCCCTCACTCTTTTACAAAAACAAACAAACAAAAAAATCCTTGCCCATACTGCACATGTGCTAACAGCTCCATAAGTTGATACTGCTTGACTAATTAAAAACTTACAGTCGAGGGATCAGCAGTTAGTGTAATGGCTATGTCACTGGACTCCCACGTAGTCGACCACGGTTCGCGTCCCGGGCCTGGTGGCTTAAACTCACACCAGGCGCGTGTGCGTGTATGCCCAAGATCCCGACAGGAGAATGGAGGAGAAGGGATTGCAGCATGGCCATCATCCATGGGGGGTGATTTCTCGCTTTCTGTCTCTGTCTTTCTCTGTATGTCTGGCAAGCGCACACACCCTATAGCAAAAGCCTCTCCAAAAAGAAAAAAGAAAAAAAAAAACTAACACTTGAACTAGTCAGTGATGTGGTGGTAAAGGCAGCTGGATCCTACCTGACCTGATTCCAAGGTTCACGTCTCAGATGCAGCAGTTTGAAAAACACATCATGTGCATGTATATGTATGCCCAAAATCCCAAGAGGAGAAGGGAATGTGGTGTGGCCATTGCTCATGGGGGTGGCTTTCTTACTTTCGCTCTCATTATTTGTTTCTCTGTTTCTCTCTAGTGAGTGCACACGCACTAAGACAAAAACTAAAACAACAACATAAACAAAACAAAACAAAAACATTAAAAATAAAAAATAAATAAACACTTGAATATGTGAAGGAAAAATATTCCTCATTTCTTATTACTTAGAAATTACAGAATAGGGGCCAGCAGATGGCATAGCAATTACGTTGCTAGACTCCCACATGGCCCACCACGGTTTGAGTCCCAGACCCGGTGTCTTGAAAATGACGACGGATGCTTGTGCTTGTGTACCCAAAGTCCTAGGAGGAGAGAGAAGAAGAAGGGACTGTGGCATGGCAATCACTCCTGGGGCATGGCTTCAACCTTTCCCTCTCACTGTGTCTGTCCCTCTCTCAGGTGAGTGCACATGCTAAAGCAAAAACCTCTTTTTTAAAAAATTATGAAATAGAGTCAGAATCAGATCAGACCTGAACCAAAACTATTTTTGGAGGAAGGCACAGCAAAATTGAAATGTGGCTGATCACCAGTGATAGAAACAGGCTCTGTGACCCAGCTGGTTTGACAATCACTGAGGTGAAAGATACTAGATAGCACCGGCTTGACTAAAAGCACCTTCCAAATTGATCTGTGGTCATAGGGTACAAGATCAGCTTCTGAAGGAGCATAGATCTGGGTCCTGAAGCGTAAGGTATTCCTTTCATGTCACCTATCTATAATACATTATTTTAATTGTGTGACATTCTAGAAGGAAGCAAAGAAAAGTTGCCTACAATGGCTTTGGAACACTCATATATTGCTTTAGCTGTTCCTATATTCCCATTACTTTATTTCCTGATGTGTGAGGCACATCACGCAAGAGTAATTACCACTACTAGTGATTTGCCCTCCAGTGTCCTCCGACTATAAACTATTTTATGTATCTAATTCAATAAAGCTGTCATTGGCTCCCTGATGAATGATTACATTGTAAAACAGATTATTCTTACACATTTGCCAAACTAGCAGTTCATATGGGCATCCATGACTGCATTATGGAGGCTGATGTATCGTGGAAATAATTCAGAATAGAGAAATGACTAAACACGGTGGACTCGTTGCTTGGAAAGCAAGTGCTTTCTCTTCTCTCACCTTGTGCTGTGCTTCACCGCCCCGAGGAGGGAAAAGGAAAAGTGACTTGAAGTTGCCATTTGATAGCCATAAAAATAATGCAATTGTAGACATTTCTTAGCAACTCCCTCCCCCCCACCCCAATCCTCATTCTTTGGGAATCCTCCCTAGCGTCTTCAAAAGTCACATACCTTTCTCAGAAACCACAGGGGCCCACTGAACCCAGTTATGGTCAATGAAACATTAAGGAATGCTTGCTAGGGTTTGGAACTCTTACCACATGTGAAATGATTTTGTCTACCGTTTCTTGGTTTATATAGGCTTTCTTAGTTTATATTGCAGTGATAAAATACAGACACAGACTCACAAATACACACGCACACACACACACACACACCATATCACAAGGGTGGACCCCGAAAGGTTATGAATCTGATATATGTGTTGACGTCCACATCTCTCAAAATAAACAAAATATGTGGCATATATGTGATGCATAGTAAGTATTTTTTAAAGTGATTCTTCCTTGAAATATGAAATTAGAGATGAGAGAGAAGCAAGAAAGGTAATGTCAGAGAGCACTCAAACTAATAACAAGCACTAACATTTATTGAACTCTAATTTGATATTAGGCGTTGTTCTAAACACCTTAAACATACACCACTGATCCTCAGAACAGCCTGTTGTGGGTGCCACTATCATCTCTATTTTGCTGAAGGAGAAATAAAAGCAAAAGTGGCCTGTCTGTGTCCCAAATCTTAAATGTGCATCCCCATGCTAAATGATTTGTGGCTCCACAGTAATTATGCAAGAAAAGAGGCCATGACTTCTCTTTTGGCATTTGGAGACCCTGAACCTCACTCCCAGGGTTCAGTATGTACCACCCCTGGTGCTGTGGTTTGAATGTGTCTCCTCTCTGCCCTGAATTCATGGAATAAAATTTGGTTATAACACAATTAAGAGGATGAAAAATATAATCTATGGTACTAAAAGGTAGGTTCTTTGGAAGGTGATTATATAATTAACGTTATCAGGGCAGGACCTCCCCTCCATCCACCCCATGACTGAATTCTGGTAAGATTTTTCTGGGAAAGGTTTTGGCATCTTAATTGAGAGAGAAACTGTGTCTGTATTTTCTTTAAGATCCGAAATGATTCAGTCATTTTATGTATTTTATCAGGACAACCTGTGATTTACTCAGGACTGTCAAGGCCCAGCAACAACTAAATATTACCTAATGCAGAAGAAACATTCAAAGTCAGAAAGATTTGCAATTAAGTCTCAGCTATGCAATACATGGTCTCTTATCTCTAGAGATTTGTTTAACTACTATGCATCTCAATTTTCTTACCTCTAAAATATCATTTTCCCACATTAAGATTTACATTAATTTTATTTATAATATGTTAATCAAGTAAGTTGCATTAATAGACAAATTTTCTGCCAGCCTCATGTTTCTAAAAGAAAACTTTACTTGGTTGGAAAATATCATTTTCCCACATTAAGATTTACATTAATTTTATTTATAATATGTTAATCAAGTAAGTTGCATTAATAGATGAATTTTCTGCCAGTCTCATGTTTTAAGAGAAAACTTTAATTGGTTGGAATGTGTTATTTGTAAATATGTGTATATAATCAGTTTGTGAATATATAATACAGTTTTCATATATATTTATAAGGAATGTAGCATTAATTTTGTTTAGGGGATACCTCTAGATCAAAAAAGTTGACTTTGTCATGGTTCTTTATGCCTAAGAAAACCTAAAAAATATGAAATTTTTCATTTTCTTGAAGCTTGTATGAAAATGATTAGTGAGACCATCTGGGCCCAGTATTTCTTGAGAGGTAAATACTGGATTATCTTTTCCATGTTCTTCCTCATGATTAATGACCTATTCTGGTTTTCCACCTTTTCTTACGTCCATTTTTGTCATTTGAAGTTTTTTGAAAACTTATCCCATGACATCTCAACTTTAAAAAAAATTGCTATGATTTGAAACTGCACATTAAATTCTCTGGTATGTTTCAGATTGGCATTTCATTTCATACTTCTTATCATTTTAAAAGTACTCATGGGCCAGCCCATGGCACGGTGGTCAATGGAGCTAGATCCCACACAGCCAATTCCACCGTTCACGCCCTGGGTCCCGCGGTATGCCCCAAACCCTGAAAGGATGGAGAAATGGAGGAGATAGCATTGTGCTGTGACCATGCCCCTCGGAGTGCTTTTTCACTTCTGTCTTTCTCTCAGTCTTTCACTGGCAAGTGCACACTCCTTCTGGCAAAATACATTTTTTTAAATGCTTCCTCTTATAGCTCTTGTTTTAGATTGAGCAGGGTTGCATTGTTTCTGTTTAACAATTTATTGAAAATTATCGTTCTTAATTTCATGTTGTTTACCTTTTTTGGTTCTTTTTCTTTCTTTTTTTTGGAGAGGTTTTTGCTATAAGGCGCGTGCACTCGCCAGACAGACAGAGACAGACAGAGAGACAGAAAGCAAGAAATCACCCCCCAGGGGGCATGGTCACGCCGCAATCCCTTCTCCTCCATTCTCCTCTCGGGATCTCGGGCACGCACGCACATGCGCCCGGCGCGAGTTTTAAGCCACCGGGTCCGGGACGTGAACCACAGTCGACTACGTGAGAGTCCAGTGACATAGCCATTACGCTAACTGCTGGTTCCCCCTTTTTTGGTTATTTTTTTCTTATTCCCTTATTCCCTCTTTCATGTTTTTATGTACCTTTCTTCTTTATTTTAGTTCATGCCCACTTGAATCAAACGTTTTCTTTGCTTACTTTAGGTTTATCAACTCTGGATTAGCCACCCACAAACTAGTCCGCACTCTTCTCCCTGGTCCTCCTCTACTCTAGTTCTGAAGATGAAATGCTCCACTGTAACTGACCTGCACCTGGAGAGTTCAGCCAGTGGCTGCCAGGTGTTTTCAGCACCTTGCTTGCAGTCCCATTTCACTCTTTCTGCAAAGAACACAGAACTCATCATTACTGATATCGTAGACATGAATCTTGAAAATAAAAGCCACATGCGAAGAAAAGTAAGAAGAGAAAGGGCTTTAGTATATTGACAACGTCACTGAGTTGTAACAAATGCCCTTATTAACTTGACCTTGACAATGTATTGGCTGAGATCAATAAACACTTGCTAATTTTATGTTGGTTACTTTTGCTTCCTGCTGCATATATTTCTGCGCAGTGATTTATATGGGTTCATTCCCTATCATATGAGTGAGGCCTGTATGAGTGCGATTAATCACGTATGTGTGTTTTATACTAGTTAGGTTATTTTCAGTAATCTGAAATGCTTTATTTTATTTTTTTATCTTTTCTTTTTTCACTCTTAAGATATTTTTGTTTGTTTGTTTGTTTTAGAGGTTTTGGCCTTGGGGCATGTTACTACTCACAGGAGAGAGGGAGAGAAGCAGACAGAGACAGAGATAGTGAGAGGGAAAGTGAGAAATCATCCCCCAGGAGGATGGCCACACTGCAATCTCTTCTCTTTCATTCTCCCCCCAAGGACTTGGGTATCCGCACACACGTACCTGGCATGATTTTCAAGCCACTGGGTCCAGGACTCGAACCACAGTTGCCCATGTGAGAGTCCAGCAACATAACCACTACATCATCTGCTGGCTCCCTTAAGGTGTTTTTTAATATTTTCTTACTTATACATAATTATTATATGTCTTCATGAGGCATCATACAGTTTTCAGAAGATTTAACACTAAGTGAAATAAGTCATACATGAAAGGCAAGCACTGTATATCCTCGCTCAATAGATACCAATTATCTGCACTCTTTGGTAGAAATGGAAAGATTCAAAGACATAAAAGTAGAGAGGATGACTGTAGTTGCCAGAGAGTACATGGGGTTTAGGGGATGGGGAGAGGCCCAGGAAGAAAGTGTTCAACAGGCACAAAAATCCATGTAAACAAGGCAAATAGGTTTTGGAATGGCGTACCAAAACAGTTAATAATAATAAAAAAGGAATATTGCCAATAACAATAATATGATTATATTATATATACTTATGATTTATTTATCTACTGGTAGAGCAAAAATTCAAAGTTCACTGTTAAGGTTATTTGTTTAATTTTGCCAGAGAGACAGGTAGATAAAAGGAAAATGAAAAGGCATCCCTCCATGGGGAAGAGTCACACCACAATTCTTTCTCCATCTCCCCTTCCCGTCACGATTTTGGACATACATACATATGTACTGATAGCATTTTTCAGACTGTCAGGTCTAGGACTAGAACTGCTCAGTCAACCATGTGGGATCCAGCCACCATAACCACCATTCCATCGACTAGCGCCACTCTTAAAGTTTTATAAGCGTTTCCTTTTATTTGTTGCCGTATCTTTAATTTCCAGATGGTTAGATTTTGTATTCTGTGTATAATTTTCATTTTTAGGAATAGGTGCTATTGCTTTTGTTTCCTTTCTACCCGTTCTCTCATGTTCACTCCCATTGTACATAGTGCGGCCTTACTACTTAAAACCACCATTGTAAACATTACCAACATAACCCCCTATCAGTTCTGTATTTTTCAAATCATCAGTATTATTTGATACATTTTTGCACTCCCTCCTTGAAATACCATCTTCACTTAAACATCAGGACATCATTCTCTGTTATTTTTTAGGGGAAAAGAGGTGATGTGTCTCTCAGTTTCTTGATGGTTTCTCCTCATTTGCATAACCATTAAATGTAGAGGTGCCCAATGGTTTAGTCTTCAGACATCTCTCCATGCTCACTAAGTAATGCTAGAATCATGTGGCTTTACATATCACATATATGCTGACATCTCACAGATTTGTCTCTGACATTGACTTTGCTGTTGACCTAGACTTCTGTGTCATTCCTGAGTTAGCATCACCACTTGGAGGTGGAACAGATATTTCCAGCTCTGTATGTCAAAATATACTCAAGCTTACTTCTCCCTAAAACTTTTCTCATAGTTTTCCCCATTTCCATGACAATTCATTCTCCTATTCACTCATATCACAAAAGTTGGAGTTACTAACTTTTCTTATTTTCTTGCAGCCATCAGCAGTCCTATCAGTCTACCTATCAGCAAAGTGAGTTTATTTTATTGTTACTGGTAATCTACCTTGAGTAATATATATGTCTTGTATTTTTTGAGGGCAATAAAAATTTTATACTGTTCCTTCTATATTGTGAAAAGAATGTTCACATATTCCCCGTATAAAACTCCATAAACTTGCTTTTTATATCAATTTTGATTTGTTTTAATCATATCAGTCTCCACGGCTGGTCAGATCAAAGAAGACCCTAGCTTAGATATAAAACAATGATAGAAGCAAGTTTGTAAAGGTCTGGAGAAAGAACATTATAGGCAAAGAAATGCAAGACAATGTTTCTCAATTGAGAATGAATTTAAATATGCTAGAGATACTGGAAATGGGCCATCCTTACCGGAATGTGTTGAGGACAGAATAAAGAGAGGATGTTTGAGATTTGAAGTCTTTTATATCAAAAAGTAGAATTTGAAAAGTATTTTTGCTGGGTACTGAATTGTAGGTTGACAGTTGTTTTTATTTTTATTTTTCTCTCTTTTGGTGCTTTTATTGTAAATAGTCTAAAGATGTCATTCCATAGCTTTTTGTCATGTATTGCTTTCACTAAGACTTCTGTAATCCTTTTTTATCTTTGATCTTTAGTACATGATTTTTCTGACCATGTTTTTCTTCTTTTTTGTCTTGATTTGTTTTTTAATTATGATTTCTGATTTATATACAATCAATGTGTAGGTTTGTGGGTTACAGGATGATCTCTCATGGCATTCATATAGTGTTAAATAATCAGCTGAGGATATATACATATTCTGCTTTAATTATTTTGTTTTTATCACCAATTCTAATTTTGATTAGAATGTGTGTTTGTATTATTTTTTCATGTCTTCTGCTTTAAGTTAATTGAGTTTCATATCTGTAGGTTTATAGTTCATACCAAACTTGGAAGATTTTACCTTTGTTTTTACATTGTTTTGTCATGCCTTCGCTCCCTTATTATGAGACTCTAATTACTTATACATTCACTTTATTTTGTTCTATAGGCTGCTGATGCTCTGTTCTTTTTTTTTCCCTTTATTCTTCTTTTCTATATCATTTTGGTTAATTTCTACTACTTTGTATTCAAGCTTACTGGTCTTTCTTCTTCAATGTGCAATCTACCATTAATCTTATCCAGTATATTTTTTATCTCAGACATTACAATTTACATCTCTAGAAATCTCAAGTGGTCCATTGTATACTTTCCATATCTCTAGTCATGCATTCTTTCCTCTAATTTCTTGAATGATAGGAAATATACTTACAGTAAATGATTTATTATCCTTGGCTACTAATTTTATCATCTAAATCATTTGGGGTATTTAGTTCTATTGATTAATTGGACATTTTATGTCTTTTTTTGTTCTCTATTTCTTCGTATTCTTAGTCATTTTGATTGCTTGCCTATGTTAGTTTCCAAAAGTAGCTGCAACAAAGTTCCATAAACTGGGTGACTTAAAACAACAGAAATGTGTTCTCTCACTTCTAGCCTGAATGCAGGGAGCCTGAAATCCAAGGGTTGGCGGGGCCATGCTCCTTCCAAAGCCTCTAGGAAAGTACATTTCCATGTATCTTCCTGTTACTGGTACCGCTAGTTGTTTCCCGGCTTATGACAACGTGACACCAATCTCTGCCTCTGTCTTCACATGGCCATTTATATGTCTCCTTCTCAAATTTCCCTTTAAGAATGCAAGTCATTGGATTAGGGCTCATTTCCATCACTGCATCTTAACATAACTACATCTATAAAGATCCTGATTCCAAATAGTCACATCCTCAGGAACCAAGGTGAAGACTTCAGCATATCATTTGAGGGAGCATAAACCAATGTATAACAATTGCAGAACAGGTCCTGGACTTTCTTTTTGGGGGTGAAGATTATTTAAGTATTTTTAAGTTTTGTTCTGCAGATATTATAAAATTACCTGGGACTAATTTGATCCCATAAAAACCTGCTTTTAGGTTTTGTTAAGTGGGGCCAGAACAACTGCTAGTCTTAAATTAATCTGACCCCATAACCAAAGCAACAGCATTCTGAGAACTCTCTCTAAAGTGAATCATGAAACTTTTCACTCTGGCTAGAAACACCAGCTAAATCCAGCCTTGTATAAGCTCCAGAGTTTGTTCCACCTGATGCTTTCTGGTGGTTCTTTCTCCACCCATAATTTTCTTACCCATATGATCGGATATGACTGCTGATAAAAATTCAAGTGGAATCTTCTCCCAGAGTTCAGACACTCTCTGAGGAGCTTCTTCCTGTTTTTAGAATTCTGGCTACCTTGTCCATTCGAGACTTGAACAGTTTCTACAACTGAGGAAGAGTGTAGATTTCAGTTTGATTTTTTTTCCCCCTGAACTTTAGCCAAGCAATTCCCTAGGGAAACTGCAAAGCTAAACTAGGGAAACTGTAAAGCTCATAATTTTCATTTTTTTTTTGAATTGCTGCTCTGTCATTGTTTTCCCAATGTCTAAAAAACACTGTTTTATATATTTTGTCTATTGTTTTAGCTGTGTAAGGTGGAAAGACTAACTTAGTCTCTTTTACTAACTTGTAGCTGAGAACAGAAGTAAAATTAATGATCACCTCTTGTAGAATTCTAAACTAAGTTGTGATATCATCGATTTCTTTTTTAACATAATTTTTCTTAGAGAATAATATATTTTTAAAAAGTAGTAATTGAGTAAGTGATACACATATATACATTTGGCTAAGAAACCAATAAATAATGATGCCACTTATTGGGTTGTGGAAGAAAATGGTAGGTATAGAACTTTGGAAGGACTGAAGTTTCTTTTCCAAGTTTCATTTCCTATGAATGTGCTCTTGCAACTGGGAATTCAACCTATACACTTTTAAATTGATCAGTTTTACATTAACTCAGACTTCTATTCCTTCTTTTTTTAAATTCACTGTTTCTTGTCCATCTCAATCTTCTATTACCTTTTGCTAGATACTTATTTTTGCCCTGGTATTTTTGAAATTTTATCTTTTATTTATGTTTCACTAGAGTTTATTCCTTAAATGGTTTTCTCCTTTTTTTAGAGAGAGAATTTTGTGATAAGGCATGTATGCTCACTGGAGAGACACAGAGAGACAGACAGAAAGCAAGAAATCAACCCCCAATGGGGAGGACTATGCTGCAACCTCTTCTCCATTCTCCTCTTAGGATCTTGGGCATGCATGCTCACATGCCCAGAATGAGTTTTTAAGTTTCCAGGTCTAGGACTCAAACTGCAATCAACTACATGGCAGGCTAGCAGTGTAACTATTATACCATATGCTGGTCTCAAATTGTTTTCTCCTATAACCATCAAAAACTAATCAATACCCCCTATTATCATTAAAAAATGAATCAGTATGGGGCCAGCAGTTAGTGTAATGGCTATGTCGCTGGACTCCCATGTAGTCGACTGTGGTTCACATCCTGGACCCGGTGGCTTAAAACTCACACCGGGCACGTGTGCATGCGTGCCCAAGATCCCGAGAGGAGAATGGAGGAGAAGGGATTGCAACATGGCCATCCACCCTCCCCCCACACCCCACCCCCGTGAGGTGATTTCTTGCTTTCTGTCTCTCTGTCTTTCTGGCGAACACATGCACCCTATAGCAAAAATCTCTTCAAAAAAAGAGAAAGAGAGAGAGAGAGAAGAAAAAAATGAATCAGTATCTACAACTGATGGAGAGGTTTCTAAAACACACATTTGACCATGTCAGGGTCTAGGGAAAAGTCTTCAGTAGTTTCTGGTGCCTCAGGATAAAACCCCTTACTACAATTTGTCTTATATCAGAGCTTTGCTTCTTAAAAATTTCACTCACTGTGTTTTCCACAAAAACAAAACCTTCTTGTTACTTATCTGAAGTCCCAAAACTAAGATAACACATTTTCTTTATTCTTTTAGCACCTTGATGTAGCAAAAACTTCACAATTAGTTAACTTTTTCCTCACAGCCAGTGAAGGAAGGGGAAACTGGAGTGAGTCAGTTGATAGCAAATGAAGAATCAGTGCATTCTGTGTTTTTTCATCTGGGGAACTCTGTAAGCATGAGTTCCTGGAGGTTACAGAACACATGTTTTGAATTTCCAGTTCATTAGCTAGTGCCTACCAGTGCCCTGTCAATAAACCCTCTTTTAAAAAGGATGTGTGAGTTGGAACTTTCCTTACTTAATCTGGCTCAGGAATCCCTTCGATGTGCTGGTGTAGCACTCCCTCCCTGGGATGGCAGCCTGCTTACTTGTCTATTTATCACATAAGGCACAAATTCCTTAAAGTTCTGCAGCCAGGACCTCAGGTTCTATTTCCACTACTGATTCTTAGTAAACGTCTGCCCTTACGAAATTACTAGAATTCTTCCCATCTTAAAGTGTTCTAAGAATTAAACTCTCAGACTTATGTCGAGTACTTAATGGTGCCTGACCAAGAACAATACCTAAATAGTAGCTAAAACACTTCTGTCTCTACAAAGTTACATGATATTCTAGAAGCTATCAGAAGCTAGAAGAGAGACATTAAAACAGTGTTTTCGAAGGAGGGTGGGAGAGGGGAAGAATACAGAGAAGAAAATTAGGGAGAAAAAATAGAAACATTTCTGGGATGCAGAAATGGTTTATCACCTGTGGATAACGTATACAGTATTCTCAACTGGACTGGTCTGAGGTATATTTCATGTTTGGTAAATTCTCTCTACAAGCTAAATAATGTATAGCAATTGAATTTATATAATAATGACAATAATAATAAAGTGTTTTCAGGGGCCAGGAGGTGGTGTGGCGGCTAAAGAGCTGGACTTCCACATGGTAGATCGCGGTTTGTGTTCTAGATCTGGCGGCTTGCTTTCTCTCTCTCTCTCTCTCTCTCTCTCTCTCTCTCTAGTGAGTACATGTGCCCTATAGCAAATTTAAAATAATAATAAATAATATTAAATAAAATTTTTTAGAGGTTTTTGCCTTAGGGCACCTGAGCGCACCAGAGAGAGAGAGAGAGACAGAGATAGTGAGAGAGAAGTGAGAAATCACTCCCTAAGGGAGATAGCTATGCCAATAATCCCTTGTCTTCCATTCTCCTTCTGAGATCCTGGACACGCATACACACGTGCCTGGCATGAGTTTCAGAAGTCCTCAAATCTGGGACTCAAACCATAGTCAGCCATGTGCTGGCTCCCAAATAAACATTTTTTTAAGAAAGTGATTTCAGAGGGAGAATGGCTTTTTATTTTCTTTCTTTTGAGAGAGAGAAAGAGAGACGTTTTTGCTATAGGGTGCGTGTGCTTGCTGGAAAGACAGAGAAACAGAGACAGAAAGCAAGAAATCACCACCCAGAGGGGAGGCCACACTGCAATCCCTTCCACTCCATTCTTTTAGGATTTAGGGCACATACGCACACATGGTTAGCATGAGTTTTAAGCTGCCAAGTCTAGGACCTAACCATGGTCAACTACGTGGGACTCCAGCGACATAACCATTATGCCATCTGCTGACCCTGAAAATGGCCTTTCTAAGACCAGGATGTACTTTCCACCACAGAACTGGGAAACTATTTACTTCTGTTGCTTTAAGCCACCTACTGTGTGATATTTTGTTACAGCAGCCTTAGGACACCATTGCAAGCCCTTAGCTGACTAGGCAGCTTCTGTGTCCTTCCTCTTGTGCTAGAGGAGAGCCTGACTTTCAGAACTACAACATCTGTTTTGAGACATTCAAGCCATATAGAGAGGCCGAATGTAGACATGGTTTAAAAAATAATCAGTTGGGGGACCAGCAGATGGCATAATGTTTATGTTGCTGGACTCCCACATAGTCAATTACAGTTCAAGTCCCAGACCTAGCAGACCCAACAAGTTAAAACTTAGGTTGAGTGTGTGTGTGTGAGTGTGCCCAAGATCCTGTGAGGAAAATGGAAAAGGGGTTGTGGTATGGCTATCCCCCCTGGGTGGGGGGTGATTTCCCCTTTCTGTCTCTCCAACTTGCCAGCAAGTACATGCACCCTATACCAAAACCTCTCAAGAATAAATAAATAAATAATGTGATGGGAGGATCAGTTGATGGCATAATGATTACGTTGTTGGACTCTTACATTGGTGACCATAGTTCAAGTGGTGGTGGGGGGGTGATTTCTCACTTTCCCTCTCACTGTCTCTCTGTCTCTAAGGTGAGTGCATGGGCCCTAAGCTAAAAACCTCTACAAATAATAATAATAATAATAATAATTGGTTGGGACCAACAGATGATATGGTAATGGTGCTAGATTCTCACATGGCCAACTATGGTTTCATTCCCAGACCTAGCAGCTTGAAAAATCACACATGCAGGCATGAGCGCATGCATGCCCAAAGTCCCAGGAGGAGAATGGAGGACAAGGGATTGTGGCATGGCTGTCCTCCCAGGAGGTGATTTCTCATGTTCCTACTCACTGTCTCTCCCATGAGCACATGCTTTCTATGGCAAAAACTTAAGTAAATAAGTAATAAATAAATAATTGGTTAAAAGACTTGTCAAGTCCTATTCTGACAGCACATCTGTTGTCATCTGGAGCCTTCTTGGATGTCAGACCAGCTGAGCCTTCAGATTACTATAGAGTCACCACCTAACTGTAACCACATGAGAGATTCCAAGTGAGGGTGTCCAACTAAGCTTCTCAACACATAGAACCCTGAGAAATAGTCAGGGTTCTATACGGACAGGTAGATACTGTCATGGAAGCTGCTAAATCTTGGTAGACTTTTCACATAAAGCAACAGTTAAAGAGAATTGTAAGCTTGACATTCGATGTCATCAAATGTCTAAAATTTTCCTAACTCTAGTTTTTTTGTTTGTCTTGTTTTTGTTATTTTTTTTTTTTTTGGTTGCATGTTAAAATATTTGGGTATGGGACCAGCAGTTAGCGTAATGGCTATGTTGTTGGACTCCCACATAGTCGACTGCAGTTCGAGTTCCGGACCTGGTGGCTTAAACTCACGCTGGGCGCGTGTGCGTGCATGCCCAAGATCCGGAGAGGAGAATGGAGGAGAAAGGATTGTGGTGTGGCCATCCCGCCTGGGGAGGGGAGGGCGGTGATTTCTCGCTTTCTATCTCTCTGTCTGTCTGGCAAGCGCACGCACCCTATAGCAAAAACCTCTCCAAAGAAAGGAAAAAACAAAACAAAAAAAAAAAGAAAAAAAAACATTTGGGTATTATTGTTTATCAAGGCAAATTATATAGGAGTCCATTAATATAGATGAAAGATTATCTCTGATTATCTCTCTCTTTTTTTTTTTTTGAAGGCAGTCTTATTCTATTGAGAAACTCCCACCCCAACATCACTACACCTGGCTTAAATATCTCCTAATTTTTCAAATTTATTTTACATTTTTTCTTTCATTTTCTTTTATACATTCATTCACATTATTTAGCTTACAAATATCTCCTCATATTTAACCAAAGACATTTGAGCCAGGATTTTCAATCATTTGAATTTGAGCTGTTGTTTTGAATATTGTATTTTGAAGAGAAGATAGCTTGAATAGAGTAAATAATTGTAAACCAAGGCAGTAATAATTATAACTCAATCATTTTACCAACATAAAAATATATTTCAATATGTATAAAAAGCATCTAGCATGGTTACACTTGTCGGTTTGCTGCCCTTCAGCAAATCTATCTGACTAGAACAGTTCACTGCCGTGACCAGACCCATAATATTCATTGTTTTCTATGCCTGGTAAACAGATCTTTCCTTGTTACTAGAGTCTAGCTAAGTTATATCCATTAATTGCCACATGTATCACAGTTCCCTGCCAGACTCCTTCACTTTAATCTTCCTTTGGACTAAAATTGCCATCCCATTATTTACAATAATCAATACTTACTTACACATCCATGATGAGTCCTCATTCCACTAAAAGTACCAGGACACAGTCAATCACTGTCTCTGCTTTTAGGGGAAAATAAATTAAGCACTAAATACTGGTTTTCAAATAAACAAGTCAGAATGCCTCATGAGCAATTTAGTTTATTCTAAATCAGGAGATAATCTTAATTTTGGCCACTTTTTTATTTCCCATTACTGTTTTTCATATCTTTTCATTTCAGACACACAGAAGAAATTGACCTCTCTACCTCTTGCAGTGATTTTTCTTTTTCTTCTTCTTTTTATTTTAAATTGCCAGATGGCATGTGCACTCACCAGAAAGAGAAACAGAAAGAAACAGAGGGAGAAAGTATGCTGTAATGGGGCTTGGTCATACAGTAATCCCTTCTCCATTTCTCTATCCTGTCAGGAATAGGATATGTACATACACACACATACACACACATGCCTGGATTGTCGTCCAAGCCTCTGGGGCCAAGACTCAAATTCTGATTGGCTATGTGGGACCCAGATCCCTTAACCACTAAGCCACTGGGCCAGCCTTTGTGCACTGTTTTTTCAAAATAATACTAAAAATTCTACAATCCATGGATGTTACACAACAATTTAACAAACTATATAAAAATTACAGGATTTTTACACATATAGTTTTTTTGAGAGGTTTTTGCTAATAGGGTGTGTTCACTCACCAGAAAGACAGAGAGAAACAAAGAGACAGAAAGTGAGAAATCACCCCCCTATGAGAGATGGCTACGTTGCAATCCCTTCTCTCCATTCTCCTCTTGGGATCTTGAGCATGCACGCACACATGCCCAGCATAAGTTTAAAGCACCGGGTCCAGGACTTGAACTGCTATCAACTGCATGGGAGTCCAGCAACATAGCCATTACGCCAACTGCTGGTCTCATACACATAATTTTTATAAATTTAATAACATATATAAATGTCCTTGCACTGATGCCTTTTTTAATGCTAATTCTTTGGAATTAAATATGTTTCTGTCTGCCAATATCTGATTACCTAATTCATGCTCATCTCATCACCAAATTCCTAGACCGCAATTTCAATGAAGTTTTACTCCACTAGAATATCTCACCACCTATTAAACATCATTTGGTATCTATTTCCTAGTTTGTGGTTTTCATGAGTTTATCATGAACTTTAAGTTCTGATTCACCCTACTAAACTCACATTTTGTTATAAACTCTATATACTTGGGGTCTTAAGGACTTGATTGACATCAGTAGTTTTAGTGGCATACATATAACAAATGCTAATACAATTCATATTGAGTGAGTGGCTGACTGGCTGACAAGTTGTAAAGAATATTCTTCTGTGTGAACATCATTGAGTCAACAAATTAACAAAAACATTGGCAGAGTCCACATTCAAGTATTCCTACATAGATGGATAAATAAATTGATAGACATACTTACTTGGAAAGATTACACTTACATAACTAATATGTTAAAAAATAAATAAAACTCTGAGACCGGCAGATGGCATGGTGGTTAAGGCACTGGATTCCCACATAGTTGACAGCAGTTGGAGTCCCAGAACAGGAGACTGAATATCACTCAAGGGCGTGTGCATGCATGTCCAAAATCACAGGATGAGAATGGAGGAGAAGGGATTGTGGCTTTGCCATCCCCTCTGAAAGGTGACTTTTAACCTTCCCCCTATCTGTTTCTTTGTCTCTTTGGAGATCATGTACACTCTATAGCAAAAACCTAAAAATAAATAAATAAGTACATAAAATTATAAGTGTAAATCAAAATAGAAATTTTAAAGCATTTAGAAATAAGCGACAATAAAAATGTGTGTATCAACATTTTAGAGATTTAAAACACTATACATTAAACAAGTAAACCAAAAAGACATCTCACCATTAGAGGCGAATTACTCTCTTATTCCAGAAGATTCTCATCTTGTGTAAATGTGGCCCACAGGCTGACATAGTTTTCAAATTTATTTTTTTAGAGTAGCCAAGGAAAAGAACTTTATATAAAATCTTCCAGTTGATGTATGTTGGAAATCAATGTCTTAAAAAATTATACTGCATAAGACAAGATAAGAAAAAAAATATGTCTGTCTGTCAGCAAGATGCTCCTAAGCAGTGATTTTCAAAGCAGGGTCCCCAGTATGGTCATATCATTATTGCCAGTGAACTTGGTAGGGATGCAGACTCCCAAACCCCATCCCAGCCATTGGAAACAAGTCCTCCAGGTGATTCTTATGGACCTTCAACTGAGAAAAAACACACCCCAATGTGTTTGATGATTTCCCAACTTCCCAGTTCAGCTATCTTTTTTTTTCTTTTTACCTTATTGAGAGCTGGCAATGTGCCTATTTTTCCATAACACCAAATTTAGCATCACTCATAAAGACACACAGAGATTTGTTACCCCAATAGTAGCAAAGGTTGAGATTTTAAGAGTACAGATGTAACACACTAAGAATACAGAATAAAAACTAATTTTAAAAAGAAATAAGTAAAAGAATGGAAGAAATAGCATTGCCATAAAAATGTTACCTTTCTGGGTTTTTTTTTGGGGGGGAGGGGGTTGTGGGTGGGGAAGACCTGTAACATAGGCTCAAGATCATCCCCTGACAAAGGGAGAGAAGAAGTACAGGGAATTCAAGTCTTAAAAGATATTCTTTTCTTTTCTTTTTTTTTTTCTTTTTCTTTTTTTTTTTTTTTTGAGAGGTTTTCGCTATAGGGCATGTGCGCTCGCCAGACAGACAGAGACAGAGAGACAGAAAGTGAGAAATCATCCCCCACAGGGGATGGTCACGCCGCAATCCCTTCTCCTCCATTCTCCTCTCGGGATCTTGGGCACGCACGCCCACAGGCCCAATGTGAGTTTTAAGCCACCAGGCCTGGGACGCGAACCGCGGCTGACTATGTGGGAGTCCAGCTACATAGCCATTACGCTAACTGCTGGTTCCCTTAAAAGATATTCTTATTTGGTTAAAAAAAAAATTTAAACCAGGAAGGCAGGGATATGTACCCATGAAAAAGTAACTTCAGTAAGTTCACAATGTAGTTTTCTCCCAAATTATACATGTTCTGATTGGGTTTTAGGTTAGAGTAATATATTTTTCCAAAAACAAAAGACTATGATTTTTTCTTTAAAACCACCTGCAATGTTGATTTGTTTTCAGAAGAAAACCTAAGCCTGAACAAGGCAGCGTGGTGCCATGTAAATCTAATAAAAACTAAACAACTGGATTTTCTACTGAAAGACATTATAGTGAATAATTAAATGCAGTCTGATTGTTGAGCTGTTAGCATCAATGGTGCTTTAGGGAAATAAAGCATATTCCATAATGTGCTGTTTAGGTTTGCATTTGCAAATAGCCAGTTGAATGTCATTAATCAAAAACTAGAATCCCAGCTTCTTGGAACACAGAGTTGAGGGCAAATCTTTCAGTAGAGACGCATAATAACCAAAGCCAAGTGCAAAGACAACAGATAGCAAACAGTAATCATTTCCATCCTTGCTTCTTTTTGGTGAGATTGTGAGTCAAGCATAGGCAAAGATGAAGCCTTTCATCTTTCTCAAAGTCCATTTCCCAGCTAACTCACTGAGGCTTGAAATTCACCAAGCAAGCTTTGTTTTTAAGTTATAGCCCTCTCCTCGTCAATGGTCTCACTTCAATTAATTGGATAGAATGACTCATTTACAAATGAGCTTGATCTCACTATCAACTGAAGTGGGATCACGTTTGTGAAAGCATTTGGAATGTACTATGTTTAAAGTGAACCTCAGTTTAAGATTGGTAGATGGCAGTGAGTTTAAAGATATTGTTGATCAATCTTCATGGAGTAAAACAACCCAGAAGGAAATAGACTTGGATTGATGGGGAAGAGGAGGAGGAGGTAAGAGAAAATGTGCATGGGGGAAATGCCCAGTAAGAAACGATGGGGAATCTATCCTTTTTCTTTCTCAGTATTTTTAAATTACCAGAAAATAAACCAGCAGTTTTATCACGTGGACAGAAATATTTGTCCTGTTTCACCTGGTGAAAGGTTTTTCTTCAGCATATTTAAACAGGCAGTGTCACCCGATTGAGAAGCTGAACATGGTTGAAATAGGACTCTGGAGTCGGATAAGCCAGCTGTGAAGTCTAACTTATCATTTTAAGCAAATAACCAATTGCATGGTGTCTCTGCACTTCAGTTTCCAAGTACACAAAATAAAGACATTGGGACCAGCAGTTGACGTAATGGCTATGTCATTGGACTCCCATGTAGTCAACCGTGGTTCGAGTCCCGGACCCAATGGCTTAAACTCAGACTGGGCATGTGTGCATGTGTGCGTAAGATCCCAAGAGGAGAATGGAGGAGAAGGGGTTGTGTCTCATTTTCTATCTCTCTGTCTATCCCTCCTGGGGGGTAATGTCTCATTTTCTGTCTCTCTCTGTCTTTCTGGCAAGCGCATGCACTCTATAGCACAAACCTCTCCAAAAAAAAAAAAAGAAGAAGACATGTATAGTTACTCAGAAGAGTTTAGATAATTGCTTTTACGATCCAATAGCTAATCTAATCAAATTGGGATTTAAGACCTTTCTCAAAAATGTTACTAGTTTATGTTTATTTGCAGTATTATAGCAATCAATCTTAGCAGAAAAAAAAAAAAGATAGAAAAATGAATTAAAAAAATCCCTAGTAACAAGCCATTATGTAAAAACTCAGAACCAAATATATTTTTATTTCCAAAGTAGCTGAATTGAAAAGGGAATATGACACAAAAATAGTTGTGGGTTCTACATGGACAGCTGCTTTTTTTTTTTTTTTTTTTTTTGGGGGGGTTTTTTTTCTTAAGGGGTAAGTTCCGCCCATACACTCACCAGAAAGACAGAGAGAGACAGAGAGATAGAAAGCAAGAAATCACCTCCCAGGGGGGATGGCCATGCCACGGGATCTTGGGCATGTACGCACATGCACCTGGCGTGAGTTTAAGCCGCCAGGTCCAGGACTTGAACTGCCGTCGACTATATGGGAGTCTAGTGACATAGACACTATGCTAACTGCTGGTCCCGGACAGCTGCTCTCTTTAAACAGCCACCCAGCCTGACAGTGGCATCTACTAAGCCTGACAAAGCTCCCTTTCCCAGTTGGAGGGCTCAGGCTGGACTGACGCTGCATCACACGTTCTATCGGAAATGCACGGATTTTTTTTCCCCCTCAGTCTTTAACACATAGTAAATCCTAGTCCTGGCTTTTCTAAAAAATTCTCTGACAAAACAGAAGGATGACTCGATTGAACATTTTAATTTTTGCAAAAGTATTTCAATTTTATTCTGTGAACAACAATATAAACGATGTCCTAGGCAGCACAAAACGTGTTTTCCAGAGAAGAGAAAAAGAACTAATCACACTTTCTCAGTGTAATAGTGGTTTGTGGTCTACCATTCACCCCACTTATTTCGACACATCTCTAATCAGTAGTAGTGAGCAGTTGGCTAGTGCTCTGCTTCAAAGTAAATGTAAAATCTTTTATCCTCGCAAGTTGAAACATTGCCATTTATCATTAAGAGAAACACTGTACTGTGAGCATGGTTTTCGTTTAGCCTTTTTTTCACCTTTTAACCCCCACAGCTAGAATCATGCTCATTTATTATTAGGAGGAACATTGCACTGAGAGAGGTTTAAATGTAAAAGCTTTTGTTCCTGAAGTAGTAGAGTCTCAAAACTGAATCATATAGATAGGGAAGTGTGAGACAGAAAATTCTTATTTACTTAAGAATTTGCCTCAAGAATAAAAGAATTTGCCTCCACTTACGGGAGAACATAATTGCATCCTAAAACACCCCTTACCCTGTCCTCTGCTAATTGCGGGTGAGTTGGTGTCCATGCTGTTTGTTGAAGCCTTTTAATTATGGTGTACCTACCAACAGTTGAGTTTGAATTGCTACAGAGCAAAGGTTAAAGAAAGCATTCAGAAGAAAGTCCTAAAAGCTTTTCAGCCCCAACTGTTCTCCTGAAGGAAGTTTGTATATAATTAAGCAATGGAAGTAAAGTGAGCAATAGCCCGGTTTTGGATTTTAGAAATGGGAAGAAGAAGAGTATTTTTCTAATCATCCTGGGTCAGTTTAGATGGCAAAATAAACAAATAAAATCTCTTCCCACTGTTGCACAGATGAAGCATCTTGAAACAAATGGTGCTAAGCATTTGTAGGAGAAATTATATATCCTTCTGAAATCCTGTAGTCTTGTGGATTCGTTGAGTGCCCAGCTGTAAAAACACAACTGGGGGCAGAGGAGAGCTTCCTTTTTTCCCGCTAATATACAAATAAAGAAAATAAATATTCCCAGAAGTAAGGTGATACCAAAGAATGATTTTATTTCCCCTCTAGAAAACTATGTCAGAATTTTTAATAGACATGTATTTTTACAAGAGTCCTTTAAACCAATGATCCTTTGTATGCATGAGATCCCTTAGAGGACTGGTTATCACACAGATTACTCATTCTAAGAAAAGCAAGGTGCCATATTGTGAACATCCCTTTGAAGAAGCCTGGAGCCTGACACTATCTTCTTAAAATCCTTTCAGTCAAAATCACCCAACTAAGCTTCTCCCATATTTCTGATCCTCAGAAAATGTGCCTTATAAGTAAATATGTGTCAAAATGCGAAGTTTGTGGATACATCACACCACAAAATGGTCAACTAATACAAGAGTATATGATACTGTATATAAATTCCTAGTTTTGAGAAAATGTAAACAGACTTAGGATTAACTACAATTAAAATCCAGGTATGTAGCATAACTAGAACAGTGAGCAGTTTGTATTAAGTAACTTTTTGTGAATCGTAATGCTACATGGACTGGTCTGGGGGAAAGAAAAAGAATCAATGGCTGATCCAGAGCAAAAATGACAAGAAGAGAAGTTTTGGATGAGATCAAGGCAAAACTCTGTTCCTGGTTTCTCCATAAAAATAAAAGTTTCTTTCATACATCATATAAGGTCTGAAAATTAATAGCATGTATAGTTTTTATTTCTGAAGTTTAAAAATTTGTCAGAGGATATGAGTGTTCACCAAAGAAAGAGAGAGAGGAAGAAAGAGAGAGAGAGAAAGTGAGAAAGCATCACCCCATGACACTGGGTCCGGGACCTGAAGTGGGCAGTTGGCCATGTGGGATCCAACTCACGTAATTATAAACTGTCTTATAATTTCTAATATTTATGTTTATAAATGTATATGAATACATGGCAAGTTTGAAATATTTTTTCTAAACTTGCCTGTATAATTTTCTAGAGATTGATTTCAATTATTCTCAAACTAATATACAGTTATCTCTATAAAATATAAATTAATGACACCAATAAGCATGGATGACAAATGTGTTTCATGTCATAAACCAACTCTCATTTTATAGAAACTCAATGTACCCCTGAATTGAGAACTCTCACCCCATAAACAGATGAAATGAAAACAAATTCAGTCATCATTTACAGATGTCTATCTTGGACATAATATAGCTGGAGAACTGGCATGTCATTAGAAGAGTCAAGGCAATAATTACAAATAGAATCTTGTTTCCCAGGACAGATGAAACAGAAAAGAAGCACCTGTAGGTTTGGTTACTTGCTCTGAGTAAGGTAAATTTATTGTAACTCAATTTACTTCAATCAGATTTCACAGAAAGATGTATCACTCAATGAAATGACCATATAATAAATGAAGGGGAATAAGACATTCTGCTCGAGATCTTGGATAGATTTTCTGCAAAGTGATATACCTAGCCATTTAAACCTGGCCTCCTTCATGTACAGCACAGTTACTTGGGAATAAGTCACACCAATATGCACTCAAAACAATGACAACGAAGGGAAGTTCCTTCCTCCTTGGCATGATCATATGGTCTATGTGTTGCAGACATTGAAATATTAAATTTAAAGTTAATGTAGAGAAGGGCATTAAAAAGGCAGAGTGATAAATGGATCCAATGATTGTTGTTAGGAAGTCAACTCTAAAATATCACCTGTCCCCACACTCAGGAACTCGTATCAATATGGGGCTCCATAATCAGTTTAAGAATTAAAAGTGTATTTAGTTTTTCTCCTATATTAGTGCCTAGCAAATATTTGAGCTGGTCTGTCCCATCACTGAATTGATATGAATTTGACTGTGATATGTCAATATGTTTACTTCATTTTATTTAGATTATAAAAATATACTTTATATTCCTTGAATAATGCTAGTTGTATATCTAATACAAATCCATGACTAGTTTTTAAAATAATATATATGTAGGGGAACAGTAGATAGCATAATGGCTATGTTGCTGGACTCCCATGCAGTCGACTGCAGTTGGAGACCCGGTGGCTTAAACTCGTGCTGGGCAGGTGTCCATGAATGCCCAAGATCCTGAGAGGAGAATGGAGGAGAAGGGATTGCGGTGTGGCCATCCCCCCTGGGGGGGTGATTTCTCACTTTCTGTCTCTCTGTATCCTTCTGTCTTTCTGGCAAGTATATGCACCTTATAGCAAAAATCTCTCAAAAAATATATGTAATATTTTAAACCACCTTGAGATTTCCTTTGATCCTAGATAGGAAAGTAAACTAGCATGTGTTGTACTGAACTTAAAAGTTAGGGAAAAGGGCCACAGATGAGTTCACTGTAGCACTTGAGGCCTAACTAAGCACTCTGGGACAGAAGTAGGAGTCTAGAGTATCTGGGTTCTAGGTGTTGGAAATAACTTTTTAGAAATGCTTACCTGAATCTCAGTTATTATTTTGTTATGGTTTCCATAACAAGAGTATCCCAAACTAGGTGTCATAAACAGCAATGTATTGTCTCACAATTCTGAAGCTTCTAAGTCTGAAGTTAAGGTGTGGGCAGGATTAGATCCTTTTAAGGACTGTCAGGGAGAATCTACTCCATGTCTTTTTGCTGGCTTCTACTGGTTGGGCAATATTTGACATTCCTTGCCTTGTAGAAGCAATACCTGATGTTTGCCTCCAGTTTCACATAGTGTTCTTCCTGTATGTGTGTTTCTTTGTTTGAATCTCCCCTTGTTGTAAGGACAATAACCATGTTCCAATAGGACTCATTCTAAGGAATTTATCTTATTACAACCACCATGCTTCTATTTCTAAATATATCATATTCTTTGGAACTTTACTATATGAATTTGGTGGTGGTAGGGATACATAGTCCAGACCATAATGTCTTCTGTGATTTGAGTGTGTTCCTACCTACACTTAGACTGCATTTTGATCCCTTCATTGGAAGGCAAGACCTACTGGGAGGTGCTTAGGACATGGAAAGAGGTTGAACCCTTCACAAAGAGTTAACGTCATTTCCCAGGAAGGAAGGAAGGAGTGGATTCTTACTAGTTTTTTTTTATTGTGATTGCATGTTGATATAAAGCAAAGCCAGATGTGTGCATGACACGGTGTTATGCTTTTAGACTTTCCAGCTTATAGAATCACAAGCCAAACAAACCTCTGTTACTTATAAATCATTATCCAGTCTCAGGTATTCTGTGACAGCATGACTAAATGAACTAAGGCACCATCCCACGCTCTAAGGTGGCACTATGCCACCTGCTGGCCCCAGATCTTTGCAGATTTTTAGGTGAATCTGTCACAGGGTGGTCTCACTTAGAGAATAAGAACTGATGTTAGTTTTCAGAAAAGATCATAGAGGCTGGGAGAATAGTTATGCTGAGCAATGTCTTGGTGAGATTAAATATATCAAAGTGAGGGTAGTTTTTTTGGTTCCAAATCCCATCCACCTAAGGGAACAACACTCCCACATGAAGCTGTTAGTAAGAAGAAACTAACAAAATAAGCAAAGATAATGAAGAAAACTACATGGTCATGCCATCTCTGATTTAAAGTATTGAGTGAGGACTTCAAAGCAGTATTAACATGTTGAATCTTTTGTAGCGTAAAGACAAAGGATGATGCAAAAATCCTTATAAAGTAAGGCCTTTATACCTCATTGCAATAAACAGCTTGAGCATGAAATTATTTTAGATAAACTATAATAATATAATTTTTCTCACACACAAATGGCAATAAATATTTATTGGAAAATTTAGTTCCAGTAAATGTTTCTGCTAGTCCATCCTCCAATATAAATCTTTGTAAAATATATGCATAGCATCAATAACCTAATTAGTTGAAGTAGCTTTTACTGAGAAAGCCTCTACATTATCCAGGAATTAGGGTAGATTTAAATGTCCAACTTGGCCTATGAGCCGGAAATGCTACAGGCTTTTCAGAACTTTGAAATACCATGAGTTGTACATAATGACATTTAACATAAGTACAAGAGGTTTCCACTCAACTCAATATAAGGCTGAAGACTAAAGAAGAGAAAAGTTCATGAACAGATTAAACGTAGGCAAGCTCAGAATTTCCAAAGAAACTGGAGGATAAGGGGAACACAACAGGGGCTGGTAGATGGCATGGTGGTTGAGACGCTGGACTCCCACATGGTCAGCCATGGTTTGAGTCCTGGACCTGCCGACACTTTCTCACTTGCCCTTTGTCTCTTTCTCTCTGGCCAAATTTAAAAATAATAATAAATAAAATTAAATAAATAATTCTTAAAAAAAAGAACATGACAAAAACTCACAGCCATACAAAACTTAGCTTCCAATGAAGAAAACAAACCAAAAGTTCAGAAACTAAACAAGTGATTAGAATAGAACCCATAAAAAACCATTGATAAATATTCACACAGATGTGCTTCTGCTACACATAAAACACTCACTTAGATCCAGCATGTACACAGCCCAACTAAGTAGCAGTCCTATAGCCTCAGCCTCTGAAGAGTTGGAACAATAACTGCATGCCACCATGCCTGGCTTTTTTTTTTTTTTTTTTTTTTTTTTTTTTTTTTTTTTTTTTTTTTTTTTTTTTTTTTTTTTTTTTTTTTGCAGAGGATTTGCTATAGGAAATGTGAGCTCACCAGACAGACAGAGAGAGACATAGAGATAGAAAGCGAGAAATCCCCCCCCAGGGGGGATGGCCACACCACAATCCCTTCTCTTCCGTTCACCTCTCGGGATCTTGGGCACACATGCACACGCACCTGGCGTGAGTTTTAAGCCACCGGGTCCAGGACGCAAACCGCAGTCGACTACGTAGGAGTCCAGCGACATAGCCATTATGCTGACTGCTGGTCCCACCATGCCTGGCTTTTTATAGACGGAGTCTTGCTACATTTCCCATACTGTGACTTTGCTATCCCCTCTGCCTCAGCCTTCAGTTTGGCTGAAACAGGTGTATGCCACTGTACCTGGCTGAACAGCATCATCCAGCAAATGTTACCAACCAGCAAGTGTTACGCAAAGTCCACTTTGAGTTTGTAGAATTTGTTGAGAAAAACACCATTTACTGAAATTAATGGATGAAACTTGCTAAATTTTCAGGAGAACATATTTATCTTTAAAATCCAGGAAAGTGGGGCTGACCTACGCAAAGTCCACTTTGAGTTTGTAGAATTTGTTGAGAAAAACACCATTTACTGAAATTAATGGATGAAACTTGCTAAATTTTCAGGAGAACATATTTATCTTTAAAATCCAGGAAAGTGGGGCTGACCATGGCACAGTGGTTAAGGGCACTGGACTCCCACATGGTCAATCATCATTCGAGTCCCAGACCTGGTGGCTTGCTTTCTCATTCTCTCTCTTACTCTGTTCCTCTCTGGTCAAATTAAAATTTAATTAAAATTTAATTAATTAATTAATTAATTAAAACAAAACAAAAAATTCAAGAAGTCATGTCTATCTAATTAAAACTGATTGGCCCTACTGTCTCAGTCTGTTATTGAAATGCTAACAGATCTACCTACGATTTGGTGAATTTAATAAAATAGAGGTTTGGACTGGCTCTATGGAACAACAGTGATGTGCTACTAAAGAAAAGCCAGATCCCACACGGCAAACACTGTTCAAATCCCAACCTAGGCAGCCTAAAGTACTCTGAGCACATGTGTAAGTGCCAAGTATCAGATGGGCCAGAGGACTTGGAGGAGGGAGTTAGCAGCATGACAACACCTTATGGAAGGTGTTTCTCTCTGTCTTTCTCTCATATGCGTACAGTCTGTCATAATGTGCACTCACTGGGGGGAGAGAGAGAGAGATTGTTCCCAGAGATGATGTCCACACTATAAAACCTTCCCCAGCACTCTCCTATCAGGATTTTGGGTATGCACATACACACACACATGCATGCACATGTGCCTGGCATGTTTTTCAAGCCACTGGGTCTCAGATTCAAACCACAAAGTTTATTATGTGAGATCTAGCCACCTTAGATACCACAGCACTGGCTGACCCAATAATTACTTTTTTATTAAAAAAAAAAAGAGAACATAAGTTTATTTTGCCTCATTGTTCTGATGTGTCGGCATCCACCCCAGGGCTTGGATCTAGCTGAATCATGATCAGAGGGCTGCTAGTGAGGAAGAGAAAGAGGATGACAAAGAGAAAGCCCTCCATCTTGCCAGGACCGGGGAATAGGAAAGAATGAGAAAGAGACATAGAGTAGAAACGGACACTGGCAGCCTGAGCCTAGATAGCCCAAGCAACTCATGCCGTACTTGAGCCACTGCTGAGCTGCTGCTTGAGCTGCTTGAGCCACTTAAGCCACCCAGACAAACTGGGCCTCTTTATTTATAGTACAAGGAGACATTACACATGTATGTTTCATGACACTTCATAGATTGGTTGCCAGGTTACAGACAATAAGAAGCAGTTAACAAATCTATAAGGACTTAGTCATACTGGGCCAGGTGTATCCCTTGGTGATAATCCCATCAAGAGAAAGTCTCATCTTCTTTTCTAATGCAGAGAAACCTAGCTGTTAGGTGAGGGGAAGAACCTAAAGAACTTCTCCATAAGGAGTGCACCACCACACCCAGAGAAGGCTAAAGAACCTTTCAGATGCAGAGCAGGGATTGAACTTTACTAATTGGGGTCAAGATGTTTCTTGAAGTCAATCAGATGTGTCTGTTGGAACACCCCTAGTAATTTCCACCCTTGCTCTGTCTGCAGCGAAGGTCAAGGGAAAGACAAGTTACAAGGTTCTGCCAAACCCCAGAAGGACAGGTGGTATTTGCTCAGAGCATGTCCCCACACCTCGGATTCTCTCTCTAAACATGTCCCCATACTGATGGCTGGAAAGTTCTAAGGTATCGAAAAATTACAGAAGACAAAAATTTTAGCAGAGCAGAGCATGATCTGTGTGTGTGTGTTTTTTTTTTTTTTGTCTGATTCTTTTCCTCTTCATTAATATACTCAGCCAGAGGTGTCTAACCCTCATGACTCATTATACCCAAAAACTCCACCCTTGGACACCATGAACAAATTGAGTTTCACATAACCCTTTTACAGTTCAAGAGTCACCACATGAATTTAGGGGGGCATCCAATCACTGCCTACTAAAAGCAAATTTTAAAACATGAACCTTTGGGTTTGTTTATAGAAAAACATTTTTCAGGAGCCAGCAGATGGCATAGCAGTTAAGTCACTAGAATTCCATATGACTAACTGAAGTGTGAATACTGGACCCAGGAGCTTGAAAATCAGTTCATGCATGTGTGCATGCCCAAAAGCCTGGGAGGAGAATGGAGGAGAAGGAATTGTGACATAGTCATCCCCCCTTGGGGATGATTTCTCACTTTCCCTCTCACTGTCTCTATCTCTCTCTCTCTGGTGAGCACTTGTGCCTTAAGGCAAAAACTTCTCAAACAAAAAAATTTCCAAAAATAAGAAAGCAATTATTTCAGTTAATAATGCTGTATAAAAAAATACTCCAGAAAGCAAGTCAAGAAATCTCATGCTTGGGACCAGCAGTTAGCGTAATGGCTATGTTGCTGGACTCCCATGTAGTTGACCAAGGTTCGAGTCCCAGACCCGGTGGCTTAAACTCACGCTGGGCGTGTGTGCTTGTGTGCTCAAGATCCCGAGAGGAGAATGGAGGAGAAAGGATTGTGGGGTGGCCATCCCCCTTGGGGGGTGATTTCTCACTTTCTATCTCTCTGTCTCTCTCTGTCTGGCAAGTGCATGTGCCCTATAGCAAAAAAAAAAAAAAGAAAAAAAGAAATCCCATGCTCTTTCTGACCAAGATTCAGAAGTTACTCACTGTCACTTTCAAAGCATTGCATTGGTTATAAGTAAATCACTAGCTCACCCAGATTTGAAAAGAGGATACAGATGCCTTAACTCCTACTGGAAACAGTGTTATTTCAAGTAAGAGTAATATTTGTTATCATCTTTCAAAAGTGCAGTCTGATGCAGAAGATTTTATTTGGTCCAGATGAGTAATAAAGCAAAGCAACAACTTTAGACTAGATGTTAAATGCATATTCAGTATAGGAAGTGCCCTAAATCTCAGCAAGCATGGTGACCTTTAGACACATGCAGAGACACAGTTCCATGGGCAGTCATTTGTAAGGTAATGAATGCCATTAACATGTGAATGTGCTAGCAGCTTCTGTTTTCCTAAAACTACAAGGCAGTATCAGTTAAAGGAAGCCACATGTGCTAATCAGAATTGGCCTCAGAAGATTAGACAAAACTTACATAGAATTACATGGTACCAGGCATCTTCAACCAATGAACATCTGAAAACAACTGGTTTTGCATTCCACTTTCCCTTCCCCCATTTTTTGCCCTTTAAAAGAATAAAACTGGTAACAGTTTGGAGCCAGGGCTATCTCCATCATAAGAGTCTACCACCTGATCCCTGCTTTTCTCTACTTGTGTATCTTTGTGTGTTTATTTTCTAATCCACAGCCACCCCACCACTACCACCACCACCACCACCATCACCAGAGCACACGTTAGTTCAGCCATGTAGGACACAGCAAATCAGCGTGTCTTTACTAAGTGTTGTATATTTAATAAGCTCTATGTTAGGAGTTATTCTACCTGAATCAAGATTAGCATATAGGAACCAGTAGGTGGTATAGGGGTTAAGGTGTTGGACTCTCACATGGCCAACCACAGTTCAGGTTCTGAACCAGGGAGGTTTGAAAATCATGCCTGGAGCATGTACATGCATGCCCAGAATCTCAGGAGGAGAATGAAGAAGAAGGGATTGTTGAGTGGCCACCCCCCCACCCAAGAGGGTGACTTCTCACTTTTTCTCTCTTTGTCTTCTTCTGTCTTTCTCTGGCAAGCATGCCCTATGGCAAAAATCTAAAAGTTAAAAGATAATATGATTAACACATATTCCTCAAGATTAACATATATTCCTTGTCATTATAAAATGCATAATCCATTTAAATATAAAACATGGTTGTATGCAGCACATAGTGGGCTCTTATTTTCTTTTGTCTATTTATTTATTTTGTTTTTTAATTCATCCATTGGCTAATTTAATCTTTGGAACCCTGACATTTGATACAAAGTGGATGAATATGAAAGATTTAAACCTAAGCAAAGCAAGCTGGACTATGAAAGAAAGACATTGTGTGTTCCTGTTCAGTATATACTGAATGTCTGTACTTTATGGCATAACTGAGAGATTGGAAGATATAACTGCAAGGAGGGCAACTGTAGATATCAGAGACAGTATAGGAGGGTGTAGGTAGTAGGGGGTCAGAAGAATGGGATCAGGGGAAAAAACATTTAACACACACAAGAATAAAAAGTTATCTGTTGATGATAATATATATTGTAATATCCATTACTTGATTGAAGTGCACTACATCCATGCTGAGAAAAATCCATTTTGTATGTTGTAAAGATGTATAGTGATTAAATGTAAATTTTAAAATGAAAAAAATATATATATAGTATTTGCAAACAAAACATGGTTGCATGTTTTTTTCATGCCAAAGGTCTGTGGACATTCAGAGGTTGGTCTAAGAGAGATACCAAATAGTAAGTAAAGGTTTGTGAAGACAATGTGTGCTCTGCTGGGTCTGTAGGAAGAAAACCCAATTCGATTCATCAAAGAGTCTTAGTATGGAACAAAGGCACATAAGACAAAATTGTTTTTCTAGGGCTACATAAAAGATAAGACAAGTAGGCAAAATAGGAATATAAAAGAAGAAGATATAAAACCTCAGTGGTGAGAACAGAAAAAGATTTATGAAGATGATTACATATGAGATTAACTCAGGAAATGCAAAAGATTTGAGATATAGAAAATGAAGATAGCAAGAGTAAAAAAATAGGTTCACAAAGTGTGAGACTTATACTTTCTGAAGAGAATGTATACTGTGGGTAGCCAGTACATAAGCATGAAAAAGATGGTGGCATTAATGGAGATGAACTTCAAAAAGTTATCTCATACTGAGAATAATAAAAAAAGAGTGAAATAGAAAAAAGGTGGAAGTAATAAAATCTATCTGGAGCTCCCGTCAGTGGTTGGAATTTTTGTTTATTTTGAATTTTAGTCAAACCAGCTTTGCTCTCAGTAGTCATGCTTACAAAAATGTTCCAGGAAGTATCATATTTGTTAATGAAGCAACCATTGAACATCTCCTTTATCTGAAATTTCTTTAGTAGCTCAGAACAAACAATGGTATTCATGTACTCTGGGCCAAGTTGGACCATGTTTAGATTTTTACCCAAGGTTCATAGGCTTACCTATTCTACACTGTGGGAAGTTCACTCCTCCCTCAGGATATCTTGGCTTTCTTTGTGTGTGTCACAGGATGATCTTCCATAGAAGCTTAGTGATTACTAGTGTCTGCACATCAACTATCATAACTGAGTAAACATGTATATGTTATATGTAGTCATAGGTATAACTTACACAGCTTATATAACAAGTATGTGATTATTTTCAAATTAGTAAGCTCCATTTTGTGTTTATTTTTAGATAAAAAAATAAATGTGGATAGAAATTCTAGGATTTACTTTATGTGCTGTACTGGATAATCTCCCAAACTCTTAGAGGTACATTAATCTCACTTTGGAGATTTCTAGTGTAAATCGGTAGAAATAAAGCTGTTAAGGAGAAGAGATGAAGAGGAAAGAAGGAATATAAAAGTAGAAAGAGTGGAATTAGCATCTCATTGAACATGATTTAGATTTTCCTTTTGAGAACTCTCACAGTGTAAATGTATATTCTTCTTGCAGAATCTTGGCTGTTTGGGGTATAAAACAACTACAATTAGCATTATGAGCATCAGAAATTCTATCTTGGTGCTCAAAACATACTGTTTAAACTCATACATATTGTCTTCAATATGAAATAAAATATACACACATTGCCAACACGACACCCACTGAGAAGTGACTATATCAGGTTATAGATGAAGATGTTCAACACAAAGATTCAATTCACCTAACTGAATACATAGCAAGCCAATGTGCATTTTCTATCATTTCTACAATGATAAAGAATTCCCAGTCAAATAAGATGCCAATACAAGTGTTTGTTGTTCACCCCTTTCACTCAGTGCTAAGCACAATTCGTTCAAACACTTTTCATTATTTGTCTTTTCAGTTTATCTCATCAAATAATCAGTAGTTATATCAGAAGACAAATGGCTTGATCAGATGAGCATTAGAAGGAAAGGAGAAGAGCAGGACAAATATCTGTGCATTTGGGGCATAGCACAGAAAAGAGAAAATCCGGAGCGGGAGAGATGCCCATGAGGACACACTGTAAAGAGGTGAAGAAGAACCAAGTTTATGCCTGTTCATGGTGAGGTGGAACTCCTCTAATGCAGTATTGTCCTGCCTTTTCACCAAGAAATGTTATAAATAAAATCTACTTGCATCCCCACTTTCATGCTTTTTGCTCCAGACAAATTTTCTCAACAGTAGCAGCTTCTCATACAGTCTTACTTATTTTGTGTTAGGTGAAAAGTATCCATTAATAGCAAAAGACACTCTTCTTAAGCCACAGGAACCTTTCTTTTGTGTAATCTCTGTTAGGGGCTGGTAACTCTTCTTTTAGTGCCTACCCATTCTTTTGGTTGTGATTCATGTGTGTTCTAGATATCTAACCCTCTATTCTGCTCCAAGCCACAGATCCTATGTGATCTAGAACCTACATGTTTTGCCTTTCTGGATGTTTCTGTTTGCATATGTTGAAACTCCTACTTCATGACCCAAATCTAACATAATTTCACCCCCTATACACACATACACACACATATACACATCCCACAATGGGCATAATTATGCCACAACCTTTACTCCCCCATTTCTCCATGCTAACAGGATTTGCGTGCACGCACGTGTGCTCAGTGTGTTTTTCTAACCATGGGGACAAGGACTCAAAGCATGGTGGGACATGTGGGATCCAGCTCCTTTAATCAGTAGGGCATGGGACTGGCCCCCAATGCCTGTTTTTAAAGTTTTTTGGAACACAGTCAAGACCATGGGTTTACTTATTGCCTACAACTGCATTTGCACGATGTCAGAGTTGAATAATTACAACAGAGACCATATGGTACAAAGCGTAAAATATTTACTATTTGGACCTTTACACAGAAAGTTTGCTGGTCTGTGAGTTAAAGGCTTAGTTTAAAGAAGAAGGCCATTTGGATAATGCATATAGAGTATTGAAATTCTCCAGGGGAAAACTCAGAGGAAAAAAGTGAAAAAAAGGAGGAATCCTGTTTCTTTCTGTATTCCCACTCGATACATTCCTGATGTTAAATAAAAACTTTAATATTATCCCACAGTGACTTATGAATCTAAATGCACTTCATCCAGAGTCCACATTAAAGGGATATTCTGGAATAAAAATTAAAAATTTTTGTATAGCTTATGCTCATTAAGAATTTAAATCTTCTGTAAGGGAAAAAAATATGAGCTCCACAGTCTCTTATTCAAAACAAAATCATTGTTTTTTTCATCATTTCATTGCAATTATTTTGGCCAGAAAATATAATTGTGAAAATCAAAATGGTCTGGAAGAGACTGGTGTTGTTTGTAAGACTGGATTTTCTCCCCTCGTCTCTAGAATAGGTCATTTTTATCCTTTGGCTATCTTGAGGTTCTTTTTACCCCTTGGCTTTCAGAAATGTGGAATTTATGAAAATATATATGTCTGATAGTTCTGAACAACACAGTCATCTTCTTGGCTCTTTTTTTTTTTTTTTTTAAGAGGTTTTTGCTATAGGGCGTGTGTGCTCGCCAGACAGACAGAGACGTGTGCTCACCAGACAGACAGAGAGAGACAGGGAGAGAGAAAGGGAGAAATCACCCCCCCCCCCCAGAGGGGATGGCCATGCCGCAATCCCTTCTCTTCCATTCTCCTCTCGGCATCTTGGGCACGCACGCACATGCACCCAACGTGAGTTTTAAGCCACTGGGTCCAGGACTCGAACCGCGGTCGACTATGTGAGAGTCCAGCAACATAGCCATTATGCTAACTGCTGGTCCCTCTTGGCTCCTTTTTTTAAAATTACTTTGGAGCTGAGTTTAAAAACTTGTCATAGCATTTTTCAGATTGTTTAAAATTATTATATTGTTCCCTTATTTAAAACAAATTGAAAAGAGGCTCATGATATATCATCTTGAAGTTATTGTTGTGTGACACTAGTTTTGCCTAAATAAGTTAACATTATTTGATGAAAATTATGTCATGTATGTTTCATTTGCAAAGCTGGTTTTCCACTTCTACTGGATGAAAGAGAGACCAAATAGACTGCTAGAGATACCTTTCCACAATAACATTGCTTTGTCCTGGGCATAAGTTTAAAGAGGAAGCAAAGAGAAATTTGAATTAAAGTTCCCAGGATTATGCTAGTTAATCAATTATCTACAGTAATTCTGTCAGTAAAGGAGTTTGAATGAACAGGACATGAAGTATGAGTTAAATCTGTGAATACCCTCTCAATATTCCCCACCAGTCGTCTCTTATCAGGCAGCGTTCATTCCTATGAGAAAGAATCAAAAACATATGTGAGAATATCAGATTATGAACAAGTAAAAACTAGTCAAGTAAAGTAAATACTATCGTCAAGTAAGAACTATTGTCAAGTATCCTTTCAGAATGAAAATTCATGGTCAGGTGGGGATGTATTAAAATTAAAAAAAAAAAACTTGGGCCAGGAGTGGCATAGTGATATAGTGATTAAGGATAATAATATTTACACATGGTAAATTACCAGAAAGAGGCAATATATACACATTCTTACTAGAAATGGTAGGGAAGACTATCTGGCCAAATAAGCTCTGATGTCACCTATCCAAAACAGAACTGGGAGAATACATGAAAAAAGTGAGTCATAAATATTGTAATGAAGTCACATAAGCCTTTTTTTTTTTCAATTTTGTAATGTTAAAGGTTTAGATTAAGTCGTTGAGGACTAGCCCATGGCACTGTGGTTAAGGCAGCTGAATCTCACATGGCTACCCTTGTGGTTTGAATCTCAGATCTGGTGGGTTGAGAAACATAGTTGATGCATGTGGACACATGCCACAAACCCAAAAAAGGATGGAGAAATGGAGGAGAAGGGATGATGTTATAATTATGTCACATGGGATGTGCTTTCTCACTTTCTCTCTCTTTCACACACACACCCTTTACTCCTTTAGAGCTGATTTCCAAATTTTCTCATTAATCTACTGCAGAAAAATTTCTCTCTGCAATTTCCTCTGTTTCTCTAGCATGTCTTCAAATGAAAATTGCCCAATAGAATGCTCTATGATGATAAAAAATATTCTATATAACCAGCAGAACCATGTGGCTATTGACTAATTGAAATGTGATTAGAATGCTTGAAAATTTACTTCTGAATTTTCATTTCATTTTAGAGAAGTTAAATTTATATGACAAGAACCACATGTGGCTAGGAGCAGTCACAGTGAATGGAGCAGCTTCCAACTTTTATCTTCACTCTACCTCAACTATAATTAATGGTTCTATTTTCTTAGCAGCATAGTAGAGTTGATTTCAAATATAGGTACAAAAAGAGTAATCTGTTTATTATTTTATATTGAGACACTAATTATTGCATCTGTATTAACTTTGGAGCTAAATTTGTGTTGGAAATAGAATAATTATTGATTTAATCTATATATATACATATACATATATATTTTTTTTAAAGCCAACTCTGTGCTGAGCTCTTCTCTGAACACGGAGGCTAAAGAAATGAATGAAGCATAGGGACAATAAATAAACAGCTACATGGAAAATAAAGCAATCAATGATCAGTCTTCCATCAGAGGAAAAAGACATCACCAGGGCAGGCAGTTAGGAAATCTATGTACTTTAGTTCTAGATGCAAGGAATTCATTTCCACTTAGGTTCTAAGTTAACAGGCCAAGCCTTAGGTAGATTTGAAGCCTGAATAAACACCATATACATTATCTAAATATTAAGGTGGACAAATAGCAGAATCAAAGTAAATCTTTAGAAGAATACCATCTTAAAATATATCTCACAGATTTCCCACAGATAAAAGTCTAGTAAATATGCAAACTAAACTTACACACACACATACACACACACACACATACATAAGAATGCCAGGCATTAAAAGTAAGAATAATTTTAAAATAACAGAATCAGATACATAATAACTTCAGCTATCTAAACATAAACCCAGACTTACTATCCAAGACATTGGGAGAATAACCCAAGAAGCATTTCAGAGATCTTCAGGGCAGCCACTTCTACCAGAGGTCTGGAGTACAGGGACATCAGGGGCAGAATGATTTCAAAGGAGGAGCCACACTGCTCAGCACTGCCCCACATTGTAGGCTGCAGTTCAGCACTCCACTGCCTTGCTCTTCCACTACACCAGGTATATCTTCAGCAGACCCACGCCAGGTGTGTGTGCTGCTTCCAGCAAAGCCAGAAGGTGTGACTGCCTTCACCTAGCTTTCAAAAATGTCCCAGAAAACTGTAGAGTCCAGGAAGAGTGCAGCCTTGGGGTAAGCTCAGCATTAAAAGCCAATCCCTGTCCAACAAAGCTGAAAAAGCAGAATCCCAGCCACAGTGTCCAGAAGAAGCAATTTCCACCTCAATGGGCCTAGACAGCAGAGCATCAAATCAAAGATTGATCTCAATTCTTTACCTTTTGAACTTGCTTATGAGCTACTACTCTATTCTTCTTTCCTAATTGTCCCTTTTAGAATGGGAATGTCTATTCCGTGCTTGTCTATTACTGTATTTTAGAAGCAAATAGTTTCTTTGATTTTATAGGTTGACAGCTAAATAGCAAGTTGTCTCACATGAATATGTGAATTGTGCCTGGAGTCTCAGCCTTATTTGATTTAGATGATATTTAAATGAGACTCACATTTTAAAAATTTTATTGGAATAAGATAAGATGTTGAAGACTACAGGGGTAGAATAAATGTATTTTGCATGTGAAATAGACACAAATCTGGGGGCACCAGAGATGGGATGACATGGTCATAGCATTAGGAGGTTTATGGCATTAGAAAGTAGGGATTTTGAGAGGTGATTAGGTTACGAAGACAGAGTCCTCATGAATGGGATTAGAGCTCCTACGAAAGAGGCCCAAGAGAACCTCTCCCCAACCTTATTCAATATGGGGTTAGGAAAAGAAGATGGTTGTAAGGAAACAAGTCTCATTAGGTAACAAGTCTGCTGGTACTTTCATCTTGGTTTTCCCAGTCCTGAACAATGAGAAACACATTTCAGTTCTTTGTAGCACACTAATTTTATGGTATTTTATTGTAGAACCCCACATAGATTAGGACAAAAGACATCTTTATCTTGTTCCTAAATTTCATGGAAATATTTCTAATTCATGAGTTTGAGGTTAACAGATTATTTCTAGTCAGGGTTCAGCAAACATTGAGCCATAGGCCAAGTGCCTAGTATCCTGTTTTATATGATGCTACATCAATAAGGTCCCACTTATCCTAACTCTTAATACTATTGCATTAAGGGTTAAGTTTCCAACACAGACTCTTAAGGGATACTTTAACTAATTCTCCTTAGAAAACCTAGAAATCTAGCTAAAAACATAGGTAGCATAGGGTAGCTGAAGCAATGAAAATAAGAGAAGGTGAAATTCTATAAGAAAAAAATATCTATGAAAATGTCACCTGATGGCCTATAGTCGTTTGTTCCCTTGAGCCGTTTGCCAATTTGTGTGGAGGACAAGAAAAAAAAGATAGTGGGTTTTCATAGTTAGAGGGCTGCTGCTGGGAGAGTGAAAAGCCATCTGAGCATTTGTCTGTGTTGCAGGGACTATGAGAGAATATTGCAGTCTTGGATGGTAAACTTGTCCTTACTTCTGGATACATTTAAAATGAATATACATAGAATGTAAAGTTCAGATAGGACTACATGAAGTGATTTTCCTATAAAACAATTATGAAGCATGGCATATGAAAAACATAAATACATATATATTATAATATATTATTCTTCTTTCCTAATTGTCCCTTTTAGAATGGGAATGTCTATTCCGTGCTTGTCTATTACTGTATTTTAGAAGCAAATAGTTTCTTTGATTTTATAGGTTGACAGCTAAATAGCAAGTTGTCTCACATGAATATGTGAATTGTGCCTGGAGTCTCAGCCTTATTTGATTTAGATGATATTTAAATGAGACTCACATTTTAAAAATTTTATTGGAATAAGATAAGATGTTGAAGACTACAGGGGTAGAATAAATGTATTTTGCATGTGAAATAGACACAAATCTGGGGGCACCAGAGATGGGATGACATGGTCATAGCATTAGGAGGTTTATGGCATTAGAAAGTAGGGATTTTGAGAGGTGATTAGGTTACGAAGACAGAGTCCTCATGAATGGGATTAGAGCTCCTACGAAAGAGGCCCAAGAGAACCTCTCCCCAACCTTATTCAATATGGGGTTAGGAAAAGAAGATGGTTGTAAGGAAACAAGTCTCATTAGGTAACAAGTCTGCTGGTACTTTCATCTTGGTTTTCCCAGTCCTGAACAATGAGAAACACATTTCAGTTCTTTGTAGCACACTAATTTTATGGTATTTTATTGTAGAACCCCACATAGATTAGGACAAAAGACATCTTTATCTTGTTCCTAAATTTCATGGAAATATTTCTAATTCATGAGTTTGAGGTTAACAGATTATTTCTAGTCAGGGTTCAGCAAACATTGAGCCATAGGCCAAGTGCCTAGTATCCTGTTTTATATGATGCTACATCAATAAGGTCCCACTTATCCTAACTCTTAATACTATTGCATTAAGGGTTAAGTTTCCAACACAGACTCTTAAGGGATACTTTAACTAATTCTCCTTAGAAAACCTAGAAATCTAGCTAAAAACATAGGTAGCATAGGGTAGCTGAAGCAATGAAAATAAGAGAAGGTGAAATTCTATAAGAAAAAAATATCTATGAAAATGTCACCTGATGGCCTATAGTCGTTTGTTCCCTTGAGCCGTTTGCCAATTTGTGTGGAGGACAAGAAAAAAAAGATAGTGGGTTTTCATAGTTAGAGGGCTGCTGCTGGGAGAGTGAAAAGCCATCTGAGCATTTGTCTGTGTTGCAGGGACTATGAGAGAATATTGCAGTCTTGGATGGTAAACTTGTCCTTACTTCTGGATACATTTAAAATGAATATACATAGAATGTAAAGTTCAGATAGGACTACATGAAGTGATTTTCCTATAAAACAATTATGAAGCATGGCATATGAAAAACATAAATACATATATATTATAATATATATATAATATATATATAAATATTAATCCCATTTATCTTCCTTGCCTTTCTATGCATTTCATTTGTTGGTTAGCTGGTAAAGGTTCGAGTTGTAGTGAAAATAAACAGAAGATGTTAATCACATCTCATGTTGTCTACATCAGCTTACTAAGATGAAAATTAAATAGGTCTAAAAAAATCTCAGAGTATACATACAGGTTTTGATCAGGATCTTAAACTAATCATCAATAGGTTAGGATATTTACTTATGTATTTGTGATATTCATATATGTCCAAATGCATCTGAAAATACAGTAATATCAAGGTCCTCTAAATTTAGATAAAATATTTTTAATTTCAAAAAAATTTCACTGAACAGTTTGTGACTATCTTAGTTCATTTTCTTTCTTTTTTTTTTTGGGTTTTTGTTTTAGTTTGCAATAGAGCATATATATGTATAAGTTCTG
>NW_006159457.1:359940-374292 GCF_000334495.1 Tupaia belangeri chinensis | reverse complement strand
ATATTCTTTAGAAGAGATGACAATACCACAACCCCTTCTCTTCCACTCTCTTTTCAAGATTTTGGACACATATGTGCCCAAAAAACACAATGGAGGGAACCAGCAGTTAGCGTAATGGCTATGTCGCTGGACTCCCACGTAGTCGACTGTGGTTCACATCCTGGACCCGGTGGCTTAAAACTCACGCCAGGCGTGTGTGCGTGCGTGCCCAAGATCCCGAGAGGAGAATGGAGGAGAAGGGATTGCGGCATGACCATCCCCCCTGGGGGGTGATTTCTCGCTTTCTGTCTCTATGTCTCTCTCTGTCTGTCTGGCGAGCGCATGCGCCCTATAGCAAAAATCTCTCCAAAAAAAAAAAAAAAAAAACACAATGGATTCATTGTGTTTTTCTCTTTTTTACCATTTTTTAAATTTGTTGATAAATTTGTTACTGATAAAGCTGATAGTGGAGAATATAAGTTCTTTCTACAAATAAATGAAGCATGGAATAGCATTGAAAATCACAGTCCCAACAGCTCTGCAGAAACACAGGTCTCCTTTTGTGAAGTTACCATCATTAATTGTGAAGGACCAGAGATGATGAATGCTTTCCTCAATTCATTTGACTCTCAACAGAAAGTAGGTAGGTAACATTTGAGCCACAAAGTCTCACTTTGGCATTAGTGTGGCTACATAATTGATTATATAAAGTGAGAGTAGAAGGATTGATTTCAGTAATTACACCAGGACCATAGACATGCACCAAGATGTGATCCTGCTTCCACTTGGCAGAATGAGAGGAAGGGAGAAGGCCAGATGTTTTTTGTTTTGTTTTAATTTTTGGTTTATTTGTTTATTTATTTATTTATCCCCTTGATTCCTTCCCCAGACTCCCTCATTTCTTGCCCTGCTCTCAAACTGTTTCTGGTGTGGACAGTTGCTGTGCCTGTTTTCATGCTTTCCAAACTTTCAGCTGATAAACCATGGGATTTATTATGGTTTATGATAATGTCATGGAGTACAAACATTCAGTATATGTTAAGTCAGGACATATGCTACCTTTATTTCATAGTCTGGCTTGCTTTGCTTAGCATCATATTTTCCATATTGTCCACTTTCTATCAAATGTCAGGGTCTTGTTTTTTTGACTGAGTAGAATTCTATAGTGTATATCTGCCACACTTTTTCAATCCATTTATCTGTTCTTAGACATTTGGGTTGATTTCATGTCTTATCAATTGTGAATAATGCTGTGAATAATGCTACAATGAACATGGATGTGCAAGTGTTTTTCAAGTCACCAAGTACAGGACTCAAATTGTGCAGTCAGCCATATCTGATCTGGCTGTCTCAACCAACACAACCATTGACTGGCCCAGTCCATTTTCTATTGCTATAACAGAATACCACAGTCTGGGTAATTTATAAAGAAAAGAGATTTAATTGGTTTATGGTTGAGCTTATTAAAATGACTAAGCATATAAAAATGGTAACAGTCTCTTTCTTAGTATATGTTAAGCTTTATAAATAAAGTTGTATACTGTGAAATGTTTCTGTATTTTACATATAAGATGTTTCTTGAGTTTTATTTATTTGATTACTTTTATAAATTTCACAGAGTGGGAGGTCTAACTAGTTTTATATCTTAGGTATACTTTAAAACTATCTAAATCAAACATGTTTTAATATCCTTCTGCCAAAATAACTGATTTTCATTTAAATTATTTTAAAGATAAAGTACAACATTAAATCAATCGAAGAAACTGTTGTGGCCTCCAGCTGTGGTATATTATTAAACTTTAACACATCAAATGATTGAAGAATGTACAGCATCATTTCAAAGATGTTAATCACTGTTGGCCTTTAGCAATGAATGAATGTTTTACTGTGCCTGTTCCAGAAGTATTCAGCAGTGCCGAACTCATTTATAGCCCTAGCAATTTCATAAAACAGGTCTTCAAAAATATATGTGGCACATACATAGGACCCAAATACTTCAGCTTTGCATTTTCTACCTTGATTATCTTTTTGTATAACTCACAACAGAAATTTAAGGTGATAAAGTCTTTGAGAACCAAGTGGTAGTGTTGTAACAATGCAACTGGGCCCACATGGAAGGGGACCTGAGTTTGTGTACTGAGACCTCTCTCAGAACATGCTGGGTTCACATGAGCCCATGATTCAGGCTGACTGAAATGGGTTAGGGGTACAATTACTCTCTCTCTCTCTCTCTCTCTCTCTCTCAGAATAAATAAATAAATTTTAGAAGACATGAAAAGCAAGAAATAAAAAAGATAACGAAGTCTTTGGTAACCTTCTAGGCAGTGTGATCCTTTGGAATGACAAGGTTCCCCACAAAATCCTACCATTAAAATGAAAAAATATCTCTTATATTTTACATCATATGTAGATTTTGCTGCAATCTCTATCCTTTACTCATCTGAAATAATTTGTTCAGTTACAGGACTTTGGGAAATAAGAGATTAACAATGATTATGCAGACATGAAAACAGCACTGAAAGGGGCCTACTCCTACAGCAGCCAAATGGCCAGGGTCTCTGACCTGTGTGACTAGCCAAGCTTAGTCCACTAGGGAGGACTTTGTCTGTGTCTACCCAGGAGAAGGGCGTAGGCATGAATAGCACAACGTGAAGCTTTAACACTGAAAGAACTTAAAGCTTGTTATGTCTTAGTCACTGAATCTAAGCTAATTACTTCTGGACTTTGAAACATGTTGGTCCATCTGGACTACTTACAGCTTCAGAACAAAAGTTTGACTATCTAACTATATCTAGATGTCTGTATAGAGGCATAATGATATATTGCTTATCTTGTTTCTTCTGTTTTTCTTTTTTTAAAATTATTTTATTTAATTTCATTTATTCATTCATTTATTTTAATTTGACCAGAGAGAGAGAGAGAGACAGATAGACAGAAAGTAAGCCACCAGGTCCAGGACTCGAACCATGGTCGACTATGTGGGAAGGTCCAGCACCTTAACCACCACGCCGCCTGCTGGTCCCGATTCTTCTGTTTTTCTAATTCAGTGAATTTCTAATGTATCTGCCACTGTGATTATAGTATGTTTATTTTCTTTGCACTTTTAAGTTCTTAAAAACTTGTAAGTGCTATATCTTTCCAATCTATCTTTTTTTTCTTTTCTTTTTTTTTTTTTTGAGAGATTTTTCACTATAGGGCATGTGCACTCACCAGACAGAGAGAGACATAGAGACAGAAAGCGAGAAATCACCCCCTAGGGGGGATGGTCACACCGCAATCCCTTCTCCTCCATTCGCCTCTCAGGATCTTGGGCACGCATGCACACGCGCCAGGCGTGAGTTTTAAGCCACCGGGTCCGGGACGCGAACCGCGGTCAACTACATGGGAGTCCAGCGACATAGCCATTACGCTAACTGCTGGTTCCCTCCAATCTATCTTTTCTAAAAGAATTATTTTGTTTACCTTTATTCACTTATTTATATTTAATTTGACCAGAGAGGAACAGAGAGAGAGAAAGAGAGAGAGTGAAAAAGCAAGCCACCAGATCTGGGATTCATACCACGGTTGGCCAGGTGGGAGTCCAGTGCCTTTAACTGCCAGGCCATCTGACAGCCCCTCCAATTAATCTTTTACAGGAATAAACATCTCTTTGTTTCATCAAATTTTTTTGAACTTTCATTTTTTTGTTTACCACAATTCAGAGTTTCTCCCACTTCATTCTGTCTTAATCTGTGTGGCGAACCAATAATCTTTTATTTCCAAATTGTGGACCCCCTTTGGTTTCAAGTATGTCTCTCATAAATAGCTGGGTTTTATTTTTGTCATTGCCCCAACTTTTGGATGATAAAAGTAGCAAGCTAATACTATAATTCTTTTATTGTGGGGAGGAGTTGTTCTAAGTGCTTTAGCTATAGTAAAAGATTGAATTTTCAGGAAATCTATAAGTGGTAGGTACTAATTCTCCTTTACACACTGGTCAATCTTTTTCTGTGTGGTGGAGGGAATTCATAATCAGTAGTCTGACTCCAGAGAACACTCATTCACCTCTGTACTCTTTCATGGTTTGGGCTGTTTTGATTTTTTTTTGTCTATATTTAATGGAGAGTGAGAAAAATCATATCAGGAGATATTAATTGCATATCATCTTAATTGATATTAATTACGACAACTTTAGCTGCATGCTATAGCATAAGCAAAGTTGTAGCTCCTCTTTGAAAAAACTTACAGTCTGCAAGAAAGTCAGGGCTGGCAAATAGATATAATACAACAAAGATAGCTTAGTGACAGTCTAGAATTGAATGTAGAATTATCTCATATACTCTCAGCATACTATAGGATTCAAAGAAGATGGACAACATAATGAATAGTTTTATTTATTTATTTATTTATACCTGCCAGCCCAACTGGTAAGATTTTTTTAAATAAGTATTTAATGTTATTTATTTATTTATTTATTTATTTATTTATTTATTTATTTATGTTGAAAATAGCCTTAGTTGAATATATGCTGTTAGCTTAATACACATATTTTTGCCATGCTAAGTGGTTGCATATCTTGCAGTAGAATAGTTTAAAAATAAACATGCATTAATATATAAAGAAACATGTAGAGTAAGCTGACTCAACTTCTTTCTTTTTCTCAATAGTTACTTAGATCTAAGCAGATATAAGGGAATTTCTAAAAATTCTTGGGAAAATCAAGCTTATTTTGGTGCAAAAAATATTTGAAATTCAACCATAGTTCTTCCATAATACTTCCATAATATGCATTTCCATGAATTTTTGAGGAACCCTTATATTGATTCATTTAGTTCTAACAATCCTGCAGGCAGAGTGAAAGGAGATAGAACAAATACTTAACTACTTTTGTGTTAGCCATACTCTTTCCATTCATTCATGAATATGTGTATATATTAATACCTTTCTTAATAATCTTTGAATCCCCTTCTATGCCTAGCAAAATTAAGGATAATGGGGATTCAGACATTATTAGGCTATTCAACCCTCACAATAAGCCTCTAAAATATTACTTCCCCCTCCCCAATTCACAGATGATAAACATATTTGACAGTCTTGAAACCCAAGATTGAATAATAATGTGCTACACATAATTCCTACAATTTTAAACTCTATGATCCTTTCATAATGAGGAAGCCTTTTAAAATATTGTAAGAGGATATACACATTTAGATGGTGAACATTATTTTCCTTTCTCAATAATTTGCAAGATGTCAATAATCCAGTGTTAAATAAATTAGTTTTCAAGAAATTTTTCTTGATGATTCATTAAATAATCAAAATAACCAAACTCTATTCTTTTCGTAAACACATGGTTATGTGGGGTTTTTTCTCTATATTTATTTACTGTCATGTGTGTGTGTGTCACAAAATGTCAAAGCTATTGAATTTTTCTCTGTTTCTCAGTCATGTGGAAGGCAATTTTCAGCAACTGTGTTAGCTAACACATTTCCATCATTCATTTCAATGGCCCCAGAATGTTTTATTTGTTTACACTAAAAGTACAGAAAGGCTGATGCTTTTCATCAATTACTGTTAGAAAAATTACTCTAATTAAACTCATTTCGACTCTAATATCCCTGATCAAAACAGAAAAAGTATAGAATCATCATACATTTTTATACATATTATTTCCATATCTATACATCTTTAAAGTGAACAACATGCTTTTTCCTGATAATAATTAATTTTTTAAATTTTATACATTCAATCAGTATACATCAGTTAGCTTGTAAAGTGAATTTACCCAACATGAATACACTTCTCGCAAATCCAATTCAGGATACTATACACATTTTCAACAGATAATAATCCATTTCTGTGTCCCATAAATGTCTTGTCTCTCTCTTTTTCTCCTTAATTTTTTTCCTCATATTCTCCTCTTTTTCCCACCCTCTTCCCACAGTATCTTCAGTATCCCTAACCATTTTCCATGCTTCTCTCTCTTCTAGTCTTTCAGTTTTTGCCATAGACTGCAGACAGTCGGTATATATGAAGTGAAGACATACAATTTCTATCTCTCACAGCCTGGCTTGCTTGCTTAGGAGTCAATATTACATATTGGTCCACTTTTTATCAAATGCCAGGATCTTGGACTTTTTTGTTTGTTTGTTCGTTTGTTTGTTTTTCGAGAGGTTTATGCTATAGGGTGCAGGTGCTAGCCAGAAAGACAGAGAGAGACAGAGAAACAGAAAGCGAGAAATCACTCCCCAAGGGGGATGACCACGCCACAATCCCTTCTCCTCCGTTCTCCTCTCAGGCTCTTGGAAAAACATGCACACGTGCCCAGTGTGAGTTTAAGTCACTGGTCCAAGACTTGAACCATAGTCGATTACATAGGAGTCCAGCCACATAGCCATTAAGCTTACTGCTGGTCCCAATCTTGTTTTTTGTTTTTGTTTTTGTTTTTATTTTATTTATTTTTTAATGGCTGAGTTATATTCCATAGAGTATATGTGCCACAATTTTTCAGTCCATTCATCTGTTTGTGGACATTTGAGTCGGTTACATGACTTAGCAGTTGTGACTAATGACCCAATAAAAATAGATGTGCAAGCACTTTTCCAACTGAGAATTCTCGTATCCTTTGGGTAGATACCCAGGAGTGGAATTGCTGGATCATATGGTAGTTCTATTTGTAGATCTTTGAGGAATCTCCATATTGTTCTCCATAGTGGCTGGATCAATTTACATTCCCACCAACAGTGTAGAAGAGTTCTCCTTTCACCATTGTTCCACCAGCACTTATTAGTTTTTATTTTCATCTGCATCATTCTGACTAGGGTTAGGTGGTATCTCATTGTGGTTTTAATCTGCACCTCGCTTATGATGAGGGGTGTTGAGTATTTTTTCATATGTTTTTTTTTGGCTGTTTGTATGTCTTTCTTAGAGAGGTCATATGTTAAGGTCATTTTCCCGTCTCTTATTTGGTTAATCTTTTTTTTTTTTTTTTTTCAGATAAGTTGTTTCTGTTGCCTATGTATTCTGGTTATCAGTCCTTTATCTAAGGCATAGTTTTCAAAAATTTTCCCATTCTGAGGGTTGTCAATTCACACTAATTAGTGTGTCTTGCTGTATGGAAACCTCTAAATTGAATGTCATTCCACTTGTCTATTTTGGGGATTATTGCCTGTGCTTTGGGGATCTTATTTAAGATGACTTCACCTACCCCAGTGTCTCCCAGAGTTTTCCTAGTGTTTTACACTAGTAGTTTTATTGTTTGAAGTCTTAAGTTTAGGTCCTTGATCCACCTTGAATTATTTTTTGTTAATGGTGAGTGATAGGGGTCAAGTTTCATTGTTCTGCAAGTGAATACCCAGTTTTTTCAGCACCATTTGCTAAAAAGGTTTTCCTTTTCCCACTGGATTGACTGGTACCCTTTGTCTAAAATCAGTTGGTTGTATGTTTTGATATTTACTTCTGGGGTCTTTATTGTGTTCCATGGATCCACATGTTCGTTTTTGTGTCAATACAGTGGTTTTTGATTACCACAGCTTTGTAATATATTTTGGGGTCAGGGAGTGAAATTCCTCCTACTCCACTTTTGTGTAGGATATGGCAATATGGAGTCTTTAATGATTCTAGACAAATTCTATGATTGTCTTTTCTAGCTCTCTAAAGAATGTCTCTGGTATTTTGATCGGGATTGTATTAAATACGTAGATTAATTTTGGTAGAATTGCCATTTTGATTATATTAATTCTTCCAACCCAGGAATATGGGATGTCCTTCCACTTTTTTTGTGTCAATTTGAGTTTCTTTCTTTTATATTTTAATAGACTTTGTTGTAAAGTTCCTTGACTTCTTAGGTTAGATTTACTCTTAGGTATCTTGTACGTTTTTTTTGGAGGCTTTTTTTTTTTTTTTTGGGATTTTTTTTTTTTTTTTTTTGCTAAAGGGCACATGTGCTCGCCAGGAAGACAGAGACAGACAGAGAAACAGAAAGCGAGAAATCACCCCCTAGGAGGGATGACTATGCCTCGATCCCTTCTCCTTTATTCTCCTCTTGGAATCTTGGGCATGCATGCACACGCGCCTGGCGTGAATTTAAGATACCGGGTCTGGGACTTGAGCTGTGGTCCACTACATGGGAGTCCAGCGACATAGCCATTACTCCAACTGCTGGTCCCAGGTATCTCATACTTTTTGTGGCTATGGTATATAAGATTACTTTCTTCAATTCTACCTCAGTGTACTTGTTCATATATAGAAATGCTATAGATTTTTGTATGCTGATTTTGAATCCTGCTACTTTATTGTACCCAATAAATAAGTAATAAATACTTTCAGGAGGTTTTTCTTTGGATACCTTTGGATCTTCTATGTATGCAATCTAGTTATCTTCAAATAGTGATAATTTCACTTCTTCTGTCCTTACTTGAATGCCTTTTACTTTAGTCTTTTTTCTGATTTCATTGACTAGGACTTCCAGCACTACATTGAAAAGAAGTGGAGAAAGTGGGCAATCTTGTCTTGTGTCAGTTTGTAGTAAAAATCTTTGAGCTTTTCCTCATTCAGTATGATGTTAGCTACAGGTTTTTCATAAATAGCTTTTATTGTGTTGAGGAATGTACCTTCTCTGCTGATTTTACTGAAAGGCTTAATCATGAAGGGATGTTGTATTTTATCAAATGTATTTTTTCCATCGATTGATATAATCATATGGTTTTTATCTTTCTTTCTGTTAATACGGTGTATTATGTTTATGATTTTGTATATGTTGAACCACCGTTGCATCATGATGTATAATCTTTTTTATATGTTGTTGGATATGATTTACCAGTATCTCATTGAGAATTTTTATGTCTATCTTCATCAGAGATATTGGTCTATAGTTTTCCTTCCTCATTGTGCCCTATTTTGGAGATGAGGGTGATGGAGGTTTCATAAAATGAATTTTGTAGGGTCCTTTTGAATCTTTTTAAATAACCTGGGTATTATGAAGGTTGCCTCTTCTTTAAAAGTTTTCTAGAATTCAGAAGTGAAGCTATCCAGACCAGGACTTTTCTTGGTTGGGAGGTTCTTGGTAGATTATATATGTACAGAAATTGTCCATCTCCTCCAGGTTTTCTTGTTTGTTGGCATGCAGTCGCTCATAGTATCCTCTAATGATGTTTTTTATTTCTGTTGCGTCTGTTGTAATATTGCCTGTTTCATGGCAAATTTGATTTATTTGGTTTCTTTCTCTCTTCTTCGTAATTATTGTAGCTAAAGTTGTGTCAATTTTGTTTATCTTTTCAAAGAACTAGCTTTTGTTTTCATTTATTTTCTGTATAGTTTGTTTATTTTCTGTTTCATTTATTTTTGCTCAAATCTTTATTATTTCTTTTCTCCTGGCATTAAAAAAAATTGTTGTTGATGTTGTTGTTGTAGTTCTCTGAGACATGATGTTAGGTTGTCTATTTTCCATCTTTCCATCTTTGCACACTAATCACTATGAACTTCCCTCTGATGGCTGCTTTTGCTGTGTCCCACAAATTACAGAAACTCATGTATTCGTTATCATTTGTTTCCATGAATCTTTTGATTTCATTCTTAATTTAATTTATTTCTTAAGTTTTTAGAATTTAATTTCTTTCATTTCTTCAGTAGTTGTGAGGTCATTTAGGAGTACGTTGTTTAGTTTCCATTTGTGTGTGTATTTTTGAAGGATTTTTTCTGAAACTAATATCAAGTTTAATTCCCTCATGGTCTCAGAAGATGATGCTGGACATAGATTCTATACTTTCAAATCTGTAAAGGCTTGTTTTGTGCATTATCACGTGGTCAGTCTTTGAAAAGGTTTTATGTGGCGGTGAGAAAAAAAGTGTATTTCATGGAAAAGAACAATTCCTCATCACTTAAAGTCTAATCCACAAAAAATGCTTTAATGCCAACAAAACACTATTCTTTTATTTTTATTTTTTTAAGATTTTTATCTATAGGGCATGTGCACTTACCAAAAGGAGAAACAGAGAGGGAAAGTAGGAAATTACCATCCCCTAGGGGTATGGTCTATACTGCAATTCCTTTTTCTCCTTTCTCCTTTCTGGATTTTAGGCAGAAACTGCATGATTTTCAAGCCACAGTCTCTGGGACTCTACCCTACCACCCGCTGACCTCACAACACTATTTTTTTTAAGAGTTTTTTTTGCTATAGGGCATGTGTACTTGACAGAGAGATATATACAGAAAGTGAGAAATCACTCCCTATGGGGGATGGCCATGCTGCAATTCCTTCTCCTCCATTCTCCTCTCAGGATTTTGGGCACTCACATACACATGTCTGGCATGAGTTTTAAGCCATGGGTCTGGGACTTGAACCCTTGCCGACTATGTGAGAGTCCATCAATGTAACCATTACACCATCTGTTGGTCCCAAACACTTTTAATACTATTAAGCTGAAGCTAGAAATGAAAAATTGATTTACATCAATCTTATTTTGTTTTATTTAAGACCGAGTTTTGCCTCATCTGTATCCTCCTGCCTCAGTCTCCCAGCTGGGACTATAAGTGTGCACCTCCACACTCAGCTCCTTTCCCAAACACAGTCACATGTTGGCCAGGTCAGCTTCAAGTTGTGATCCTTCTGCATCAGATTCCCTGAGTCACTAGGATTACAGGAGCACACCACCATGCTTGGGCACTAGGTTGGACCAGGTCTCCCATGTGGCCCCAGCCTATGGAGCACAGTGTTTTAGCAGCACACAGCACTGCAACTGAACCCATCTATTTATTATAAACTTTAATTAAAATGTTTACATATTTGCCAAATGATAATGAAGATTATAATAAGCACATGCATACTCAATTTTTATAGTTGAGAAATTCTTGCAAATATTTTGTTGTCAACTTGACAGATAAAATTTATTTTATATTCCTTAGAACCCAATGATTTTTGTCTCCCTAGAGGTAACCACTATTCTAAAAGTGATATGCATCTCATTGCAACTGTTATGCTCTATACATCATTCTGAATCTTGCCAATTTATTCTAGCATAAAGTATTTGATAGTGTTTATTTAGTTGGGGTGCTCTGTGTTTTTTTACCTTACAAATATATTATAATACATGATAGCATCTCTGGTTGATAAGCATTTATATTGATCAGCTGGTTATTATTGCAAATTATTCTGCAATTAGATCATAGTCTCTTTTTGCATGTATAAAGGCTCTACATGTTTTATTCTGAAGTGACATTTCTGTTCATCTGCAAATTGACTTGATGTTATAAAATTCCTCTCCAAAGTGGTTTTGCTAATTTAAACTATTGGTGGTTGTTACCAGTTCGAATTTTCCCAAGTCCTTTCCCACTTTCAGATTGGTATTTAATTTTTCCATATCACTTTTAGAATTCTCTGAGTAAATTATATGGAAATTCCTGTTGGGGCCATTATTTAAAGGACATTGGGGGTCAGCAGGTGATATGGTGTTTAAATCATTAAATTAAGAGCTTATCCATCACCATATTAATATATAAACAATATTTGGGATAATTAATTTAGAATCTTCCTGAGTACTGTTTTTCCCCCATAAAATTAGGTTCTTAATCTATTACTTTGTTAACACAGCTTAATCACATTATAGGACTTTTTAGGGTTTTTTTCTTTACTATGTTAACATAATGGATAACAAGAGTAGTTTCTAAGATAAACAAAATGTATTTTATCTATATTTTATAAAAGTACTAATTTAGTTCTAAACTTATTTAAGAATTTATCTACATGTTTATGTATATAAGTGCTTATACTTTTCTCACGTTATCTTGTGCACTTATCAAAATTGTCTGACCTCAGAAAAAAATTTTCAATGCGTTTCTTCTCTTTTTATTGTGAAATAAATTGTATTGGAAAGGAATGTATGCTCTTGAAGGTTTATAAAAACTGACCTGCAAAATTGTTGTAGGTTGATATATTTTGGGGTTATAGAATTAGATTCTTGACTATTGTCTTAATTTACATTATTTTTGCTAGTTTATTCCAGGGTTTTTCTTCCATTTCTTTTTCTCACTTCTAATAATTCAATTCTTTAATTAAAAAATTGAGCATTCCCCAACCTCTGGGGTTGATCTGGTCTGGCCTCTCTATAGCTCTGCTGCCTCCCTGTAATGACCATCACACATCCCTGAGTGATTATCCTGAATATCACTCTCCCTCATCACTTTTGTCCCACATGAACCCCATCTCTTCCTTTTTTGCTAATTCACCCCCATTTTTTTAAAAAAAGTTTTACTATTGAGTGTGTGTGTTCCTACCAGAGAGAGACACAGAGAGAGACAGAGAGAAAGTGATAAAGTACCCATCGGGGAGGACGGCCACACTGCAACCCCTTTATTCTCCTCTCAGGATTTGGGACACACAAGCACAGATGTCTGGTGTGATTTTCAAGCCATCAGATTTGAGATTGTACTGTGTGGTTGGCCATATGGGATCAAACAGCCTTGACCACCATGTTACTGGCTGGCCTTCATCTCTGATTTTTTAAAAAGCAATTCTGGTTTGTTGTTTTTTTTTTAGAGTGATTTATGCTATAGGGTACATGTGGTCACTAGAGAGACAGAGAGACAGGAAATGAGAAATCAACCCCCTGGGTGGATGGCCATACCAAAATCCCTTCTCTTCTCAGGATTTTGGGCATGCATGCACACTCACCCAGCACAAGTTCTATGTCACCAGTCCAGGACGTGAACCATGGCCAAATATGTGGTAGTCCAGCAACATAACCATTTTGTCATCTGCTGGTCTCTAAAAGCAATTCTAAAGTAGCTAGTGGCAAGGGAGGTAGGGTTTTTTTGTTTGTTTGTTCAGTTTGTTTTTTGAGAGAGATTTTTCTATAGGGCACGTGTGCTTACTAGAGAGAGAGAGACAGAAAGTAAGAAATAAGTCACTCCCTGGGGGGATGACCACACTTCAATATCTTGTCTTCCATTCTCCTCTTGAGATTTTGGGCACACACACACATATGCCCAGCATAAGTTTTAAGCCACCAGTCAGGTCCAGGACTTGAACTACAGTCTACTACTTGAGAGTCCACTGACATACTAACTACGACATCTGCTGATCCCTACAGGTAGGTTTTTTTGTTGTTGTTTGTTTTTGTTTTGTTTTGTTTTTAAGTTTCATTTATTTAATTACTTATTCCGAGAGAGAGAGAGCAAGACCACCCAACAGGGTTTTCATGCCACAATCCAAACCCCAGCCTCAGCTAGCCAGGATCACAGGCACACACATGTGTGCACCTTCTGTACACAGGGAAACCACATGGCTTTCCCATGTGGCCTCAGTATCAGCGTGTTCCCTTACCAACGCATCACTGCAGCTGGTCAGAAGGTAATATTTCTGAAAGCTTTGTGAGACTGAATAGCTTTCTTCTATTGTCTCTCTTGAAAGATAATTTAAGTTTAAAATTCTAGGTCAAGAACCATTTCTCCTCAAAATTCTGGAAGAATTTCTGCTGTTTTAATGTCACTGTTACTACTACAAAGTCCAATAACATTTTCATTTTCTCTTCTTTTTATGTGACTTGTCTTCTGTCCCTCTCTGAAAGCTTTTGAAACATTCTCTTTATTACCTCAGTATTATAAGCAGTTACAATGATTGCTCAATTACTACTTGGTATCTTTCACTCATTGGAATAAGTATTTCATGGGCTCTTTCAGAGTCTTTTGAACATTCAGTAGTTATGGGAAATTTTATGATTATTGTTCCTTATTTTTTCTTTGTTTTCTCTGTTTTTACTGGAATATTTTGCCTTTAATTTTTTTTCCTCACTAAAAATTGTATTTCTTGCGTGCCGGACAGCCGGGGGCTCCTGCCCCTGCGCAGCCGCCCCGCATCAGATGGCCAGCCCCCGTCCCGGGGCCCTGCGGCCTCCCTGGCCTCTCCCACGCCGGATGTCCCGGAGGCCGAAAACAAGGTTGAAGAACTTGCAACTTAAGAAGATGATAGCTACCAGCCCTGCATTACCTCAGGGGAAAACAAGAACTACTCTGCCATTCTTAAGGAAGCCAGATACCCAAGGCCAACTCACACTGCAGATACCCACAACACCATTCCTGGTAACTACAAGATGACTGCTGTGCCGCATCAGCTGATAATCATCCCTGCTTACCAGAACTGCTTTCCTGAAACTGCATTCGCTGGAGACTCACCTACACTTGTGGATCTGCAGGAGACCCTCCCTTAATCCAACCCTGAATAGAAACTATGCTCCCTATTGTCAAAAACTTTATGAGCTGATAATTGGAACTCGTGGCCTCTCTCCCTTTACTTGTATGTATCACTTTTTCAATAACTCTTCTGGAAGACAACTGTATATAGCAGGGATATTGTAATGGGAGAGTGAGACAGGGCAGAGGGACAAACATAGGAAAAAAAAT
>NW_006159457.1:347830-359416 GCF_000334495.1 Tupaia belangeri chinensis | reverse complement strand
TAGTATTCTCAACTGGACTGGTCTGGGAAGTATTTCATGATGGGTGAAGTCTTTTAACAAGCAAAATGAGAAATAGTGATCGACTGTTTTAAAAAATTATAATAATAATAATAATTATTGGGAAATGCATGGAAAAGACATTGAATGATAAAGCAGGGAGATTGATATCTCTGTATTGACTGACATGCATGGCATTCCCTTTTGAAAAAGCAATGGAAGTCAATGTAAAGTTATATGTAATCCAATGTAATATAAAGAAGATTATGATGATAATAAAAAAAAGTATTTCTTCATTTTTTTGTATTGTTTCCTGAAATATTTCAAAAACTTTTTCTTCCCACCATTCTAATTATTTTCTTATCTCAATTACCTGTTGTGGGGGCCCAGCAGATGGTGTAATAATTAAGTCACTGGACTCCTATATAGTCAACTGAGGTTCAAGTCCTGGACCTGGAGGCTTAAAACTCACACCGGGCACATGTGCTTGCATGCCCAAAATCCAAAGAGGTGAATGGAGGAGAAGGGATTGTGGCATGGCCATAGAGGTGATTTTGCACTTTCTGTCTTTCTGTCTCTCTCTGTCTGGGTGAGCCCATCTGCCCTGTAGCAAAAATCACTCTCTAAAACATATTTTATTCTTCTCAGTATCTTCATAAATAAACAGTTCTTTTGAGGGCAGCTCCATTACCTGGTGATTAAAGTACTTGAATCCTGCATGGCTGATGATGTGGTTCAAGCCCCAACCTTGGCAGCTTGAGGAACATTTAGGTCTATGTCCATACATGGGTGCTCAAAATCCCAACAGGATGGAAAAATGAAGAAGAGATTCTGGTATGGACATACTTCACTGAAGGGTGCTTTCTTCTCTTCTCTGTCTTTCTGGTGAATGCATATGCTCTCTAGCAATAAAAATGAATAAATTGTTCTTTTTATATAAATGTCTCCTTTTTAATACCACCCTATATTTTCATAAATTAAATAGATGTTTAACCTCAATATAGTAAGATATATGCTAAAGTTTTCTTCTAGTTTCTTATGCATTTCTGTTTTTCAAGGTTTCTGACTCTAAGACTTATTTAGGTTCTTAACTTTCATGCTAGAAAATGTTTATGTGTCTCAGATCTCAGATGCCCGGTACTTTTTCCTTTTGTTTTTGTTTTGTTTGTTTTCATTCTTTATTCCCTGTTTTCATTCTTCCTTTCTTTCTTTTGGTTTATTTGTTTAAAACAAATATTTTTAGAAAAGTTTTTGCTATAGAATGCATGCACTCTCCAAAGAGACAGAGAGATTGAAAGTGAGAAATCACCCTCCAGGGGGATGGCCACCCCACAATCCCTTCTCCTCCATTCTCCCATTGGTATTTTGGGCATGCATCCACAGGCACCCAGCGTGAGTTCTAAACTACCAGGTCTGGGATCGAATTGTGATTGACCACGTGGGAATCCAGCAACATAAAGCTTTATGTCATCTTCTGGTCCCTTTGTTTAATATTTTTAAGAGGTTTTTTGTTTGTTTGTTTTAAGAGAAAACAGTCATGCTTTCTGACTGAGAGGCTTAAATGTAGAGTGAGCAATGAATTGAGAAATAACCACTTTCTTAGAGGATGCCAAGTCTAAAATGTGTAAGCACTTTCTTGTGGATTGACAATTTTACCCTTGAGTCATCTTCCAGATTATGACCATGTGTGGTGTAAGGGCTGAATGAAAGAGGTAGTGGCTGGAAACCTAACCACCAGAATTCTATAAAGCGAGCAGAGAAAGTTTGACTTCTATGTCCCAACTGACAATTCTCACCTGTGGATATACCCATATAAATATCATATTAGTCTGGAAACTATATCTAATGTTTAAAGTTTCATAAAAATTTTACTTAGCTATACCAATCATTAAAGCACCATGCTCTATTCTATGCTGTAAATTTATACTAATCATACTAATCATATTCTATTGGCAAGACATTTTAAAAGGTAATTTGGGCTCAGCAGATGGCATGGTAGTTGAGGCACTGCTCCCACATGGTCAAACACAGTTCGAGTCCCAGATCTGACACCTTGTTTTTCTCACTTTCCCTCTCTCTTTCCATGTCTCTTTTTGGTCAGATTAAATAATAATAATAAATAAATAAATAATTTTAAATAGACACCTTAGGATCATTATTAACTATAGGTATTATTTTAAAATAAACTAAATATTTTAAAACACACAGTTCTTGAAGGAGAAAATATAAAAAGCATTGTATGGCAAAAGACATTAGCAGCATATGTACTAAATGTTCTCTAAATAGAGTCTTTTTCCATCTTGATATTCTATGCTTGTGTTTCTGGGCACTGAGTCATGAGAGATCCTGAACAGTGGAAATAAGTTGGAAGGAGTAATTTTTGCTAACCCAGTTCTGTCTCATGATCACAGTCATCCAACCCAGCCTGGCCTCTTCATACCTGTGTCAAATGAAGAACACAGAAGATGGAATTCTACACAGCATGATTGTATAATAAGATCATGTCTGGTTTAAGTTTGACACAAGACCGGGAAGGAGACTCATCTTGTTGATGTCTGGGAGGGAGTTTCCCCCTTCCTACCCATCTGTGAGGTTGGCCTGATTAGCCTGTGCTCACTTTATTATAAAATTATTCATGTTTTTAAGAGACAGGGTCTGTCATACATATTTTTTTCTTGTAATTTATTTCTTAGTTTGAACACTAAATCTGTAAAAAGGAATGACCTTGATATTTTCTATTTTTTTTTAGCTTTCAATGTCTTTCTTTGACAAGTTTAAGAGGTGCTTTCAGAAATACTACATGGTAATAGTAGAAAATAAGAAAAATAAATAGTATCAGGAGAAAAAATTACAATTCCCCACCAACAAGAGGTAATCACTATATTTTTGGAGGAAAAGGAGGTAAAGATGTGCTTATTTTTCCATTCTGAACTTGAAGCCAGGTCAGCAAATGTTTCACGCAATGCCTTCGGCAAATCAATGGATGACTTCCTTCAGTTCTTACGAAAGCCTCCTGTACTGGGTGTCAGAGTTTTTTAATGCTTTAACTATTGACATGTAACTACATATGTTAGTATACTCTAATAGGTAAAGATCTAAATTTTGGCTTACAAATAGATACGAGATTAGTCCAAGACCCTTTATAAAATAGGTCAGCCTTTCTTATACTAACTGGATAATCACCTTTTAAATAAAATTCCATCTATTTCAGAGCATTTTATAAAATCTGGTTTTTTTTAAATCATTCTACATTGTTTTAATGATTTTATATTTAAGATACATATTAATATTTGGTGTCATCATGGTTCTAACTTCTTAAGTCAATACACAAATATCTTTCTTGTGTCTTTTCCCTTTTGATCACATAATTTTATCCACTGTATGACATGCTGATTTTCCTGTTTAAAGATCTTTTTTGTTTGTTTTTATACATAAAAATTTATAGAACTTTTTTTTCCCCCCAGCAGAGTACTTTCCATTCTTTTTTGTGTGTGTTAAATGTTTTTTCCCTTTGTACCTCCTAATCACTCTCTACCACCAACTCCCTCCCACCAACTCTCCTCTCTTACGATTGCTGGTATCTATACTTATCTTCTCTATGATCTTATCTTCAGATTAAAAATATTAAATTAATAAAACCCTGTTTAAAGAAGCAGATTGATAAAAGTACCCTTAGATAGTGCCCAAATACAACCACAGTCTTCAGTGGGGATAATAAATGTCAGAGGGAATTGTGACTTAGAGAATATCCCACAATTAATACAGGAGCTCAGGCTAACGCCATGGACACTGACACCACTCCAGGTTCTCTGTCAATCACTACCTGCAGCCTGACCTGTCATCGCTCTCTACAAAGTATGTGCTAAAGCCCAGATGGAGATTACCTGCCAAGTGCATATCTCTCTTTTCTTTCTCATAACATTAGAAATATACACACAAAATGGAGTCCTATTTTTCAAACAACTTTTATTAAACAAGAGCTCTACTTTTTTTTTTAGAGAGAGGTTTTTTTTTTTTTTTTTTTTTTTTTTTTTTTTGGTTTTTTTGCTATAGGGAACGTGTGCTCCCCAGAATAGGGCACGTGCACTCGCCAGAAAGAGAGAGACAGAAAGCAAGAAATAAGAAATCACCCCCCAGAGGGGATGGCCACGCCTCAATCCCTTCACCTCCATTCTTCTCTTGGGATCTTGGGCAGGGACGTACACGCACCTGGAGTGAGTTTAAGCCACCAGGTTTGGGACTTGAACCAGGGTCGACTACATGGGAGTCCAGCGACATAGCCATTATGCTAACTGCTGGTCCCACAAGAGCTCTACTTTAAAAAGGAAAACTTGGAGACTACCAGATGTTACAGTTCTATGTATTGGATCTTTTCATGTGTCATGATTAAATGAACAGCATTAAAGGCTATTAAACAGATGACGTATTTCACCCAATGCACAGAAAATAACTGACTGCTCTTGTTAACGGCATTGTTTAGAAACCCCTTGGCTTTTTATTTTTCTACTTGTATTAATAGCATTTTTAAGAAGTAAATACCTGGAACGAATATTGGGCCAAGGGTACTGTTCATTTGGAAGCAATGAAAATATAGTTTTAAATTGAGGCCTCTTAATTGTAATTTTATATGAAATTTGAGAATCTTGGCTGAACTGTAAAACTCATTTTTTTTTAAGAATGATTTAACTTCATTTATTTTTAATTTTATTTTATTTATTCATTTATTTATTTTTTAATTTTGATCAGAGAGAGAGAGAGACACACACACACACACACAGAGAGAGAAGGAAAGTGAGAAAGCAAGCTACCAGGTCCAGGACTTGAACCGTGTTCAGCCATGTGGGAGAGTCCAGCACCTTAACCACCATGCCACCTGCTGGTCCCCGTAAAATTCATTTTTAAAGGTGGTCCTTTTCCAAATGAATGCTTGACATCGCAAGAAAGCTTCATACTATTGTTAATCGCAGAACTACCATAACTGGAACTAAAAATTTGACCCAATTAACTTCAATCCATTTCTCTTTTTTTCTAAGTTTATTTATCTATTCCATGAGAGAAAGAGGTACATAGACAAAGACATAGGAATCCCGACAGGGTCTTTTTTTTTTTTTTTTCTTTTTGTGAGAGAATTTTGCTATAGGAGGTGTGTGTTTGCCAGAGAAATAGAGAGAGAAAGAGACAGAAAGCAAGATATCATCCCTTGTGGGGGTGGCCAAGCTGCAATCTCTTCTCCTCTATTCTCCTCTCTGGATTTTGGACACACGTACATATGCATCTGATGTGATTTTCAAGCTACTGGGTCTGGGACTCAAACAGTGGTCGATCATGTGAGAGTCCAGCAACATAACTGCTACACCATCTGTTGGCCCCTTGATCACCTTATTTTAAAAGTACAACCAATAAAAATTCCTATTTCCTGTTCATAATTGTTTCCTCTGTTTTCATAGCATGTCTTCCCTAAGACACTATTATTTAATTTATTATTGCACATCTGATCAAACTTCTTCATTAGATTGCATAACTAATGACAGCAGAAAATGTTTGTCTACTTACTGTATCCTAAAGGTCTAAAACTGTACTTTGCATGTAATAGGTGTTCAATCAATATTTAGAGAGTTATGTAAGATACTGTAGGGTGAGTGAGATAGCTACCAACTTCTGTATGTCTTTTGTAATCGTGGCACATCTTGAATTAAGTTTTCAATAGGAAGGATTTGGTGATGTAAAACTATGGGAGGCAGCAAATTACAGTGAAAAGAAGATAGAAATGGATAAAAAAAATCAGGGTTCTGACTGCAACATGTCTTTAATGAGAATGTAAGCAACGACATTACCGTCCCTAAGCTTCATATTCTAATTCACATGCAATTGTCTTAAAAAATCAAGCAAATAGATAAGACATTTGTGGGACACAGATATGGTTATTATCTGTTGATGAGGACGTGTATAGTATTCTCAACTGGGCTGGGCTGAGGTGTATATCATGCTGGGTAAAGTGTCTTTACAATCTAAATGATCTATAGCAATTAAATGTATAAATAATTAAAATTAATAAATAAGAAAATTTTAAAAATCAAGCAAACAAATGTCAATGGATTCTATGTGTTTTTGGTAATTATTACTTCCACTTTGCATCCTTTTCTTTTACAGTTCTTCCTCATTGGGATTTTAGGGTAACATGGAAAAAATTATTAGTATACAAAATCTCAAGTGATGTAATTATTTTTGAAAACCTCCAAACCTTGTAATAACTGGTTTTGCAAGCAATGCACATCTGAGATCTAGCTTAAGTAAGTTAAATTTCCTCCAAAAGTTAAGACTCCACTGACATTGCAAAATACCTTTCTGTTTTATTATTCTTACCACCACCTATCATCATCATAAAAACCTACAATCCATGAAAAGTAGTTAGAGGAGTAAACCCATCAATGTGCCATACATGCCAATGAGAAAACGCTGCCCTCCGAGGCTCAGCTGTTCCTGAACTCTAAATCAGTTTGTATTATTTGCTACACATAGCTCCCACCTAAACAATATGACAGCAACAACAAAGTCCAGGATCTGTAGTTTTCGAAAGTGTATTTGTGGGCTTATTCCCATATTAACAGCAACCGAGAAAATGAAAGATTGCACAAAAGAATAATAATACATAACTCCCAGAGGGAATGGAAAACAAAATAATAATAAAAAAGAAAGAATGTAGATTATTACTCAATGGACTTTATCAATAGTGAAGGATATTAGAAAACGGAAACAGTATGTAACCTTAGAGTACAAAAAGAACAAAGATTTGTGCTGGATTAGTTCCAGACACTAATCCCCTGAAGTGGAAAAAATAAAAAAGAAGCAAAAACATGCAGCATAATATATACTATTTTTATGAATAGGAAGACTCAATTGTTAAAAATGTCAAATTTCCATAAAATGACCTATAAATTAAACATATTTTCAATCAGAATCTTAATAGGATGTTTAGAGGTATTGACAGCAGATTATAATTTACATGTAAAACAAAGGAATTATGGTCAACATTTTGAAGTAAAAAGAACAAAGCCAGAGGATTCATACAATGCCTTTAATATTTATCGTCAAATTGAAATCAAGACAATGTTGCAAGTGTGCCCATGATTTAGACTGGCTAAGACTGGAGGCTCTTAACATCCTGTTTGATGATGCTTCTCTCTCTCTCTCTCTCTCTCTCTCTCTCTCCTCTCTCTCATGGAATAAATAAACTTAAAAATAAAAAACAACGAAATGATGCAGAAAAAAATTTAAAATGGCATTAGATAAAAGCTAAGGAGATATTAATACACTATGAAGTTCAGTTAAAAAGAATGTATCAATATTGGTTCCTTCATTGTATTGAGAGTACCGCAATAATGTAAGGTGTTAATAATAAGGGAAACTGGGTGTCTGAAACAGGAAATGTCTCTGAATTAGTGTCTCAATACTTCTCTGTATCTAAAACTGTTCTAATAGATAATATATTTTTAAATGTGCAAAGTGGGGGTCAGCCGGTGGCATGGTGGTTAAGGCGCTGGACACTCCTACATGGCTAACCACAGTTCAAGTCCTGGACCTGGTGACTTGATTTCTCACTCTCTCTGTGTGTTTCTATCTCTGGTCAAATTTTAAAAAATGGGCAAAACACATTTTTAAATGCACCGTGCTGAATGTAGTAAAACAAACTGAAAAGACTGTGGGAAGGAGGACTAATTACAAAGGAAATCACAGGATTTTGAGGAGGGATGGAAAATCTCTGTTTCTTGAATGTGGTGGCAGTTGTACAATTCTATACATTTATGACAATGTATAGACCGATATACCTTAGGAAGAATGGTATTTATGCTATATAGGTTGATAACTAAAAAGCAAAGAAAAAAACATCGAGACTTTGCAGATCTTATAAAAGCTCCCATTGGTTCAGCTCAAAAATGAGCACAATTTATAAATGGATAGATCCTGGTGTGAATAAATTCACAAACTTCTGAGCTTCACATTTTGTTCAAATATAACATAATCATCTCTTCTTTCTAACCTAGTGATAAACTGTATCCATACGAGCTTAAACCATTGCACATTTAATTAATTTACTCCTTTATTTAATATCTGGACCTTTAAAAATTCATATCACAACCACTTCTTATTGATGTTTCTATATTTAGGCAATTTTTTAAATTAAATAGACAAAATCCAGTAAATACACCATTTAGTTTATTTACTGTCTTATGCAAGTGACACTCCTGAACCTGTACCCACATTGGAACTTATGTTTGAGTTAATACCATGCTACACTAATTTTTTTCATTGTTATTTCTTCTATGGATATTTCTCCCTAAGCTGATGTAGAAACAACATTTAACGTCTTTCCCTTTCATAAAAAAGTTGTATCTATTGGTTATCCCAATCCTATGAAGTGTGGCACTGACAACTTTCCTGAATTTCAATCCCACTCCAAATGCAAAACCTTGAAAATCCAATTAGAAGTGGAGATTATGCTACATTGATCTCAATTATGAGAGGTAAAACTTTAATCAGACTTTTAAATTAACCAGAAAATGAGGCCTAGTGAACTCAGAAATCACTCTCTTTATCAAGGAAGATGGAGATTTATTACTGATCTACCTATTTCTAATGGTTGTGAGATTACTGGGATAGGTAACAAGGCCCTAATTGGTTCTTAGATACACCCAGACCTGGGGAGTTCTCTCCCTTGCTGCCTGCCTGCTCAGATTCTACAATTTTTAGGGAAACTGTGGTTACACTTAAGGGATATGCTACTTCTATAATGGATGTTGTCTGTACTAGGGCTGTAACCCCTTTTCTCCTTTTCCATTGTCAAGTGAACCCAATTTTTAGATGAGTTTCTTGCACAATAAAGACTACATTTCCCAGTCTGCTAGTTATAAACTCGGAACTAATTTAGAATAAAATGTAATCGACATTATTCAGAGAAGTATTTATTCAGGAAAGCATTTTTTCTGTTCGTTTAATTGCCAGAGGACACGTGAGCTTACCAGAGACAGACAGTGAACAAAAAAGGGAAAACGGCGCCCCCTCAATGGGGCATGGTCACCCTACAATTCCTTCTCCTCTATTTCTTTTTTTTTTTCTTTTTTTTATGTTTAATATTCTGATAAATTTTATTTAATCACTACATTTCTGAAAAGGACCTTCCCCCAAATCAAAAGGTTGGTTGGACATAAAATTCTGAAGTATTAAAAACAAGATTTTTAAGACATTTTTCCATCAGACTCTAGCCATCAGTGTTACTGTTGAGAAGTCTGGTATTATCTTGATTCTTAATCTTTTTTTTTTTTCCAATTTATTTGTATTCATTCACTGTACATCATTACAGCATACAAAATGAGATTTTCCATCCAGAGTACACTGTATATTGTCTCAATCAAGCACATCAACAAACATGTTATTATTAGCAAATGATCTTCCATTTCTTGTTTTCTGTATGTTTTGCTTTTTCTCCCCCATCCTTGGTTCCCTCTCTTACCCTCTGCCACCTCCTGTTCTCCTCCCACACTGTCTCTGTTATCTATTTCTACACCATTTTCCCCCACATTTTATTGAATCACCAAAGACCCTCATCAATCCAAATACCCTCCTAGCAAACATATGTGACACACACATTTCCATGAGCACAAGTCTAACTTTACGCATCCTATAAAGTAGCACCTAACTGGGGCTACATATCCTACTGCAGTCATTGAATAGATACATTTTGTTTTCCTGAAACTTTTTTTTGTAACTCAATTTACATTCCTTCCCTAGGCATCATCACAGCACACAAAATGCGATCTCCCATCCAGTACACACTGCATAGTGACTCAATCATGCACATTACAAAAAAAATAAATTTCCAATTCTAGTTGCTAGAATTATTTCCACCCCTCTTTCTGACCCTCTGTCCCTTCCCACCCTCCTCTCACACCACCTCCAGTGTCCAAAATTGTCCTCCATTCCCTTCCCACCCACATTGCATTGATCACACAATTTCCTACATAACCTGACTACTTTCAAAGGTGAGTTCCCTCGTTACTACTAAGAAAACCAGTTTTAACTTAAATCAAAGAACCGCCAAGGAACTTTGCTTAAAGCCCGGAAACAGGTTAGGATTCTGTTCAAATGGTAGGTGCATGAACCTATCAGTCTCATATACTTTTATCTTCTGTTCTGGTTCAATTTTCCTGATTAAATTCTGGGATATAGTATTCAACTCCAGACTTGTCCCTATGATTAAGTTAGCTACTTTCTCAGTTTTTGGACTCTTATTTCCATGTATCTGCGTTTAGTTTTCCTGATACAGCACATCCTTGAGAACTTCTTGGAGGTCTGGTCTGGTGCTGGTAAATTCTTTCAGGTTTTGTTTATCTGAGAATGTTCTTGTCTTTTCTTCCCACCTGAAAGATAATCTTGCCGGATACAGTATTCTTGGCTGAAACTGCTTCTCTCTTAACACTTGGAATATATTTTCCCATTCTCTCCTCGCTTTTATTGTTTCTGATGAGAGATCTGCTGTTAGCCTGATGGGATGTCCTTTGTAGGTAACTTGATGTTTTTCTCTTGCTAATCTTAGTATCTTGTCTTTGTCTGCAGTTTTGGTCAACCTGGCTATAATGTGTCTTGGAGAAGATCTTCTAGGGTTGATTCTATTTGGGGTCCGTTGTATTTCCTGGGACTGGATCTTTGAATGCCTCTCTAGGTTTGGAAAGTTTTCTTGCAGGATTTCCTGGAATAGATTATCAATGCCCTTATGGGTTTCCTCACCTTCTGGAATGCCAATTATCCGGATATTTGGACGTTTGATGGTATCCAGTACTTCTCGCATATTATTCTCAAATTTTTGTGCCATTTTCTCAGCCTTCATGGTGGATTTTTCTAGGCCAGCCATTTTCTCCTCTACATCTGAGATTCTATTTTCTGAATGATCTAGTCTGCTTTTAATGCTTTCCAGGGAGATTTTGACTTCTTGTATTATAGACTTCATCTCTAGCAGTTCGGTTTGAGTCTTTTGTAAAGTGTGTAATTCCACTTTTAGATCTTGCAGGAATTTCCTCATCTCTTGGAACTCGTCAATCTCTTTCTCCTTTCTCTTTAGTAGTTCATTATCTCTCTTCTCTTCCATCTCTGTTAGCTTAGACATTATGAATGATCTGAATTCCTTATCAGACATTTCCATGATTTTCACCGAACTGCTTGTGGATGAAGAGTTACTCTTTTCCCTAGGAGGAGAGGTATTTTCTTGTTTTCCCATGTTTCTCGTGATCCGGCGGTGATTTCTTGTCATCTGATGAATGTTGTGTTTTCTTTCAAATTCTGGAGGTTCAGCCTTAATGTTAAGGAGCAAGCAGACAGAGGTGATCCAGAATCTCTTTGCTGTTCTATTGTGCTTGCTGGTGCAGCAGATTCAGAAGATAGTGGGGAATATTTCAACCCTATTAGTATTTGAATGTTTAGCTACAGTGATCTTAGATCTGTCTAAAAACACACTGAAAGGATATTGGAGAGTGAAGAGACAAGAAAAAAGAAAACGAGACAGAGAAAAACAACAAAAAAAGAAAAAAAAATCAAAAA